>NC_077227.1:599592485-599901524 GCF_027887165.1 Monodelphis domestica | reverse complement strand
GATGGGGTGGGGTGAGTTTATTAGGTTATTATATCAGTCTATTTTCTAGTTTTGAGTTCTGTGAACCCCTTTTTCACAGAGGGAAAAACCAAGGCATGACACATGGGAAACTACATGATCTGGACTGCTCTGGAGAAATGGAAACCCCAGAATAGGAAGGCAAGGAGCCTGGTTCTTGCCCATCCCCAGTGCTCCACACATGCCTCTGCTGCAACAACTCAACGTGCTATTATATGATTATCATCCCTGCCAGAGTCTGTTGTCCTGCATTGTTCCCTGATTGAGCTCCTTGATATATATCCCATTCAGGTTCTCTTTACTGCCCCATAATTATCATTATTAAGGGGGCTTTGTTCTCTTCATTTAGGAAATAAACCAGTTTTAAATCCCCAAAGCAAGAAACTACCTCAACATATTATTTGCCTTCCTATGGGGAAAGAACAGAGGGGAAAAGCTGGTGGGGGACTGTTCTCTGGGTCCACTCCAATTGGAAAATCTAAAAATGCCATCGTCTCCCACCATTATTCTCTTGTTAGCAGCTCTAGTCAGGTCAGTAGAGCTCAGAGGATTGGAAAACACACACACACACACACACACACACACACACACACACACACACACACACTACCCATTACTCCTTTAGCAGATCAGATGGGTGGTAAAAAACTTATTCTCCATCCTGGCTTTTTGGTATAATATTGAGATGCATCATTTGGGCTTTAGTCTCTCTTCTTCCATTTTTTGCCTCAGAAAGATAATCCCTTACATTTGCAGGCATTTAAAATTTCAAAGCATTTCTTTGCTTTATGAGGTAGACAGGGCAAGTATTATTATTATTATTATTATTATTATTATTTAAACCCTTACTTTCTGTCTTGAAATCGATACTAAGTGTGGGTTCCAAGGCCAAAGAGTGCTAAAGGCTAGACAAGTGACTTGCCCAGAATCACCCAACTAGGAAGTATCTGAGGTTAGATTTGAACCCAGGACCTCTCATCTCTAGGCTTTGTTTTCTATCCATTGAGCCACCTAGCTGCCCAACGGCAAGGATTACTACTAAGTCCATTTTACAGAGGAAGAAGTCCTCCAGGTTCCAGCACTGTCTAGATGGGGGCTTTCGGTGGATCAATGTTGCTCTGAAAAATGAGGAGATTAGATTCCATCATTTTTAAGACCCTGTTCTATGCTCAAAGATTTTAGGTCTGAGATTCTAAGCCTTTTCCAAAGTTACAAAGCTAGTTAGTGGCACAACTTATAGTCCCTTCTAGTTCTAAAATCTTGAAGTTCTAGGATTCAAACCCAGCTCCGCTGACTCCTAGTCCAAGTCCACCAGGCCACATTCCTGCCTCTAATTCTCCCTCTATGGACTTCTCCACCTCCCTGCCAGCAACCTTCTCATACTGGAGATTCCTCTGCCCCTGGCCCTCTCTTCTAATTGGTACTCACCAATTATCTGACCCAAACCATCATTTCATGAGATGCCCAGACCATGCTCATTTTGCACAATGTCATAGAAGATCATGGATTATATATTTGGTAGGGCCTTGAGAAATCATCCAATGCAACTGCTTCATTTTAGAGATGAAGAATACAAAGAACAAAGAGGTTAATTGACTTGTCCAAGGCCACACAGGTACCCTCTGCTATTATATCTCATGTTTCCTATATATTGTTCCTTATTCTTCTTTTTCACGAGGACTAATTATATTACAGGGTGATGTCTTGACTTGAGAGAAAATTGAATTAAAGTGAGTCACAAAGGCACAGTCATCAGTCTCACTCTCTCTTCCAGAGTCATCCAAGTCCAGTGGTAAGACAGAAAGTCAAGATGACTGGTGATGGCCCAGGATAGAGCATCTTCCATATCTGACCAAGCTCTAAGCACTCCCCAGTGCCTGCGTCAGCCACCTTCATGGCTCTTGGAACAAAATATCCTCATCTTCCCGTTCCACTAGAGGAAGTTATCCCATGCATAGGGAAGATGTCTCATGAACTCAGACCTGTCCATTACCCCCAACTTGGTTTAGCCCTTCTGCCTAGATGGTTTTCCCAGAGGGTGGCTGCTGCACATACTACAGCTTCTTGGAGCCACAGGTGAGAGCCAGGTAGCAAGTGAATACCAGTGGTGGATGAGCAGCCCTGAAAAGGGCTCATGCCTGAGGTGCTGGTCCTTCCTTGCACACCCCATGTACCCCACTCTGGATATAGTTTGCTTGATATATATTCATTTGTATATTGACTCCCCTCTATGGCATTGTAATCTCCTTGAGGGCAGAGGCTGTTTTTTATTTATATTGTGTTTATATTATATTATATTATATTACATTATATTATATTATATTACATTATATTACATTATATTACGTTATGTTACGTTATGTTACGTTATGTTACGTTATGTTACGTTATGTTACGTTATGTTACGTTATGTTACGTTATATTATATTATATTATATTATATTATATTATATTATATTATATTATATTATATATTTGCTTGGTGCCTGACAGATAGTAAGCATTTTATAAATGTTTATTGGTTGAACTACAAGTAAATCTAAGGTCTTTTTACTTCAAAATTCATTCTTTCCACAACGTTTCTCTATTTCTATTTGTTGTTCACGTCCAACCCTTCATGACCGCATTTAAGGTTTGCTTGGCAAAGATACTGAAGTGGTTTGCCATTTCCTTCTCCATTTCATTTTATAGATGTAAAAACTAAGGCAAACAGAATCAAGTGACTTGCCCAGGGTCACCTAGCTTTCTCTTCTATTGTCCATTTTTAGAATGGGGAGAATGATATTTATATAATGAATATATACTAACAAGATTCATGCTGGGAAGATCCAGGACATAGTTCTAAGAGCTTAGTCCTTCCTCATTCATATGTACTGTCAGGAAAAAGACCTAGCACACAGGTCCTGGCCCTTAATAGATGTTTACTGATTGATTTTTTTTTTTTAACTTTACTGTCTGTCCAATATCAGCTCAAGACAGAAGAGTAGCAAGGGCTAGGCAACTGGAGTTAAGTGTCTTGCTCAGGGTCACACAGCTAGGAAGTGTCTGAGTTCATATTTGAACCCGGGACCTCTCATCTCTCTAGCCACTGAGCCATCCAGCTGTCCCTGACTGATCGATAATTGATGTGCATGAAAAGCCCCACAGCAGTGGCCACTAGAACACAGAAGAGAGGACACCCGGGGTGGGCAAGTAACAGAACTGGTTCTAGCTGGAACTGGGCCTGTGAGAGCTTTACATGAACCAAGAATTCTTCTAGTTAGTGCTGTGAGCTTTCAGTGATTGAGACTGACCCTCTGGATTGGATGAAAAGGAAACATTCTCATTGTAAGGGAGGCTTTCTAAGGGCTCAGTGACAAGTCCTTTTCAACCAGTATTTATTAATGAAGCTCTTACTACACTTATAATCTGCTGTGAGCCTGGCCATTCAGCCAATTAACATTGATCAACAGCCTGGTGTGTATTAGGCACTATGCTAAATTCTGGGGCTACAAAGAAAGACAAAAAAAGAATCCCTGCTCTCAAGGCACTCATAGTCAAGTGGGGAAACAATATTGAATAACTATGTACAAACAAAATATCCACAGGATAAAATGAAAAGAATCTCAGAGGGAAGGCATTAATATTAAGAGGGATAGGGGTGGGGGTAGGGGGACAGCTAGGTAGGACATTGAATAGATCAGTTCTGGAGTCCAGAGGACCTGGGTTCAAATTCAGCCTCAGATACCTACTTGCTATGTGACCCGGGGCAAGTCATTTAATGTTATTTGCCTCAGTTTCCTCATCTGTAAAATGAACTAGAGAAGGAAATGACAAACCATGTTGGTATCTTTGCCAAGAAAAACTCTAATGGTGTCACAAACTCAGACATAATGGAAACAGCTAAACGACAACAGTGAAAAGTTAAAAATGAACCAAATTTAAATGCTAGTGAGTCTGAGCCCTTGGTGTGAGTTGAGCCATTGCTGAATTATTATTGAAAATCCTTCAAGATTGGTCCATGTGAGCCCAGCTATGAGCCACATATTTATTGTCGATGTCAGGGTTATTCTACAAGCAAATGAGATAATACAAATACATAATATATATGCATATATTATATAAAATATAAGCTTATTAGTCGTTTACACCTTAGTATGAATTAATTTATATAAGTTGATAGCTTTGTAGTTGCAAGACCCCTAAAAGGTGATCTAGTTTGACCCTCTCATGTTATAGATAAAGAAAATACATCCAGAGAATTCAAGGAACTTGCTAAAATCGCACAGTAAAGGGCCAAAGCTTAGACTCACATCTTGAGATTCCAGATTCAGTGCTCTTTAGCTCCTCTCTGCCCTGAAAATGAGGCACTAGAGGAATAAGGCAAGGGAAAGAGAAAGAGAATATTTTGGAATGGGGCACTGCTCAAGGGGAGCTGGTGTGGGTGCATCTGAGCAACCTGGGTCAGTATGAGGGCCCTGGAGGTCTTGGGAAAGTGGAAGAAGATTGAAGCTTGAAAGAAGTGAACAGACTCCCAAGACACATAACGGCTATGTCCCAATGGGGTGACCCTGGCTGAAGAAGAGGAAAGGAGTAGATGGAGCAGCTGCCCAAGGAAAGCCAGATTTGAGAAGCCACCACCCTTGAGCACTGAATGTCTGTTTTAAAAAAATAATATTGGCCACAGCTCCTGGCAGCCAGCTCCTCCTCATTCCAGGCGCCATTGTGTTTACAGAACAGCAGCTCTGGACAGCTAGGATTCTCATTAGGAGACAAGGAAGGAAATTCTTTCCTTGTCAATGCCACAGGAAGGGAATTGAACCACAGCACATGGTGCTGCTGGGGCCAGGGGCTGGGACCCTTATGGCCTAGGGAATGAATCGGTCTCATGATGGTTCAGACACAGGGCATCCAGGCTCCCCATTGCCCTCAGTGCTGTTCTGGTGGAAACTTGCCATGGGATCTGACCTTTCAAGATGGTGTCATAGTGGGAGGGATGGGAGCGAGAAGAGGTATGATGCTTGTTTTTGTTGTCATTCAGTCATTTTTCAGACATGTCTGACTTCATGACCCCATTTGAGATTTTCTTGGCAAAGATACCGAAGTGGTTTGCCATATCCTTCTCCAGCTCATTTTCAAGAGGAGGAAATGGAGGCAAATAGTTAAGTGATTTGCCCAGAGTCACACAACTGGTAAATGTCTGAGGTCAGATTTGAACTTGGGAAGATTTTGGCTCCTGGTCCAGTGCTCTATCCACTGTACCACCTAGCTGCCCATGGAACTTGTTAAAGCAAGGGAATCGAGGGGTAAAGAATTACTGGAGCAGAAGCCACCCTGATTCTGCCTTCCTGGAGGATTCTTGCTGCTTTTCCTGGAGCTCTCATACGACTTACCTATGTTTTATAGGTTTGGGTCTATAGGAAAGCAAGTTCATAGATTCATAGAACCTTAGAATTAGCAAGACCTTGGTGATCATCAAGTCTTGCAAGCAGGAATCCTCTCTACAAGATCAACGGCAAGTGGCTGTCCATTCTCCAGTCCAGTTTCTCCCCTGGTCAGCTTCAACTCTCCGAGCGTGAGAGACAGAGACCAAGTCAAAGCCAAGTTTTTTCTTCCTCTCCTCTGTGGTCAGAAACCCCCCCAACTGCCACTCCCGGGAACATTCCATTTGGAACCTTCTCCTTGATTGACAGGCAGGTCAGGTCCCCAGCTTGTTTCTTGCATCTTGGCTGACAAGTCCTCTCTCTCTCTCCATGCCTCTACCACAGAGCTCACTCCTTCTTATGAAGCATCACCTTCCACTGCTAGAAAGCTTCTCCTTAGGTTGACCCCAAATGTGCCTCTCTATAACTTTTAATCCTTGGCCAAGTCTTGGAGCCAAGCAACTCATGAAAACTCTTCAAATATTTGAATGTCTTCAGCAATAGTCAATGTCTCTAAAATATAGTGTTTGGAATGGGATATCCAGAGACCTGAGAATCCCAGTTCTTCCTTATCCAGGCTAAACACTTCCGGTTCCTTCAATCAACGCTCATAAATTCTGTCCACTGGTGAGTCCAACAATGATCCTTAACTCCCTTCTCTAGAAACATTCCAGCTTGTCAGTTTTCTAAAATTTGGTGCCAATTCAGGATTAAACAGAGACAAATATGTTCTTCACACACACAAAATAGAGCCTTTATTAAAAACAAAAACATGCTAAAATTATCCAATGATTAATTATCAACATTGTACTAACTTTTTAAAAAAGGTACTTTATTCTCCACCAAAGCATTATGGCATTAGTGTTTCTCCAAGGGTATCTTGGAGGACCTGATAGGTCCTACCAAACCATAAAGCATAATCCTACCGACCCATTTGTAGGTTTGTCACCCAAGGAGGAGTCAGCTAGGTAGCTCAGTAGATGGAGAGCCAGGCCTAGAGATGGGAGGTCGTGGGTTCAAATGTGACCTCAGACACATCCTAGTTGTGTGACCCTGGGCAAGTCACTTGACATCAATTGCCAGACCCTTACTGCTCTTCTGCCTTGGAACCAGTACTTAGTATTGATTCTATGACAGAAGGTATGGGTTTCAAAGAAGAAAAATATTTCATTACCCAGTTGACAAAAGGGAAGAGAATTTTTTCCATAGCAATTCTTAAATACAATTTACTTAGTCATAGAAGAGTTCCATCAGCAAGGTGTAGTGAGGACCCACACCAATGAAGTTAGGGACTGTTGAAATATTGGACTAATAATACCAGACACCCCCAAAATTGCAGTGTAGTTTGCAGCACTAAGACTTTTGGGACAACTTGTAGAACATGACGTGAAGAAACACTAGGGTCTAGTACCAGGACTGATTTGCAAGTAATATGGGGCAGGTGACTTTACTCTCTAGGGCTAGATTTTTTTCACTTGTAAGAAGAAAGGATTAGACTTTTTGTTGTTCAGTCATTTCAGTTGTGTCTGACTCTTTGAGACTCCATGTGGGGTTTTCTTGGCAAAGGCACAGGAGACTTTGGTTATTTCCTTCTCTAGTTCATTTTACAGATGAGGAAACTGAGGCATGTAGGGTTAAATGACTTGCTCAAGGTCACAGGGCTAGAAAGTCTCCGAGTTCAGATTTGAACTCATTAAGCTGAGTCTCCCTGGCTCCAGACCCTGAATTCTATCCACTTCCCACTCACCTAGATGCTATCCACATCTGATATTTTTTTCTGAATCTGTGAACTTAACAAGTAGAGACACCTTTAGTTAACATCTCACTAAACCTGAACTGTTAACAAGATTAATTCTCATTTTTTTCTGTATCCTGTGATGTCATTGGTCTTCTTTGACAATGAAGGACAGGGGCAGCTAGATAGCTCAGGGAATTGAATGCCAGATTTGAAGTTGGAAGGTTCTGGGTTCAAATCTCACCTCAAATACTTCCTAGCTGTGTGACCCTGAGCAAGTCACTTAGCCCAATTTGCCTAACCCTTGCCCTTCTATCTTAAAGCTGTGACTAAGAAAGTAAGGGTTTAAAAGGAAATAAAAGAAAGACAAATAACAACTAGATTTTAAAAGCACTTTCAAATCTTCTTACTTGTAGCACTTCGGGAATTTGGGCCTTTGTACTATTTTCTAAATGTTTGGTATTGAACTCTGCTTGTTGTTTTATTGCTGTTGGAGGCTCTAATAGTTTCAGGGAAAGAACTTATCTCTAACTACTCTGCTCATGCCAGGAAAGGCCTCTGGCCTCCTTTCCCTGCACCCCAATTATCTCTTTGCCTGCTTTCCATTCCTTACATTCTCTCCGGACCTCCTGCATTGTCTCCCAGTTATTAAATCCAAACTCAAACAGGAAATCCAGAGAGCACAAACCTCCACTCAACCCTACCCTGTCAGCTCCCAGTGTTGGGCTGGTCTGTCAGGATCAGCCTAGAAGTCACGTAGGACATATAACGCTCCCTCCTGCATGATCTGGGCTCCCCTAAATGGGGCAATTCTTTATTCCCTAGTTACATACTATTTTTATGCCTCTATGGCTTTTCTCAGTTGGTTCCTGATGCTAATAATGCCCTCCATCCCTCTTTTTGCCTGCCTAAATTCCTACCCATCCTTTAAGACCTATTAACACCAGAGAGTAAAAGGATAACTTTGTCCTAAAAACCAGAGAACCTCAGTATTAAACCTGTTAGTTCTTGAAACCAGAAAGTCACAGTGTGCTCACCAAAATGGTTTATCTCCTCTAAAAGAGAGAAAACAAAGCACATGTATTGGGGTTGGAATACCACCAAGCCCAGGAGGGAGAGAAGGTTACAGATTTTATAGTATTCTAAGAAAGTGGAGTGAAGGACTCTGGGATTGGGCAACAAGGGAGAAACGGCTGCCTAGCAACAGGAGATGTACATCAAGAGCTTGGGATGTTAAGCAGATGTAACTTTGATAACAATGGAAGAAGACAGCTTTGGAGTTATCTACTGGGATGCTGGACCACTCAGGGCTGGTCTGAACCATCTTTGTGCAGGAACGTCTTCCATCAATGTTTGATCAGGTGAATCCTGGTGTTCCTCACTAAGATCTAGAAATTAAAGTAATTCTAAACAACACGGAGCCATCAGAAATGATTTCAGCCCAACAGACCTAATCCAAAGACCACATCGTAGAGCGAACTTTGCTTATCTCCGTAAGAATAGACTTCTTCCCAGGATCTCACCTAAAACTTTGTTTTGTGCTTCACTTACTATGTAATAGCATGTTTTAGTTCTCAGTATGGGTTCTTATTCTCTTATAAACTCCATCAGGGCAGGGACTGTCTTTTCTGACCTTTGTATCTACTTGGCATATTGTACTTCAGATGGGAGCTGCTCAATATGTGTTTGTGGTATTGTATCACACTGTACTGGGTTGGGCTCTTTTCACAGAAACCCAGAGAATTTGTTCTATCTCCTTTGCAAATCGGCACCTCCTTCTCTAGCAGATGAGAAGTGTAAAGCTTGCTACTGGCCCTGAGACACCACTTGGCACACGCCTGACTCCTTACTGCTCAATCTTCTCCAGCCCTGAGAGAATCAAGATTCAAAATGATCTCAACAAGCTGATGTGCTTGGCCAAAACCAAGAAGATGACATTTAGCAGGGACAGATATATTTAGGAGGGGGGGGAGGGAAAAAACAATCAATTGCACAAGTGCAGAATGGGAGGAACATAGTTTGGTTTTAGTTGACCAAAAAAAAAAAAATCAACCCAATATGAGCCAAGAGGGGACTGAACCATCCTGGTACAAGAACATCTGCATAGTTACCAGGATATGCATCATTGTTTTATCAGGTAAATCCTGATGTTCCTCCTCAAGATTTATAAATTAAGGCAATTATAAATAAGACAGAGTCATCAGAAACCAAAAAGTGAATCTGATCTTAGGCTGAATTCACACAAATGTCATGCCCAGAAGGAAAGAGATGATAATTGTATTTTATTCTACCCTGGCTAGACTACACCTTAGAAGGGACATCAGCAATGACAAAAAGCATCCAAAGAGCAGCTAGGTAGCACAGTGGATAAAGTGTCATGTCTACAGACTGAGAGAACCTGGATTCAAATCTGGCCACAGACACTTCCTAGCTGTGTGACTCTGGGCAAGTCACTTAACCCCAATTGCCTAGCCCTTGCTGCTCTTCTATCTTATAATTAATATTAAGGCAGAAGGTAAGGTTGTTTATTTTTAAAGTATCCAAAGCAAACAGGACATTGAGGAGTTATGTATCATAAAAGTCACATATTTGTAGAGTTGAAGGAGACTCAGAAGTCATCAAATACAAACTAACTAGACAGATATCTGCTTTATAATAGCTATGAAACCAGGTCATCCAGCCTTTGCTTGAAGACCTCTGGTGATGGGGAACTCACTATCTATTTCCCAAAGTCAGTGCATCCCTTTTGAGGATAGGTTTTATGATCAGAATGTTTTTCCTTATATAGCACAGTTGGGCTCATTCTCCCAACCTCTATTCATACAGGTAGGTTGAGTTCTAGATGGCATCTGACCACTCTTCTTCTTGGGACAGCTACATGGTATAGTGGGTAGAGCATTGTGCCTGGAGTCAGGAAGACCTGAATTCAAAAGCAGCCTCAGATCCTTACTAGCTGTGTGACCCTAGGCAAGTCACTTAACTCTGTTTGCCTCAGTTTCCTCATCTGGAAAGGAACTGGAGAAGGAAATGGCCAACCACTCTAGCATCTTTGCCAAGAAAACCCCAAATGGGTCATGAAGAGTTGAATATGACTGAATAACAACAAATCTTCCCCTGGGATAGAATTAGGGATAAGCTTAAGGATATATATATATATATGTATATATATATAATTATATATGTACTATTGATGTATATGTACTCACAAGAGCAAATCATCATGTTCTGCCATATTATTTAACCAGTCAATATCTCCACAATAATATCAATGAACAAATTAATATATTTTAGTTGTTATTTTTAAACCCTTACCTTTCTTCGGAGAATCAATGTTGTATATTGGTTCCAAGGCAGAATAGCTGTAAGAGCTAGGCAATAGGGGTTAAATGACTTTGCTCAGGATCATACAGCTAGGAAGTGTCTGAGGCCAGATTTGAACCCAAGATCTCCCCTCTCTAGGTCTGGCTCTCTATCCACTGAACTGCCTAGCTGCCCCCTCAATTATCTTTTACAAAGAAATATTTACTGAGAAAGGATAGCAAGGGCCAAAGCATAGCATTTCCTAAACTGGGGAGTACAATCTCTTCTTTAAATGACTGTGTGATCTCTGGCTAGAGCAGGCTCCACTGTAAGCTTGCAATGGAGCATTGCCCCCTACCAAAAATTAAAAAAAATAGAGAAGTCTTTCATGGCCTTTTGGGTCTCTCACTGAACCTCCACCAAGTTCCCTTCTGGATGTGGCATAGCTGATGAAAACTTTATTTCCTTATTCAGTTAGGCTGTCTCATTGCTGTGTCAAAGTCGGGCCAGTTGCTTCTCTTGACTATCTCTTCCTCAGGTTTGAGTGCTGCAGCGACTGCAAGTTCTGCTGCTGACTCTACCTTCTGATCTTTTGAAGCCCCCCCCAGTCATCGCCTAGTATATTACAACTCTAGATACCATCACCTAAGAGTATGAAAAATAAAAACAAGAAAGAGAGGTGCCATGTGTTCGCGGACATTTGGCAACTGGGAGGAAAACAGGAACTCAGAGGTATATGATCTTGTTTTCTTCTTACTTGAAAGATTCCAGGGAAGAAAACAAGAGATTAACCATTTGAACTTTGGGGATATACAGTGTTTTCTGGCTCAACAGCCAATTGAAGGGCTTTTAATCATTACAAAGTAAGCTAACAGGATGGTTGTGTATGTTCTGAAATGAGGGGAAGTTCCCTTCTAATATACGTGCCCAGAAGCAGAATTACCACATTTCCACTTGGGTTGGTATCAAGCAGGGCATATTATACATACTCTAAAGACTGGGCATTTATTGACTGGTTTCTCTATTAAATTATTCCCTCCCACCCCAATTAAAGAAGATATTATCATTAAATTGAACAGGGGTACATTTTGAGCACATTGTCCATAACCTTGATACATGGCAGTTTTCTGAGGTTCCAGGGAGGTTGCATAAGCTTGGTCCTTTTACTTCCTTCCCTTTTCTATAAAGGAAATATTCTTCAAAGTCAGTGACATAGATCTTATTCAGTTCCACACATAGGAGCTAATATCCCAATTGTCCCTAGAGACAGTGTTATGTAAATGCTAAAAGATTTTATAGTGCTTCTCAGAAGTTACTACTTACCTAGTACCTAATAAGAGTCTGCTTTGGTGCTCAAAACTTCTTCTCTGATTTAAAGAAAAGAACAAAATGCTAAAGAAAATCAAGCTTCTTATCTAACCCTTAACTAAATTTCTCAGAACATTTGGGACTTTCTCTAAAGGGACTTGGGATGTGGAGTCAACTAAAAGGAGCCTCCCCTTCCCTACCTCAGGTGAGAACCCAAATCCACTTGACTAGGTACTTGTGAAGCCACACCGAGTTGGGTACCAAGAGCTATAATCAGCTAAGTCTAAGTACTAGGTCCTAGTGTGAGGGAGAGGGGAAAGTAGGAGGACTGGGACAGGGTGGTGTGGGGGAATGATAAAATTCAGAGAAGTGAAGTTGGGTGGGAAATGAAGAGATGGCTCTCCGGAGCACCCTCCTTTAATGGAGCTTCTAGAAGGAATCCATCATCTCCACCTTCTCCAATCAGAAGGAGGGATCCCAGGGACCTGAGGCACCGAAGAGGTGTGAGTTCCAGGCTTGATGTGATCTTGCAAGGTGGTAAGGTTCCTAGGGAGATGACAGAGTCCAGAGGCATGTGGCTGAGTGGTTAATGAACATGTACTGTATTCCCAGAAGCAGTCTCACCAAACTTCCTCTTGGTTGGAGATGGAGCAGGAAAATTTGGATATGTTCTAAGGCTTGGACCCACTTGGGCAACTCTCCTTCCAATATACTTAAATGGAGTCAAATCAATTTCTTTGCACTTCTTTCATTTAACCAACAAGCATTTATTACAGTGGGCCTCATCCACAGGCATTAGACAAAAAGGACAAAAATAAATGGTTCCTGCTCTAAGGATCTTGCATTTGTTCCAGGAGTTGAGACTTTGGAGGGACAGACCATTTGCCACAGATAAAAGAATCAAAAATATATGCTAAGTGGGGCAGCTGGATTTGGCAGTGGATAATTCAGTAGGCATGGAGTCAGAGGGATCTGAGTCTAAATCTGTTCTCAGACAGTAACCAACTATGTGACCTTAGGCAAGTCACTTAACCTTATTTGCCTCAGTTTCCTTATCTAAAAAATGAGCTGGAGAAGGAAATAGTGAGCTGTTCCAGAATCCTTGCCAAGAAAACCTCAAAATGTCTCATGAAGGGTCAGACATGACTGAACTAACTAAAGAACAACAATAAAACATAAAGTAAATACAAGGCAATTTCAAGAGAGGGGGCCACTAGAAATTGTGGGGATTGTGTTAGGCCTTATGTGGGAGGAGGTGGGCACTTAAACTGAGCCGTGAGAAAAGTGTGGGCTTCTGAGAAATAGAGACGAGGAGAGAATGCATTCCTGGCAGGGGGAACATGCTATGCAAAGACATGGAAATAGGAGGTGGAACATGATGTACAGCAGGTAAACCAGTTTGGCAGAAACCTAGAATGTGTGAAGCAATGTGCAATAAGCCTGGAAAAACTAGATGGGAGCCATATTGGGAAGAATTCTAAATGCCAAGCAGAGTTTATATTTTATCTTAGACACAGCAGGGAACCACTAAAACTCTTTGAGCAGGGAAACTACATGGTTAGGAAGAGCAATTTGGCAACTGAGTGGAGGATAGATTAGAGATGGGGGAGATTAGAGGCAGAGAGAGTAATTAGGAGGCTATGGCAATACTCTAGGAGATCACTGAAATGGTCCAGCGAGAGGTAATAAAAGCCTGAAATAGGATGGAGTCTCAGTGAGGAAAGAGAAGGATTCAAAAGATATTATGGTGATATAATCAACAAGACTTGGTAGCTGATGGGCTACGTGGGGGTGAGGGAGAGGGAGAGATGAGGCTGACTGATGCTGTGAATCTGGGCAACTCCAAGGATGCTGGAGTTCTCATAAGAAATAAGGAAGTTAAGGAGAGGGCTGGGCGGAGGAAGGGAAGACGATGAGATCTGTATCGTACATGGTGAATTTAGATGGACAGTCCATGATGTGAGACTGGAAATCGGGAGGGACATCAGCCAGGATATGCAGATCCTTGAGTCGTCCGCAATGAGGTGGTCACTGAAACTAGGAGTTTTAAGAAAATAAAACAAGGGAAGAGATAAGAGAAGAGGAGAAAAGAGAGGAGAGGACAGGAAAGAATGGGGAGCCAAGATAGAACTTTGGGGATGTACTCACCCAGCTAAGGGATTATTAATTCAGCCTGAACTAATTTTAGCTTTTTTGGCTACCAGGACACAGTGTGATCTCTTATTGATCTTATAATCCCCCCAAACCCCAGGAATTTTTCATGTGAATTGCTAATCTAACCCACCTCCAACATCAGTAGCACCAGCCATTTTGTATATGTGTGGTTGTGTGTGTGTATTTAAAACTTAATGTGGGACTTGACATTTATCCCTATTAAATAGCATCTAATTAGATTTAAATCATTGTTATATCCCATTGGGACCTTTTACATCTTGATGCTGTCATCCAACGTGTCAGATATGCCTCCCAGCTTTGCCTCATCTGAAAAATTGATAAGCACACCATCTTTACCATTATCTAAACCTTCAACAACAACAAAATGTTAACCAAGTCCTATAAAGAAGAGTTGAGAACCACAGGCGGGGTTAGATTCAAAGGGGATAGAGTGGCCATCTTTAAGTAAGGATAAAGGCTGCCTTGGATGATAACTTCAGAAACTGAGAGAAAGTATTAGAGAAAGCTTGAAGGAGAGAGGAGGGGGTCATTGGGTCCCCTCACATCAGTTGATATAGTCACAGGATATAATCACAGATGATGAGATAATAACATGTTAATAAAGTGTTAATATACTATGATCCATTTACAAAACATGAACTCTGTGGAATGGAATTAAAGAGTATCTGGCCATTGGATAAGGAAAACAAATATACAAACAAAAATAAATAAAATCCAATGAATATGTCCATGGATGCTTTTAATAGCTTAGAATTCTGAAAGTCAAAGACAGAATTAGAGAAAGTTGAAGAGATCAGTTGGGAAGAATGAAGAATTTCACCTCGTGGTGTGTATTTAGAGGGAGGATAGGTTTTCTCTCCCTCTTTTTTTGACTATTATCAGCAGAGGTATTCTCCAAGAAGGAGGCCCCCCATCCAGCAGTTTGAGAGTTCATTGATTTGGAAGCATCCAGTCAAGAGCCAGCAATTGAACAGAAACATACTCTCCTGCTTAGATACAGAGAGGCAATAACTCAAGAAAGGAAGCAGCTTTAAAGAAGATGACCTCTGGCAGTACAGAAGAGAGCTGGCTATAAATTCAAGAAAGAGTTAGGCCAAGGGTATGCTGGAGCCACCCTTGAGAGCCAATTGTTAAATTTAATTGTGAACATTTACAAGTCAGAAATTGGCAAACACTACAAATCAAGGCTAGATTTGTTATTTTGCTGGTTGTCTAGACTAAGAAAATGATGGACAAATGTTAATAATGCAGACTAAACCTAAAAGTGTGCTCTGCATTCTTGGAGAATCAGTTGTTAAATGTTCATCATTACATTCCTGGAGCTAGCTCTGACAATCAAGAGTTGAGGTTTATACAAACCCCATTAGGAAAGAAAAGACTTCAAGACCCTAAAATAGCATCAAAACATCATAGAACCCCAGAATCATGGATTTGGAGCCAGAAGGGACCTCAGAGATTCCATCCTCCTCACTTTATAGCTGGAAAAACTGAGGCCCAGAGCCATGTGTTCAATATACACATATCTCACACCTATTGATGCTACTTTTTCTCACTAATGCTATTATGGATTGGTGGGAGAATGAATCCCAGGTTTATGGGGGAAATGTTTTTGTAGCTCCTATTTTTATTACGCCATCTTTTTAAAACTAATTTGTGAACTGTCTGACTATTAAAAGAACCCAGGACAGCTAGTTGTGGCTCAAAGAATAGAGCCAGGCCTAGAGAGAGGTGGTCTGGGGTCAAATCTAGCCTCAGATACTTCCTAGCTGTGTGATCCTGGACAAGTCACTTAACTCCCATTGCCTAACCCTTACTGCTCTTCTGCCTTAGGTTCAATATATTGGATCCAAAGACAAAGGGAAGAATTTTTAAAAATAGTAAGGACCCTAATAGGGCTTCATGAATCATAGTTTTAGGAATATGTATCCAAAGAATACCCAAGGAACCTGAGGTAGCTGCCACCATCTAGTAGGTCCAGTCTGCCAGTGTAAGTAGGAATTAGGAGGTGCTACCTCAGAATACTCAAAGGTGATGCCACAGAGTAATCAACAGGACTGGGCAGGTGGTTGCTCTCACTTTTCATCCCATTTCTAAAGATAACTCACTGGGTATATACCTAGCTTAGGCTAACAGGGTTTTTCTTCCTTTGGTATTAAATTGTTAGTGGTGAGAGAAAAGACTTGTGGATATCAGAGAGATGAAGAGGAGGAAAGAAGAGACTTATCTAATATTGATTCATCTATGAAGGTTGAAAGAGGAGGCATTATGGAACTCTGTGGATTCCTTCTCCCCAAAGTCACAGAGAATCACAGAACTTTGGAGTTGGAAGGTTCTCAGAAGTTGTCTATGCAGAAGAATCTCCCCTATAATATACCTGATGAATGTTCATCTTAGTTTTGCTGGATGCCTTCCATAAAAGGGGAACTCACTACAATCTGGGACTGCCCATTTCACTTTTGAATAGCTCTGGCTGTTGATCTCCAATCATGCCAAAATTGGCAACCTCTTTGCAAGCTCCCTTCTGTGCTCTTGGTTCTACTTTCTAAGTCCAAATTGAGCAAATCTATTCTTTCTTCCATGTGATAGCGCTTCAGATACTTGAAGACAGCTATCACGTCCCCTCTAACTCTCTTTCAGATGTTCTCTACTGTCAGAACCAAGTAGCTCAAGAGAGACAAGATAATGGAGATAATCCAGTAGGGGTCAGAGAAAGAAGAGACAGAAAGGACAGAAGAACGGAGATTGGTAGCTCCCTGCTGAGGGATACTGAGGTAGTTATTTGTCAACCTGACATTAATAATAGAGAGGCTGGCAATCTTCCCAGGGTATGTATCTAGGACATGATAGAGAGTCTCCCAAGACTTGTCAAAATTGATAGCCATTACCCACTTCTGGTGATTCACATGGGAATAATTGATACTGCCAGAAAGAACCTCAAAAGGATTTCTAGAGGTTAAGAAGGCTTGACCAAGAAACCGAAGACCTTAGGGCTAGTGTTGGTATTTTTATCACTGTTGCCAGTTGAAGGCAAAAGCATTAGGAGAGGGAGGCTGATTAGATAATGAAAAGCTGGTGAAGAGAATAATGAGAACAAGATTTGAATTTATGATCCATAGCTTAAAGTGCAGTAATAATTGATGAGTTTGGGGCTGAAAATGGATTGCAGCTCTTGAGAGTTGGTTAAATGATTGTTGGATTTTTGCAAATCTGAGAAGAACATTTTAGAATGAAGTTTGGGATGTGGAGGAAAAAAAACTACCTATCTATCAAGCTATAGACTATTGAGTGCAACCATTGTACTTCCTCTGTTGTGACACAGGCAGAAGAATAACAGTACAGATGCCCTATTATTCACAAGAGTCAAAATCTAAGAAATAAGCCAGAAATCAAACCTAAGTCCTGATGTGCTTACACACAAATCTGCAAAGTATGAATAAAAGGAAAAATGAACTACAGATCCTAACAGAGACAGGGATCACTGAGATTTTGTGGAATGGCACTTATGACAAGAATGTGGTTTCAGAAGGGTATTTTTTAAATTTAAATTTCCCCCCAGATTACATCTATATAATTCTTCATATTCATTTTCTGATATTTTGCAATCCATGTTTTCTTTCTCCCTTCCAGGTCTCTCCCAACCCCCAAAAGATAGGTAATATGATATAGGTTGTACATATGTTATCATATAATACATATTTTCCTGTTCATTGTGTTGTGGAACAAGACATATATTGCTTATGCTAGAGAAAAATTCATGGAGGAAATAAAATGTAGAATGATTCATTTCACTGCATTCAGATTCCATCAGTTCCTTCTATGGCAGTGAATAGCCTTTTTCATCATGAGTCCCTTGGAATTGTGCTGAATCCTTGCCTTGCTGATAATAGTTAAGCTATTCACAATTGATCATCATATATTCTTGTTGTATTATGTACATGTTCTCTGATTCTGCTCGCTTCGCTTGGTATCATTTCATATAAGTCTTTTCAGGTTTTGTTGTGGTCATCATAAAGGGTACATTTATGTCAAAGGAACAAAACAGATTTAAAAATTAGGATAGAGTAGCACTGCATATTTATCAATCCATTCTCATGTAGGGAATCTAGAAGCCAGAGGGTGGACATTGCATGAAGATCTAAGAAGTAGAAATCAGAAGTCATATGATCAGAAGAAGATACCTAGTGGAAGAAGAAAATGAATGATAAAGTCAAGAAAAGAGGTCACAAACCTGATACAGATGCAGGAAATGGCAGCGATAGGAGACATCATTTACCAAGGTGTAGGCTGGAATTCTTATTGGCAAGAGCAGAAAAGCAGCTAACACATGCCTTAATGACTTCACATTTCAGAAGGTGGAAGAAATAGTGAGAGGACCTGTTAGTCTACATGTCAGTTGATGCTTATCTACAAAAAATTGACTTCTCAAGTAGAAATGATGAGAACCTTGGAAACAAGTTTGGCTCCATCTAAGAATTTGTGATAAAGGAGGGGAAGGTCCACCATGTATTCTAGATTTTGATAGAACAGATTTCAAGATAAGTAGGATCCCGAGTCCTAAAACTGCAAAGAAGATGGCCCAAGAGAGAGAAGCTCTCCAAAAATTTCAAAGACTCAACAGAAGATTCTAATGAAGAAAGATGGATGCAAATAAACCAACTTAGATTTTCTAATGTTGTTTCTGTTGTTGCTGTTGGGCAGCTAGGTGGCACAACAAATAGATCACCAAGCCTGTAGTCAGGAAGACTTGAGTTCCAGTCCACCCTGAAATACTTACTAGTTAACCTAACCCTGTTTGCCTTTGTTTTTTTCATCTGTAAAGGGAGTTGGAGAAGAAAATGGCAAACCACTCCAATATCTTTGCCCAGAAAACCCCAAATGAGGTCACAAAAGAGTTGGTCAGGAGTGAAACAAATGAATAACAATGACATTTTAGATATTACCCCTTCGTTATATGGACATTTTGGTTCCTGAAAGAATAAGAAAATGTTTAAGGAGCACTAATACAAATCAGCTTGAGAACAAACACAATTCCTCATATAAAAAATGCTTGAGGAAAGGCCTCAGGTAAATGTATTGACAGGACCTGTTTGAAAGCAGGGCACTGACTGAGGTAAATAAGTCTGGGCTGCATTGTGGGGCATCAGCCCATCAATATCTGATTGTTTTCAGAATTTTGAAGATTTGATCATTGAACAGGTTGGGGTGGGGGTGGAATTTATCAACTATTTACTGTGTGTCAAGCCTACAAGTGAAAAAGTAATGATAAAATTAAATCAATCCCATAATTCCCCAAGCAAGGGATTATGGGATGAACATAAAAGCACTGTTGTGAGTCATGCCTGACAGAATGGTGAGGTTTTCGAGATACACATTATAAGGTGGAGATGAGCCACTAAACACAAAGAAGTCCTGAACTAGGGCTTTGGAAACCAGAAAGAGAAGACCACAGGAAGATACAGACGATAAATGAAAGGACTGAACCCAGGAAGAGTCAGAAGGAGCTGGGACTAGTAGACAAAGGAGGAAACAAGAAAGACCAAGTGTAGTTTAGCAGAGCCTTCATCGGCATTCCGCTTGACCAAACCCGCCATGAAATGATGGAGGTATGTTTCCAGATTCATCAAGAGGCAGCTAGGCAATGGAACAGATAACACACTGTTTTATAAAGAGTTTAGCAGAGTGTCTGGTACTTAGTAAACACTGTAAATGTGCTACCTATTATTATTAATAATTTTATTAAGTATTCATAATAATAATAAACTATGTAGTGCCTACTATGTGCTAAGTGCTTTTTATCTCATTTGATCCTCACAATGACTCTGGGAAGGAGGTTCTATTATTATCCACATTTTACAGTTAAGGAAACAGACAAACTGAGTTAAGTGACTTGTCCAAGGCTCTATAGTTAGTAAGTGTCTGAGGTTGGATTGGAACTCAGTCTTCCTGACTCCAGGTCCAGTGCTAGATCCATTGCATCACTCAACTGCCATTTCATCTTCACAACAACCCAGTAAAGGAGATGCTATTATTGTCCCCATTTGACAGATGAGGAGACTGAATCTGAGAGAGCTTAGATGACTTCTCAGGATCACACATGTAGTTAGTGTTTATGGCAAGATCCGAACTCAAGTCTAACCCTCCTGCTACACAGAATAGCCTCTTAACAGATAAACAGAGGAAAACATATGTAACAAAGACAAAGTAGTAAATATAGAACTAGGAAGGCAGGACAATAAATTGAGAGGATCCTTCCATACATTGCTGCTGCCTCCTTTGCCATATATCAAAAGTGTGTAATTAGATGCTGAATAAACTCAGGAAAATTATAACCTGAAGTTGTAGAGAGATGAATCATTCATTGGGAAGTACTGACAAATTAAATTCCACAATCCACAAAACCAGAAGACAACTAAAACCTTTGTGTACAGAGTTATAGGTGAAAACCCCTGACCTGATGAGATTATTTTAGCATTTTAGTCATTAAAATTCCTTGCATAGTATATAAGAAATATCTTATGTAAAATCCATTCCATACAACAGACTTAGAAATACATTCCAGGGCATTTCTTCTCTATTCTGACAAACCACCAAAAATACTCCCCATTTCCATGGTACTAAGTACCAGGCATTCTGCAAAGCACTTAACAAAAATTATTATTAGAAATAATTGATGGAAAACACCTTAAAGTGCTGTATATACAATTATTAGTATAGATAGGAAAATTTTTAAAAACTGTTTTCTTCTGTCTTAGAATCATCATTAAGTATCTATTCCAAGGCAGAAAAGAGGTAAGGGCAAGCAACTGGGGTTAAGTGACTTGCCTAGGGTCACACAGCTAGGAAGTGCCCAAGGTCAGATTTGAACCCAGGTAGGTCCTCCTGGCTTCAAGCCTGGTACTCCATCCACTGTGTTACCTCGAATATTTCCCTGGAAATATTCTCTAAGTTGTAAATATAAAACCAAATATTTTCCCTTAATCTCAAAGCTGCTCCTAGAAATTGATTTTTATATATTCTTTGCATATTCTGTAAATGAGGCCTATTTCTCAGGTGTTTTACAGCAGTGAAACATTCTCAGTTCCCTTATTTCAGAACTCAGAGAGAAGCAATGTTGGAGGTAGAAACCTTTTTTCTAAATCCAAGATCTTTTCCTGCCTAGAGTGATGGTTATGCTATTTTTTTAAAGCTTTTAACTTGTTTATGCATTGCCACTGTTCATACTTGGTTTATATTTCTCAATAAAATTTTATAACTTAGTCATTCCAAAACCATTTATTGAGTACCCACTATGTGCAGGGCTCTGCTGGTTGCTGTAGTGATCTGAAGAAGAAAATGCAGTTTATAGAATACTAAGGAAGGGTTTGTGTTTAAGTAGAATGCAATGCAGAAGGTGATAAAGGTCATGAGAGGGGCTGTATTACTTCAGAAGAGAGAGGGAAATGGGGAAAGAAGGTTTTCAGAGATGGGCGATTAGGAATTAGGAGTAAGGGAACTGAGACTATTATCAAAGATCACATCCTTGACTTTTTCAAGGTCAGCCTTGAAAAGACTAAGTGTGGGGACTCTACTGGGTCAGAAAGAAAAGGGAAACTGAATGGGTTGTTGAACTGAATTTCTCCATCAGGAACAAAGAACAGATTCAGTGTGTTGGAGGAAGTTGAGAACTAGGAAACCCTACATAGAGGAAAACTTTAAACTTGGAGATGCTAAAGCAATCCCAAATGGTAGGTCCGATAGTCCTTGCCATCATCTCATGCTGTCTCCTCTTTTCCCAGATCTCCGATAAAGAGGAAGCTCTCTTCCCATCTCCTCCCTTCTTCTCCAAGATTCCTTCCTCAATTACCTCCTCTCTCCATCTCTACTTGTCGCCCACTTCCTATCAATTAGTTCCTTCTTTGCTGCTTTCTCCCCCATCCTTAAAAATAAATTCCTCTCTAGGTCTCATAGGGAACTTTTATCTTTCCTCTCTTTCTACATCAGACTTTCTGAAAAAGTTATTTACATCTGCTGCCTCTCTTTTGTTCTTCTCATTCACTTCTTAGCCTTTTGCAGTCTGGCTTCTGACCTTATCACTCAGTTGAAGCTGCCCCCTTCAGTTACCATCTTTTATTTACCAAATCTTGTCTTCAAATAAATTGGGGTTGAATGGACAATGAATACTAAGAAGCAAAAAGGGGCTTTTAAACTTATACTGGGGGGAGCTAGGTGGCACAGTAAATAGAATGCTAGGTCTAGAGTAGGGAGGGCCTGAGTTCAAATCTAACCTCAGATACTTTCTAATTGTGGGACCCTAGGCAGTCACTTTACTGCATTTGCCTAGCCCTTGCCCTTCTATCTTAGAGTTGTTCCCAAGACAGAAAACAAGGGTTTTAAAAAAAAAAATTTAACCTATATTGGGGAAAGAAGAAGAACCTAAAAGTGATAAAACTGCAATGTTGAGGAGATGGAATAATAGTAACAGATGATAAAAATAAGGTTTTTTTTCCTATTTCTCTTCTATTTTCTTTGCCAAGGATAATGATCTTTGGACTGGAAAGGACAGAACAAAAATAGTTAAAAGGAGGGTGAAACTTCGCTATGTAAAGAGAGTATCTATCTAGCTGCCTTTGGTGAGTTCAAGCCACCAGAATGAGACAAACAACATCTTGGTGTATTGGAAAAAAAAAAAACTGGAAAGAAGATATTATTGTTGTGTTGCTATCAATGACCTTTGAAAGACTGTTGACTAGAATTGCCCAAGGACTAGAAAAAGGAAATTGTCCCAGTTTTCAAAAGTGAAAAGAAATGAAGTCTGTAAACTGTAGGTTAATAAGCTTTGATGCCTGTCCAAATTCTAGAACACATTATTAAAGCTATAGTGTGTGAACATCTTGAAAGGGAAATGGTGATCATTAAGAGTCAGTATGGCTTTATCAAATAAAGGCCATTCCTGACTAACCTCATTTCCCTTTTTGATGGAGATGTAGCAAAGGTCTGTCTAGGTTACTCCTCTGAGAGAGTCTGTTGTGGGTATCAGAGAAGTAGAAGACATGTTCCTGGCCTTCCAGTGGCCTAAATAATAACCCTTGTTATGTGGATCACATTTAATACTTTATAAATTACTTGCACATTTCTTATTCAAGCCTCATGACAACACTATGAGTATTATTATCCTGCCCCACTATCCTAGTAGGAATTGGGATACACGTGGTCCTAGAGCATCTACAAAACCAATATGGGAAGCTCTATATATAGGATCTTGATGCCAGAGATGCCCAAAAGATGGTGTCTTCACAGAAAGAGAGGAAAGGAATTCAGAGTCTCAAGGGAGGAAATGGGAGAAGAAATGGAGATATTCATCCTCATCCAGATTTAGAGAGGGACTCAAAGGTTTAGTTCCAAAAGACAAAGAAGAAGCATCAAAGGAGGGAGTCATGGATATCCAGAAGCATCTTCAGTCTACACTTCAAAGTTATTGTGAGTCACACACAACTACTGGATAGCGGAAAGATTTCAGGACTTAAATGAAAGAGAATCAGGTTTCAGCCTCAGCTATGATATTTAGTATCAATGTATTCTAGAGGCAGCAAGGTGGCACAGTGGCTAGAGCACAGGACCTAGAGGCAGGAAAACTCCTCTTCTTGAGTTCAAATTTGACCTCAGACACTTATCAGTTGTGTGACCTTGACAAGTCACTTAATACTGCTTGCCTCAGTTTCCTCATCTGTAAAATGAGCTGAAGAAGGAAATGGCAAACCACGCCAGTATCTTTGCCAAGAAAACCTCAAATGGGGTCATGAAGAGTGGGGCATGACTGAAACAACTGAACAACACAATCAGTGTGTCCTTAGACAAATCATTTCACCTCCGTGAGACCCAGTTTCTGTATCTGTACACCACCCACCTCACAACAATTTGAGGGAAATGCTTTGTAGGTAGATAGGTGAATGATTATTTATTGAGCACTCTGCAGCAGTCGGCATTATTAGGCTCTCCCCCTCCTTTTTTACACTCCTTTGGTTTCTGGGACATGGCTCTGTCCTGGTTCCTCTACCAATCTGACAGCTCATTCTCCTTTGCTGGTTCATTGTTCTCTTCTTATCCTATATGACCAAAAAATGCTTGGGGTATTGAATTGAAATAAAAAAAATTTAAGTATAATCCAAGGCTCTGTCTATGGCCCTTTTTTTCTTTTCTTTCTGTCCTCCCATAGTCCTGATGATCACTTTTCTGCAATTTATTATCAAGTAGAAAGAACACTGAATTTGGGTCCAAAGAACGTGAGTCAAAGTCTTTGCTCTGAGAGACACCATTTGTGTGCCTTAGTTTTCTCTTCTACAAAATGAAAACATAGGAGTAAATGGCTATTACAATCTCTTCTGGCTCTACAACTTATGAGCCTATGATTCTGTACCTACATCTTGATCCCTAATTGTCAGTTCTGTATTTCTAACTGCCTCTTTAGTATTTTTGCCTGATACACACCTTTTATTCAAGTTGTCCCAAACTGACTACTTGTCTCCTTTCTCCCACCCCAAATTTGGCAAGTAATTGGATATATGGGGCGAGAGGTCAAGAATAGCACCAAGGTTTGTGAACCTGGGTGAATGGAAGGATGGGGATGATCTTCTTAGAATTAAGGGAGCCTGGGAAAAGGATAGTCATAGGAGGAAAGATACATCCAACTCGAACTATCCAATGGGCTAATGATGATCTAATACTGAAGCTCAGGAGAGAGACTAGAGCTAGATATGTAGGTCTAGGAATCATCTGCATAGGGCTGATAATTAAGCCCAATAATAATAGTTCAAATCTAGGCTCAGATACTTACTAGCTGTGTGCCCCTGGGCAAGTCTCTTAATTCTCTTTATCTCAGTTCCTCATCTGTAAAATGGGCTAGAGAAGGAAATAGGAAACTATTTCAGTATCTTTGCTAAGAAAATGGGGTCACAAAAATGGGACCCAAAATAGGGTCACAAAGAGTCAGTCACAGACACAAATGACTCAACAAACTATAAAAATAAGATAAAACGTCATCAAATGAGAAAATGTAGGTAAAGGGAGAAGAAAAGATCCAGGAAAAAGCATGTGGTTCATTCAGTTAGAGGCCATGATATAGATGATGGTCCAGCAAAGGGCCATAAAAAAGAGCAGTCAGAATGCTAGATCTTGACTAAACTCCAGATAGATACTAGAGAGATACAAGTGGGAAGAGCAGAGAGCGGGGTACAAATCTCAGTTATTTCACACCTATCTGTGTAATCTTGGGCAAGTCTCTTATCTTTTCTAGGCTTTGGTTTTCTCTTCTAAAAAGTAAGAACTTTGGGGGCAGCTGGGTAGCTCAGTGAATTGAGAGCTAGCCCTAGAGACGGGAGGTCCTAGGTTCAAATCTGGCCTCAGACACTTCCCAGCTGTGTGACCCTGGGCAAGTCACTTGACCCCCATTGCCTACCCTTACCACTCTTCTGCCTTGGAGCCAATACACAGTATTGACTCCAAGACGGAAGGTAAGGGTTTAAAAAAAAAAAAGTAAGAACTTGTACTCATCAGTGGTCTGCAAAGTGGGGGCTGTGACATAGCCTCAAAGGTTGTGTGATCAGTCAACAATCAGAGGATGGGAAGATATGCTTCATCTGCTAGTTTTTGAGAGCTAACTCCTACAGAATCAGGAGAGCCAATTGTGAAATTTTCAGTGTGACCATTTACACCTCAAAAATCATCAACTACTACAAATTAGGGCTTGAGTTATTGTTTTGTTGATTGTCTAAAGTTAAGAAAGTGATAGATGAAATGTTAATAATACAGATTCAACTTAAAAGTGGGTCGGTTTCTTTTTTTGGAGTTGGTTGTTAAACATTTACCAAAATATCACTGGCTCAGTCCCACTGTACCAAAATTGTTTCTCATGGAACTTACCTTCAGCAGAATATCTGCCTCTTCTCTACAAGCTCAAAAGGTCCTGACTTCTTGGCCAAGGGATGGCCTTTCAGGGCAGATACAACCTAAAAACTCCCTAGTTACACATGGCAACAGTAGTCCAGGTGCCACTGGAAGAATGCCATGCCCTTTCCAACATACCTGTCTCCTGCCCTGCCCACCCTACCCTGCCAGGTCAGACAGCACAGGTGCTCCTCTGAATGAAAGGTCAGAGCAAGGGTAGGAAAATAGGAGTCCCACACCTCCCCCTCTTTATTTTGGGTAGAATGGAGTGAAGCACACTGAATGGACAGACTTAATTAATTGTAATCTGCACGCAAGACCTCCTTACATTATCTTTCTCTTGCCTATTTTCTAAACTTCTATTTTCTAAACCTGACTATTTTCTAAACTTCTCTAGTATTATTATCATTAAAAAAAAGAAAACCAAACTAGAGATCCTAAAAACTAAGGAAGAAATTAATAAAATCAAAAGTGATAGAACTATTGAACTAATAAATAAGACTAGAAGCTGGTACTTTGAGAAAACAAACCAAAAAAAGAAAAACCTCTCTTCTGTTTTAGAAATTGTTAATAATCAGGTAGAAGAGTGGCAAGGACTAGGCAACTGGGGTTAAGTGACTTGCCCAGGGTCATAAAGCTAAAAAGTGTCTGAGGTTAAATTTGAAACAAAGACTTCCCTTTTCTAGGCCTTATCTAGCTGCCCCTTTCCCTATTATTATTTTTTAAACCTTTACTTTCTGTCTTAGAATCAGTACTTTATATTACTTCTAAGGCAAAACAGTGGTCAGGATTAGGCAATGAAAGTTAAGTGACTTGTCCAGATCACACATCAAATTTGAACCCAAGACCTCTAGTCTCTGAGCCTGGCTCTCTATCCACTGTGACACATAGTTGCCCTCTTCCCTAGCTTTATTGGGGAACTACCATCCTTACAGTCCCCCTGGTTCAAAATCTCTTTGTTCTCTTGGACTTCTCACTCTTCCTCACCCCACTTACATAATCTGTTGACAAAGTCACCATTTCTCTCTCCATATCATCCATCTGCCCTTTCTCTCTTCTCCCACAGTCACCACCCTACTTCAGAAGCTTTTCTTTGTTGTTGTTCACTCCTGTCTGACTTTTCTGACCCCATTCAGGGTTTTCTTGGCAAAGACACCAGAGTGATTTACCATTTCCTTCTCCAGCTCCTTTTTACAGATAAAGAACTGAGGCAAACAGGGTCAAGTGACTTGCCTGGGGTCATACAGCAGATAAGTGTCTGAGGCTGGATTTGAACTCTGGAAGATGAGTCTTCTGAATTCCAGAACCAGCGCTCTAAACACTGGGTCACCTAGCTGCTCCATTTCAACAGCTTCCTAGCTGGCCTTCTTGCCTTTAGTCTCTCTCCTTTCTAATTCATACTTCACTCAAAGTCAGACAGAAACAGGGGCCACTGATCTGTGCGTAAGTATCCCTGCATATTAACTTAGTTTAAAAATGTAACGTTATCTATGTTCCATTGTATTTTTATTTCTTTCTAAAATATTTCCCAATTACATTTTAATTGAGATCAAGCTACACACTGCCGGTCTATATTTGACATTTCTACATGACTGCCTAAATGATTTTCCAAAGTAGAAGATCTGCCCATGTCACTCCTTCACTCAATAAACTCTAGAAGCTCCCTATTGATTTTAAGTTCAAACATTTTATCTCTATCTTGTCCTTCGAAATTTTCTTTTTTGTGTGTGTTTACAGCATTATATATATAAACATATGTATAGCTAGCATTTATGTAGAGTTTTAAAGTTTGTAAAGTGCTTTACCCATATTGTCTCATTTGATCCCCACAATAACTTAGGGAGGTAACTGAGTCACACAGAAGTTAAGTGACTTGCCCAGGGTCACAGCTAGCAAGTATCTGAGGCAGGATTCAAAGTCAGGTCTTCTCGACTCCAGGTCCAGTATTCCAAGCACTGTGCCTCCTAGTTCCCCAATTACTAGGACAATAGTAAATATATTATATTCGAATTTCAAATAAGAGGTCATCCCTGAGTCCTTATCAGGAATTCCTATTGCTTTGGAATAGGGACACAGCTTCCCCTGCCTCCCTCCCACACTCTCGACTTTCCAAGGACTGTATTCCTTCTATTAAACCCCAGTTCTTGGGCTGGCTCCCCATTACCTGTCATCTGATCTTCCTGGTACCAGCTATCTGCTTCTCAGGACTTTCTCCTACTTTCTGCTGATGGAATCATACCCTATTCGCTTTCATGGTCCTGAGACATAAATGTTAGCTGATGGACTAACTGATTAAGATGTGTCTGTTCTCAGAGACCAGGTTAAACGCCATCCTGTCCCGATTTGTAGCTACTTCCTTATAATCCATGCTAAATGTTTGGTGCTAATGAAGCATTCAGACGGAAGAATCAAGGTTCTGGGGAGCCTTTTTTTTTTCCAGGAATGGAAATGTAGATTTGAAAGGCAATCAAGGGAGGAAGCTGGGCAACAAGATAGAACAATGGAGTCTAGAGGACCTGAGATCAAATCTGGTCTCAAACACTCCTTAGCTGTGTATTCTGGGCAAGTCACTTAACCTCATTTGCCTAGCTCTTACCCTTCTATCTTAGAGATGTTATCTGGAAAGAAAGTAAAGGGGTTTTTTTTGTTTGTTTAAAAAACAACAACAAATGAGCAAGTATTTATTAAGCCTGGCATTGTGCTAGTGCTGGAGGTGCAAAGACAAAAGTGAAATCATGCCTGCCCTCAAGGAGCTTATGGTCTAATGATGGCAACTATATACTGATCAGTATATGAAAATATATATCCAGCCAATATAAAACACCTTACAAAGGAGATACAAGGTAATATTAGAGGGGAAGGCATTAGTGGCTAGAGGGATCAAGAAAGGTCCTCTGATCATGCTTAAGCTATGTTTTGAAGGAAACCAAAGATTCCAAGAGGTTACAACTGAAGATACAGGAGCTGATGATGTCACCTAGAGAGAAGTGTAGAAAAACAAGAGAGGAGAGCCTGGGGACAAGGCCTTTTTAGGGGTACCCACTCTTGGAAGGGAAGGAGAATTCAGCATCAAAGGAGTGATGAGACAAGTGGGGGAGAACCAGGAGAGGGCAGTGTCACACACCAAAGCTAAGCAAGAAGAGAGTAGGGGTGGGGGGAGTGTCAAATGATGCAGTCATGAAGGATGAGCTCTGGGAAAAGACCATGGGCAGAAATCAAATTGAATGAGAACTGAGGAAATGGAGGCTTCTCTTTTTGAAAGATTTGACTGTGAAAGAGAGGAAAAGAGAGTCTAGTAGCTCAAGGGGACAGCAGAGTCGAGGGGAGGATATATATGTTTACTGTTGGGTTTGGGTTTTTATTCGAGTGGAGACCTGAGCATCACTGTAAGCAAGCAGAAGGAGCTGGGGGAGAGGAGGGAAGGGAGGATGCAAGAGAGAAAGGGGATGACTGATGGAATGAGGTGCTGGAGGTTAATGAGAATTAACAATCATAACCACTTTACAGCCAGCTCCTCCTCTGCCTGAAAAACAGAGGTATTTCTCAGAGATCATTGTACTCAACTAGAAGGGCAGATGAATCAGTCCTTTGTGTCCTGGCTTTTAGCAGATCTGCAGGTCAGAAAAATGGGCTAAATACAGTGGAACCCCATTAGGATGCTGTTGTCTGGGGCCAGCCCTGACATCCCTGTTAGAAAAAAACCTAAAGATCATGCTTTCACTGAACAGATTCTTGTTGCTAAGAGGGATGTAATTGGCCTTGTGGTAGCCCCAAACCTCTGAGCGGGCAGGACATGATACACTAGGGTTTGCTTGCATTATTTTTATGTCCTATTAATGGCACTCAGAACAGAGGACTTATCCATCAGTCTGGGGTGTTATCAGACACTTTTGGTCAGAAGCAGGAAGGATTGGTGCAAAGCCATAGGTGCTCTGGGGCACAGTCACTATACCAATCTAATAAAGAAATAAGTAAATGCCACTGTCACAGAGGACATAGGCTTCACCTGGACCTTGTTGGGTGGTTGGTTACCTTAGAAACAGACTTCTCTATCCCTGAATGGAAGCAACTGAGGCAGCAGATTTAGCCCCAACAAATTGCAAGTCTCGAACATAGTGGGAGGTGGAGGGAACTATAATGGAGAAGGCTAGCTGAGGCCAGCCCAAATCCCACAGGGCCAATATTGCCATCATGTATATTCTAAGCAGGGCATCTCTGATCTTATTCCAGCCCTGGGCCTGAAATGAAAGCCTCGCCCCACTCAAAGCATTAGCCTGAGCACTGGGGGCTGCCCCTCAATCCTCTGTAGGCAGGCGAAAAGGGAATGGGGTGTGGTATGGCAGGGGGGTTGGGTGGAGAGCTGATAATTCCATTGTCAGAGTCTCCCAGCTGGCTGGAAAGAAGGGACCAGATAACTACATTTCAGTTCATTCCAGACATCAGGGACATCACTCAGGCCCAATGCAAGGAGCCATTAGCTCCAGCTAAGTGTGCCCTGCAGAAAAATAAACTCCAGTGGCCTCATTAGAGCCGCACCAGGCTGTGCCAGGCTGACCAGGGGCATTTGGCAGAGTTAAGAGCTGGCCTGAGCCAAGAGGAAAACCAAAAAGCACCCTGAACCCAGAATCAGGGGTCCCCATTTCCCCAAGGTATATTTGTATTCCACTTTCCCAGTTGGGAGTAGAACCAGCAAGAAGTCATACAGTACCAAGAGAGTTGGGACCTCAGGTCAAACGAATAGTCAGGGAACAGGGTCAGTATTGTCCTAAGCCAGGACTATAATTTAAGGATCCTGAGCTTTGACAGATGGAGACAGAGAGGTTATATCAGCTTATATCAGCTGGTCCTTTAAAAAGAAGTGGAGATCATATCTATGCAATTAACAGGTTAACACACACTCTCACCATCTCTGATATCTCTGATATCACCAACACTGTCTGTGGCTGCCTGGAAGCAACAACCTCTTCTTCATTTTCCTCCTTTTCCCTGGGCAGCTCTCCCCCCATCTCCATCTTTCCCCCTTTAGAGCTTCTAAGGCAAGAGTTCTTCATTTGGGGCCATGTATAGATTTTAAGGTCCCATGAACTTGGATAGGAAAAAAATCATGTCTTTATTTTCACTAACCTTTGGTTTTCTTTGTTCTCTTGTGTGTTTTATTTTCTGCCTTTGAAAATATTCTTATAGGAGCACCACAGGCTTTGTCAGATGGTCAGAAGGGTTCATGACATAAAGAGGGATAAGAATGTCTGGCATAGGGATAGGGGGAGGAGGCATTATTTTCCCCAGCCCCATCCCTCCCAAAAGAAGTATGAGCATGGTGACTCTCCTCCTACTGTCCAAGGAATCTCCTTGATTTCCAAAGACAGATGGCAGAAGGAACAATTCAATAACAACCACAAATCTAAGGTTGAAAGAGAGACCAGAGGATAAGAGGGTTCTTTGGGACAATCTCCTCTCCTTTGTGCATTTCAAGCATCCAGTTCTATCAGCTTCCAAAAAGAGCATTCCTTTCTTCCCTTCCACCTTTCATTATAATGCCAGGGACTTGGAGAAAGAAGGGACTTGAAAGATCATCCAGTATTAGATACATAGATTAATAGATATGAACCTGTAGGGTATTTGAAATCAGAGGCCATTTAGGCTAACCCCCTTATTTTATAGATAATGAAGAGGCCCAGAGGATTTAAATGATTCTCTAGAAGTGACACTGGAGTTAAGTGACAAAATGTGGATTCAAAACTAAGTTCTCTGACTCCAGATCCAGCTACAACCTTGAGAAGTGCTTAGCGCATGGATTATCACTTCTATTTTATAGATAAGGAAATGGGTCCAGGTGATTCTAGAAATTGAACCAGAAAATATGGGGTCCATAATTAGAAGACTATATAATAAGGAGGAGAGACAGCTGGCAATATTTGAACTGATCAAAGGAAGAAAAGTACACTTGGGTATAGAAATACATCTTATCAAACAGGGAAATGAAGATGGGGAATGAGAAAGAGAATAGATTAAGGGAGGTATTAATCAGAAGCAAAAGAAACTATTAAAGAAGGAACAGGAGAGACAAGTAGGAAAAGTATAAGAGATGACAGAGAAAAATACACAATTAGCAATCAACTGTGAATGTGAATGGTATGAACGCACCCATAAAATAGAAGCAGACAGCAGAATGGATTAGAAACTAAACTCCAATAATATGTTGTTCACAAAAAAAAAAATGTGAAACAGTAAGATTGACCCAAAGTTAAAATAATGCACTAGAGCAGAATTTATTATACTTCAGCTGAAATAAAATGGGCAAGGGTAGCAATCATGATCTCAGACAATGAGACAGAAAAAATAGACCTAATTAAAATAAACAGGACTACTAAATTTTTCTAAAAGGTACAGTAGATAATGAATTAATATCAATACTAAACATATATGCACCAAATGATATAGTATCTAAATTTTTAAAGGAATAGTTAAATGAATTATAGGGAGAAATAAATAGTAAAACCACAATAGTGAGAGACCTCAATTTTTCATCTCACATCTAGATAAAGCCAAACCAAAAAATGAATCAAAATAAAAACTAAATGATGGATCTAAATTGAGTTTTAGAAAAATTAGATATGATAGACCTCTGGAGAGTATTTGATGGGGATAGAAAGACATATATCTATTTCTCAGCTATGTGTGATACTTTCATAAAAATTTAACCATATATTAAAGCATAAAAACCAATAAATTGATGCAGAAAAGTAGAAATATTAAGTATATCTATTACCAACCTCAATTTCTAAAAATCACATTCAGTAAAGGCAAAGTAAAGGTCTTCTAAAGCAAAGATTGAAAATTAATTGAAAGGGATAACTAGGTACTCAGTGAATAAAGAGGAAGGCTTGGAGATGGGAGGTCCTGGGTTCAAATCAAGCCTCAGACATTTCTTAGCTGTGTGTCCCTGGGCAAGTCACTTAACTCCAAATGCCTAGCCCTTATTGCTCTTCTTTTTTTTATTTTAATTTTTTCACATGGTTACATGATTAATGTTGTCTCCCTCCCCTCCCAGAGTTGACAAGCAATTCCACTAGGTTACACAGGTATTGTCACTCAAAACCTATTTCCATATTATTCATTTTTATAATAAAGTAATCTTTTAAAAACCAAAACCCCAAATCATATATTCATAAAAACAAGTGATAGATCATATGTTTTCTTCTGCATTTTGACTCCAACAATTCTTTATTTAGCTGTGGATAACATTTTTTCTCATAAATCTCTTGTCCTGGATCATTGCATTGCTATTAGTAGCAAAGTCAATTACTTTTGATCGTCCTACAATGTTTCAATTACTGTGTAGAATGTTTTTCTGGTTCTGCTCATTTCACTCTGCATCAGTTTATGGAGGTCTTTCCAGTTTTTATAGAAATCAAACAGTTCATCATTCCTTACAGCACAATAGTATTCCATCACCATCATATGCCACAATTTGTTCAGCCATTCCCTAATCGTGGGTCCACCCCTTGTTTTCCAATTTTTTTGCTACCACAAAAAAGTGCAGCTATAAATATTTTTGTACAAACAGGTTCATCCCTATTTTTAAAAATCTCTTTTGGGTACAAACCTCTTTCCTGCTCTTCTGCTTTGGAACCAATATTTAGTATAGATTCTAAGACAGAAGTAGAGGTTTAAAAAAGAAAAAGAAAATTCATTTAAAACCAAATAACTGAATCATAAAGAATATGGTTGGTTGAAGAATAAATCATAGAAACAATGAATGATTTCATTAAAGATAGTGATAACAATAGAACAACATACCAAAATTTGTGGGACACAGCTGAAGTAGTACTTAAGGAAATTTTGTATCTCAGAATGCTTTCATTGATAGAAGAGAGAAAGAACAGATTAATGAATTGGGCATGTAATTTAAAAACTAGAAAACTAACACATTAAAAATGCAAATAAAACACCAACATACAAATCCTGAAAATTAAAGGAGAAATTAACAAATACAAAAGCAAAAAACAAACAAACAAAAACCATTGAATTAAATAAAACCAGAAGGTGTTTTTTGAAGGAAAAAAAATAAAATAGATGTCATTAGTTAATTTGATTTTTTTAAGGAAGAAAGAAACCAAATTACTAGTATTGTTTCAATTTAATTTTTAAAGGGTAAACTGAGGCAGAGCTCTGCACAAGATAACATTTATTAGCAGAGGCATGCTACCTGTCAATAAATGGGTCAGTGACTTTCCTCCACTTATGCTATTGACACTGAGCAAGAACACAGTTGCCCTTTATAGGGTTTGAGAATTATAGAACAAAGGGCAGAAAAGGGTAGGTGACATCATGAGGTTTAGTACAAAATGATTGGTTACAAAGCTGAAGGTAGGGAACGTAATAGGGGCTAGTAATAAACTCTCAAAAGATTAAGAAGTATTCATTGTTGGGGTTCAAGTGCAAGATAGCAGTCTAGATTTTTGCCCAGCCAAACAGGCATCCTTGAAGGATAGCTTGGTTGCTTAAAGGCATTAGGCCCAACTATCTTGCATTCATTTGCATTCTCCAAAGTCAATTAAATTCCTTGAGGTAAAAAGAGCTGGATTTTTAAATTTAATCCATTATAGGCCAGCTGAACTCTGAACTAAGTTCAGAAACAAAGAACTATGAGTTAAGCACTGAAAGGAAAAAGCAGTTACAGAACAAAATCAATTGCTTGTTAATAGGATCTAAAGGGAAATGACATAGGATCAATTTTAATCTTCTCAGTATCCAAAATGAAAAATATGAATTCATAACCAATGAACAAAAAATGAAGACAATTAGTAGGAATTATATCTCTCAAGCAAATACCAACAACACTGATAACCTAAATAAAATAGATGAATATTTACCCCCCAAAAAAAGAGTACTTAAATAATCCTATATTAGAAAAAGAAATTTAACAAGCCATAAATGAACTCTCAAAGTAAATTTTTTTAAAATGCAGGACCAGATGAATTCACGAGTCAATTCTGCTAAGCACTTATCAAACAATTAATTCAAATACATAAACTACTCTTTAAAAAATAGGAAAACATACTTTTATTTAAAAAATACTTTTATAACATAAATATAGTCTTGATACCTAAACCAGAAAGATAAACTATTAACAAATACCCTAATGAATATTGATGTAAATATCTTAGATAAAGTTTTAGCAAGGATACTATAACAACATATCACAAAGATATATACTATGACTAGGCTGGATTTATAACAAGAATGCAGGGATGGTTCAATATTAAGAGACCATATTAATAAAAAATCTACAACAAAAATCACATCATTACACAAATAGATTCAGAAAAAGCTTTTAACAAGCTACAACACCCATTCCTATTATTTAAAAAAACTAGAAAGTAAAAGGATAAATGGAGCTTTCCTTAAAATTATAAGTAGTCTTTATCTACATTAAAGAGCCAGCATTATATGTGATGGGTACAAACTAGTTGTTCAGTTGTTTTTCAATTATGTCCAACTCTGTGACTTCATTTGGGGTTTTCTTGGCAAAGATACTGGAGTGGTTTCCCATTTCCTTCTTCAGTTTATTTTACAGATGGAGAAAATGAGGCAAATAGTGTTAAGTGATTTGCTCAGGGTCACATAGCTAATAAGTGTCCAAGGCCAGATTTGAACTCAAAAAGCTGAGTCTTATTAATGCATAATTGGAGGAATTGTGAACTGATCCAACCATTCTGGAGGGCAATTTTGAACTATACCCAAAGGACTGTAAAACTATGTATACCCTTTGATATGGTAATACTACTACTGGGTCTGTATCCCAAAAAGATAATAAAAAAGGGGAAAGTACCTACTTGTACAAAAATATATGGCTGTTCTTTTTGTGGTGACAAAGAATTAGAAATTGAAAAGATATCTATCATTTGGGAAATGGATGAACAAATTGTGGTACATGTTGATGATAGAATACTATTTTGCTATATAAGAAACAATAAGCAGGATAATTTCAGGAAAAGCTGGAAAGATCTACATGAATTGATGCAAAGCAAAATAAGCATAACTGGGAGAACATTGTACACAATGACAGCAATATTGGACTATTGAACAATGATTATCTGTGAAAACTTGGTTACTCTCAGCAATGCAATGATCTGGGACAATTCTGAAAGACTTGTGACAGGGAATGCTATCCACTTCCAGAGAAAGAACCATTGGAGTCATCTTTCACATCAGTGTATTTTTGGTTTTATTTGGGGGTTTTGGTTATAAATGAGTGTGCTCTTACAATGACCAATATGGAAGTGTGTTTCACATGACAATAAAAAAAGAAAAAGAAAGCCAAGTCTTCCTGACTCCAGGCCCAGAGTTCTATATCTAGCTGCCCAGATGAACTAGAGATTTTTCCAAAATGATCATGGGTAAAAGAAGGATGTCCATTATCAACATTACCATTCAATGTTATGCTAAAAATACCAGCTACAGACAAGAAAAAGAGACAGAAGGAATAGGCAAAGGCAAAAAGGAAATAATGATCACCTTTTGCAGATGGCATGATAGTTTACTTGGAGAACTCTAGCAAATAAACAAAAAAACTAATTGAGACAACAATTTCAGCAAAGTTGAAAGGTATGAAATAAAGCCATATTAATCATTAGTATTTCTATATGTTACCAATAAAATCCAGTTCAAAGATAGAAAGAAATTCGAAGTAATTATAGACTATATACTTGGAAATCTACTTACCAAGACACACATAAGAACTATATAAATACAATCACAAAAATATTTTTTTCTAATTATAATAATTTTTAACATTAATTTAAAAAATTTTTGAGTTCCAAATTCTCTCCCTCACCATTTCCCTCCTCTCTTCACTTTCAGAAGGCAAGCCTTTGATATGGGTCATACATGTGCAGTCATGCAAAACATATTTCCACACGTCATTTTTGTGAAAGAAAACAAACGAAAACACACACACACATTTAAAAATAGTATGCTTTGATCTGCATTCAGATCCCAACAGTTCTTTCTCTGGAGGTGGATAGCATTTTTCATCCTAAACCATTTGGAATTTTCTTGCATCTTTGTATTGCTGAGAATAAGTCATTCACAGTTGATCATCATGCAGTATTGCTGTTAACTGTGTACAATGTATAGTGTTCTAGTTCTGCTCACTTCACTTTGCATTAGTTCATCTAATTCTTTTTAGGTTTATCTTAATGAGGCTTGTTATTTCTTACAACCCAATAATATTCTATCACAATCATACACCACAATTTGTTCATTCATTCCCCAAATGGTGGGTATCCCCTAAAATTCCAATTCTGTGCCAATACAAAAATAGCTGCTATAAGTGTTTTCCTATAAATAGGTGCTCCCTCTCTTTCCTCCCCTTTTCCCCTCCTATATCTTTGAGATACAGACCTAGTAGTGGGATTGATGGGTCACAGGGTACATATATTTTATAGCCCTTTGGGCATAGTTCCAAATTGCTCTCTAGAATAGTTGGAGCAGTTCACAATTCCGCCACTGTATTAGCATTTCAATTTTCACACATCCCCTCCAACATTAATAATTTTCCTTTCCTGTCATATTAGCTGATCTGATAGGTATGAGGTGGTACCTCAACATGATTTTAATTGGCATTCCTCTCATCAATTGTAATTTAATGTAATTTTTTATTTTATTATAGAGAGCTTTGATTTCTTCATCTTAAAACTTTCTGTTCATATCCTTTGACCATTTATCAATTGGAGAATGATTTATATTCTCATAATTCTGACTCACTTCTCTATAGATTTGAGAAATAAGACCTTTATCAGAGATACTTTCTGTAAAGTAATATTTCCCCAGTTCTGTTTTTGTTTGTGCAGGAACTTTTAAATTTAACATAATCGAAATTATATATTTTATATCCTGTAATATCTTCTCTCATTTGGTCATAAATTCTTTTCTTATCCATATATCTCAGAGGTTAACTATCCCATGCTCCCCTGTTTTGCTTATGGTATCACTCTTTATGTCTAAATCATGTACCCATTTTGATTTTATCTTAGTATGTGTTATGAAATGTTGGCTTATATGTCAAATAAAGAGTTCTCATCCCAAAAGCTGGGATCTGAATTTTTATCAAACATTAAATTATATGGTCATTACCTAACTATGAATTATGTAACCAACATATTCCACTTAGCCATCTCTCTATTTCTTAGCCAGTACCAGGTTGTTTGGATGATTATCCCTTTGACAGTCTGAAATCTGGTATAGATAGCCCACATTCCTTCCTATTTTTTAAAATTACCTCCCTTAATATTCTTGACCTTTGTTCTTCTAAATAAATTTTATTATTTTTTTCTAACTCTATAAAATAATTTTGTTGGTTTGATTGGTATGGCACTATAAATTAATTTTAGTTAAGACTGTCATTTTTATTATATTAGCTCAACCTACTCATAAGCAATTAATATTTTTTCCAATTGTTCAAAGCAAAACATTCTTTACACAAAGAAAGACAGTTCTAAATATTTGGGCAATTTTTATTGTGTAAAATCAAACTTTTTTGCACAGCAAAACCAAATCCAAATGCTACTAAAATTAGAAAAGAAGCAAGAAATTTTGGGGAAAAAATCTTTACAGCAAATTTTTCTATGAAAGGTCTTATTTTCTTAGATATATAAGGAATTGAGTAAAATTTATAAAAATAAAAGCCATTCCCTAATTGATAGTGTAAACCTCAAAATTTCTCAGACTTATGAATGTTAGGGGTTTCCCCCATTGGGGAATCTTCTACTTAAAAAAATTCCCTAGCAGATGGTGAGAACTCTACTTGAGTGTGGGGGCTCCTAGCTATGGGAGTCTCCCTGCTCCACCCTACTTAAGACTGCTTTAGGACAGAAAACGGCTTGCTAAACAATGAAAGTACTTTGATCCATGCTTATGGAAGGGACAGGAAGTTCTTTGAGTTATGACTGTTTTAGAATTGATACAATGGGATACTAAGTACCTATAAAGGTGGGGCAACTTGTAAACTACTTAAACCTAAAAGGGTGATAACTTATTCAGAGGTTTTTTCTTAATGAAATTTGTCGACATAGCAGCATTTTTCCTGACTTACTAAAGAGATTTAAACTACTCAGCTGTGAATTCAAAATGGGCGGTCCTTTAGAAACATCTACAGTGATTGGTAGATGTAAGGACTTAGGGGAGGTGACAGAGGAGATTTTGCCCTTAAAAATAAGAGCTCAGAGAAGAGCAGGGGAGGAGGAATCTCGATTTCTGACTCTCATTCTGAAGGAGAGCTCCTTGAGGAGCTCCTCTGAGGGGCTCTGTCCCTCTGCGGTAGGAGCTCTGGAGGCTCTTGAGAGAGGCCCTTTGAAAACAATCTCTGGCTGGAAGACTCTTTGAGGAAGGATGCTGGCCTGGTGTCACTAGTATCCTTGTTTAGTCAGACCTTGTATTGAGTGTTAAAAAACTGACTGATTTCTCTTTTAAGACTCAAGTCTAGGCCATATTGGCTTGAGGCCCTTCATACTTATTCCTTTCTTTCTCTCTCTTTCTTTGATTACTCATTTTATTGTTAATTAAAATCTCTATAAAACCCAATTGACTTGGGTATTTGAATAATTGGGAATATTTCCCTGGCGACCACCTTATATTTGATTTTAAAATCCAAGACACTGTAGTGAAACATTTCTGCAGTCAAATTTACTCACCCTCTCTTATATCTATCACAATTCATATCTTCCACTATTTTAATCACTACAGTTTAAGACCTCAACCATTTTAAATCTCACAATATTCAAAGGATATGAATAGGCAGTTTTCAGAGGAAGAAATCTAAGGTATCAACAGTCTTATACAATGTAAAAATATGATACATTGAATCTTATTCCATCTGAAGAGAAATAATTAATAAAATTATCTCATGATAATATGTGCATATAAGTATTTGAACTTTAAAATTCTTATTGTGTCTTGACTACACAAGAATAAAGAGTTGTCTGGTTTGTTAAACAAACTATGATACATATTTTACTAGCATTCTAAATATCTTATTTGTGTGAAGTAGAACTTTCTGCAGTAGCTATTATAAAGACAAAATGTCACACTTGATTAATGGTTTAAAAATAATTACAAGTAGCAACATCATCACTGACACCATGTTTTGAGAAACTTTGTGTTAAAAAAGAATACCTATTGATCATATTAATATTAGTCATTATAAACATAAGCATGATACATATGTGAAACCGTAAATGTTATTTTTATTGTATGTTTAAGGAATGCATAGTACATTCTTAATCATGTTTGAATAAAATTTAAATTAAGAAAAAGTATGTAGATTGCTTTATGAAGAGTTGGGGGGCATAACAATGCTTTCGTAAAGAAATCAATTCTCATTACTTAAAGATTGGAAACCAATGGCTTAATGAATAAATTCAATTCCTTGGGAGCCAAAATGACAAATCTATGTCACAACTCTGGGAACCCTAAATTCCCACATCTACATATCAATCTCTGACCTTTCTTTCACACCAATTCTAGTTTCCTATTGCCAGTTGCCACTTTGATCTGCCATGATCTTAAACTCAACATTTCTTGCAGCTGTCCTACACAGTTCCCTTTTTCCATCATTTAAAGCATCATTCTTCCCAAACAATCAAGATAAAAACTTTGGCATAATATTGTTACTCACTCCCTCTTCCATCCCCTATATGTCATCTATCTCTGAGTCTCATTGATTCTTCTTTTTTACATCATCTCTTCTTGGATTTTTTTCTTTTCCTTTTTTTCCCATTGCCATCATCTTAGTTCAGGCCTTGATCTGTGAACCTTAAAAATTCCCAGACCCTACTTCATAAGATTGGATTAAGACCATTCCCCATTTGGGCAGTGAACTCTACTTAGATCAAAAATGTGAAGACCTCTACTCCACCATACTTAAGCCTGCTTTAGGGGAGAAAATTCCTTGCTGAACAATGAAAAGTACTTAAACCCATACTTAAGCCATGCCTATTTTTAGAACTAATACAAAGGGGTGCTAAGTACCTATAAAGGTCAGGCAACTTGTGAACTTACAAGGAGCAAAGAGGAAAAAACTTACTCAGAGATTTTAGTCTACTCAGGTGTGGATTACTCAAAAGTTTAGTCTACTCAGGTATGAATTCAGAATGGGCTGTCCTTTGGAAAATGTCTACTGTGATTGGTACATGGAAGAACTTAGGGGAGGTGACATAGGAGAAAATGCCCTTTAAAAGGAGACAAAAAAGCTCTCTCTAGAGAGAGTCAGCTGGGAAAAGCTGCCTTGAAGGGTCTCTCTCGAGACTCTCTCAGGGACATTTCAGATTGAGGATTGAACTGGTGAAGTCAGCTGAGATGGAGCTGGCCTGGTGTCACTAGAATCCTTGCTTGGACAGATCTTGTGGTGAGTGACTAAGGACTGACTGATCTTTTCTCTTAGGGCTTAGGCCTGGGTTGGCCAAGACTGGCCAGGGCCAGCTTATCCCTTACTCATTATTCCCTCTTTTTCTCTCTTTCTTTAATTCCTCATTGTATTAATAAATTGAAATCTCTATAAAACCCAATTGACTTGGGTATATTTCATAATTGGGAATATTTCCCCGGTGACCACCTTATATATTGATTTAAAAACAAGACACTGTAGTGAAAACATTTTCTGCAGTCACAATTTACTCACCCACTCTTATATCTACTACAATTTATATCTTCCACTATTTTAACTCACTACAGTTTATGGCCCCAACCATTTTAATCACTACAGTTTATGGCTTCCACTCTTTTAAATATTACAGATCTTTACATAGATGGATTATTACAACAATTTTGCATCTAATCTACCTACTGCCAGGCTCTTCCCCTTCATAATCCACTCTCATCCTTTATGTCAGATTATGCTTTCTAAAAAGTTATCTCATTAGCAACAACAACCTCCATTAATTATAGTACCTCAAAGTTACTACTTTGACAGAAGTAATGAAAATATTAGCATAAAGGGGGAGGTAAAGAAAGTCTAATGCTTGATATTCAAAACTAATTAAAAATAAAAATACACAGAAAATATGAACAAAAAAGTCAGAAGGTATAAAACAGACTATATTAAATTTACCATATACTTAAAAAACCCATACTATACATAATAATGATTTGTGATTTCATATTTAATCCCTTCCCCCCCCTGCTCCTTGTTTATGGAAGTGTTTGCTGAGGTTTGTCAAGTTCCTATGAAAATTTTAAGTATTAATACATCCATTTTACAGGTGAAGAAGCTTAAGATCTGAGAGTGCCCATCGTCATATGGTGAACTCTAAATTTAGTGCTCTCTCCATTGTACACATTGCCTCCTTCAGGTCTCTTCTGTTCAAGAACATTCAATGATTTCTTGTTCCTCCTACCAAATCCAAACTCATCCTGATATGCAAGGCTTCCCATCCCTTGACCCCACTGTTCCATCCACCCTCCCCCTTCTTTCCTCCAACCAGAACAGTCTACAAATATCCTCTGCATATATGATGCTCATTCTGTTTTTTCTTAGTGACTGTTGTTTCATCAGACAAAGAATATTCATCCTCTTCCTCTCTACCTTCCATTTCCTCTCTCTTCTGTTAAACCTCCCCAATGGGGAACTTCATTATCTCTGAACTCCCAAAGCAGTTAGTATAATCGCATATGGCTGCTTATATCTAATGATAACTTTTCCCATTATGCCATAGGTCTGAGGCACCAGGAATTGCTAAGAAGAAGGCCTATCACAAATGCAGCTGGGGGATTCCAGGAGATAGTGGCAAGAGGAATAAGAGGCAGGTATTGGGCAAGCACCTAGTGCCAGTGTTATCTATGGAGAGATCATGGAATTGTAAGATCTAGGAGCCAAGAGAAACAATGCAAACGGGGCATACAAATGCTAGTGGAAAGGCTAATCGGTGAAATAGGAAAACATTATACACAGATACCACTTTCTCTGTTTTCCCAACTCCTCCAGTATTATTATAACTTCACCTCTTGGTGTTTGAAGTTTTGGTTTGGTTTGGGCTTTTTAAAAGGAAGAATATAAAATTACATGTAATATATAAAAATATGTTGTATATAAAAATATAAAGAATATATTCATTTTCTTGTTAGTTGGGGTTTGAAGTCAAGTCCTTTTTATTTTCTTTATATAACTCACTGCTCAAGTCCATTTGCCTAAGATTTTCCCCATAAGATCTCCTCTCCTAATTGGAAATTAACTATTCAATGCTCCCTACCTTCATGAGGGGTAGAATCAGTTGTTGTTTGTTCTTCATTTTTTGAAGAGGACCAATGCCATCATGGGATGATGTCTTGACATGCAAGTCAGTTGGATTGAAGTGAGGCAGACTTGCACAGAGCCATCAACCTAATTTTCTTTTCCTGAGTCATCAAACTCCAGTGACAAGGCAAAGTCAGAAGGCCTGGTGATGGCCCTGGATGCAGCAGATGAGCTTGGCTAATAAATACTCTTGGAATTCCCAGTTTTTTTCAAAGCTCAGAAAAATCTTCTTCATAAGTTTTTCCTGATCTCTCCCAGTTGCTAGTGTTTCTTCTAAAAAAGTACCCTATATTTATTTTGCAAATGCTTAAGTACATATTTTTTCTGCTGTAAAATAAGTTCCTGGCAACAGAAATAGTTTCATTTTTGTCTTTGTGACTCTTGTGCCTAGCACAGTGTCTAGCACTGAATAGATATTTAGTAAATGCTTACTAAAGTTGGGAGAGTTTCATTACCAGCATTTGGCCAACAGGTAATAATAAATTGTTGGTGAAGGATTGGTATATGAGAGATCCTTGGGTCTTCTGACATAGAGCGTTGAGAACATCGAGAGAGGAAATGTGAGATTCGAGATCCTCTTGAAGGAGAGATCCTTAAAGAAAGAGAAAAACTCTAAAAAGAAGCTAACATGTAGAGGAGCTGGCATCTTAATCATATCCCTATCTCCAGTTTAGCATGCTAGAGATTTCAAGGAAATGGTGAGATTCCGCATGGAACTTTATCTCTTACTGTCTCTGTCTCTGTTGAACTGAAACATCTCACTCTCAGTGAGATTTTTGAGCTTGAAATATCTTTCTCAATTTACTTTGGACATTGCCTAGAATTCTAACCTAATTTAATTTTGTTATTGCATTACATATGTTACATATATGTATTATATTCTATAAAATCATTCCAATTTGATATTGGCTTAGATAAATGAACTCATTTGTTGTTTACTATGTGCCTTTGTATAACTAGCTTTTGGTGGGAAGCTTGTCAAGCCTTGGCTATCTAACACTTCTTTTCCAGTAAGGACAGAAATCAAGAATACAGCTTGAACATAAAAAATATTTCCCCGACACTAACAATATTTAGGAAGGCAGACAGATATAATTTTAGCCCAGTGCCCTCTTTCTAAGGAAAGCAGAGTGGCCAGCCTTGTAGTGCCAACCTCCTGTTCTTTTCCTGGCAGGAAACAAAGTTTATTGGAAAAGGGTGGATGGAAGAGACTCTAGAGATTTCTATTTATACTTCCCTGTGAGCCATACCAAGACAGACCCATGTAGACCCATGTAGCCTCCATGAACAACATACACATAACACATATATTTTAACATAAAGATGTTAAAAATGTTTACTAGAAATTTTTTGCTTAGAAACACAGAAAAGGAGGCAGTTAGAAACAAATTAAATTCAATGGTTCTCAGTGATGACTTTACTGTTATTATCAAAGACAAGCTGTCCAAGATCAAACCTATTCTGTCTGCCAAGAGGAATGTGTAGGGGGGTGTCTAGGAGTCCCACTTTTGAAGCAATGTTTAGAATGCTTATACAGCGTAATTAGGGACGTGACTATTGTATTTACAGTTTTATTCATTGCTATATAATTCAGCAAGTATCCAGTGAAATTCAACAAGCATTTAAAAAGCATACAAGGCATGATGCTGGGTACTGAGAATGCAACAACAATGGATCTCATGAAAAACAGTTCCTCCCCTTGAGGAGCTTACATTCTGCTGCAAAGGTGAAAGGATATAACACTTATACAGATGAGTCAATACTAGATCATTTGAAGAACATACCAGGGAAGCAAGGAAAGGCTTGATGTAGGAGCTGCTTCAAGGAGAGTGCTCTCCACACACAAGAAACCTTGGGCAACGATGTAGAGGCAGAAGATGCAATGCAAATTTGGAGAACAGCAAGGAGACCAGTTTGGCTGGAACAGAGATTGCATAAAAGGGAATAATACAAAATCACTGTAGAAAGGTAGCCAGAGAGCGGAAGGCTTTGAATGTCCAAACTGAAGAGTTTACATTTCAGCCTAGAGGCAGTAGGAAACCACTATATATTCTTGAGAAAGGGGAGTGATATGGTGAAATCTCATCTACAGGAAGATTCTTTGGGGCAGCTGTAAGGATGGTTTGGAAAAGGGAAAAGACTATTCTAATTATCTTCCTCACTAAATGACTATCTTCTAAAGCCCAGGAATGATGATTCCTAAGGCTTTGGTATGCCACATAGTGAGTACCTGGGCACATAGTAGGTCTTTGTTGATTCTTGATAGTAATTCCTAGATTTTCCCTTTCTCTCTATTCCCACAATCACAGACCTATAGCATACGTGAAATACCTATCTAATTGAAAAAACCGTAGCTTTTGATTTCTTCACATCCAATCCACTCTAACACCACCTCATCTAAAATGGGTATAAAAGCAGCAAGCAGAATGTAGGTGTTCAAAATATGTCAGTGAGTCTAGAACATATTAGAGCATGTAGAAGTCTAGAACATATTATTAAATTTACTTGGATTCCAGCAAAACACTTGGCAAAGTTTCTCCAGTTAGTCTTGTAGATAAGATACAAAGATATGGGTTAGACTATAGTACAGTTAAGTGGAATTGGAATGTTGAATGACAAAATTCAGAGATTTAATGATTTCATGTCAACTTGGAAGGAGATCTCTAGTCAAATACTCCAGGGATTCATTCTTATCCCTGTGATGTTTGAAATTTTTTTAAACAAAAACTCGGATGGTGCCATAGATAATATTCTTATCAAATTTGCAGATGATACAAAGTTGGGAGGGAAAATTAAAATTTTCCAGGACAGCACTGGGCTCCAAAAAGATCTCAATAGGATAGAATAATAGGCCAAATTGATTAGATGAAATTTTACAAAGATAAATATAGGAATCTACATTTGGGTTAAAAACAAAACAGTAAAGACAGGAATATCATGACGAGACAATAGTTTATATGGGAAAATGGGGTTTTTAGTGGACTACAAATTAAATATGAGCTAATAGTACAATAGCAGTCACAACTATTAAGATGATAATTCCCATTAAGAAAGGCATAGTATCCAAATCTGGCCTCAGACACTTTCTAGCTGTGTGACCCCAGCCAAGTCACTTAACCCCAATTACTTGGCCCTAACCACTCTTCTACCTTGGTACTGATACATATCAACTAAGATTTTTTAAAAAAGGAAAGAAAGGCAATCGTATTGAATTGATAGTCCCAATTAATTCATGATGTGAAATTCTGAGAATTCTGGGAAAGACATTGACAAACTGGACTGTATGCAAGGAAGGACAACAAGGATAATTTAAGGCATACCATACAAGGATCACTTGATGAAAGTGGATATGTTTTACCTGAAAAAGAAAATATGTAAGGAGGAAATGATAACAATCTTCAAATATTTGAAAGGTTGTCATGTGAAAGAAGGATTAGACTTTCTGCTTGGCTCCAGAGGACAAAAGATTAATGGGTACAAACTGAAGAGGCGAATGTAGGCTTGATAGAAGGAAAACCTTTCTGACAATGAGAGCTAGCCCAAAGCATAAAGGGCTGCCTTGGGAAGCAGTGGATTTCTCCTTCCTATAGAGGTCTTCCAGAAAAAGGTTAGATGACTACTTGTCAAGTGTGGCTTAGTAGGAATTCTTAATGAGGTATGGCTTGGACCAGATGGCTAATAGGGTACCTTTAAACTCTGAGATTCTATGATTCTATTGTCAACAAGTATCTTCAAGGTGACTCCTAGACTGAAGGGCATGGGCTCTATTTCAGCAACTTTGCCAATGTCCAGTGTATCATATGCTCATAGATGCCAAGAACAGCAGCACTCCCATTATCACAGTTTACATTGTGGATTAAAGCTACATTTCCTAAAATGTACTATCTAGAAGAAGAGAAGTCTTCCCATACTATGCAAAGTTCTTGAATTTCTGTTCCTACAGTGGTCTGTGTTAATGGCAATGCTTATAGGTGTAACCAGTAGCATCCCCTTTCTCCTAACTCTGGACTTGTATGAACCATGTCCAATATCAGAAACTGACCTAAGGATCAAGTTTTGGTTTGACTTGTTAATCCCCGATTTGTAGTTTGCCCTGGGAAAAGTTCCAAATGTACTCATGTATAGCTTTCTACAAATGTGGATAACAGGGTTCTCAGTTCCCATTGAAGTCTTCAAGATAACAAATGAATATCAGATACAAGAGTACTTTATTTAACCCCACAAAGAATAGAAAAGGCTGAAAGGATTCACAGGATCCCAGAAGCTGGAACTGAAAACATGTAGAGCAGCCATAGTAATTCTCTGGAGGAATTAGATTTGGGATTGACAGTGGCACAATAGTCTGACATTTCTGTGAATCCCTGGCTTTTCACAAAGCATCCCATAATGTGACCACCCTTCCTTGAAGAAGATAAATACAAATGCCTGTCCAGGACTCTTTCTTTCTACCCTTGATGTTTATGGCTGAACTTTCTGATGGCAGAAGCCACATGGATAATCCTCTTCTTTCACAAAGGAGTTCCTTTTCTGTCTCTAAGTCTGGTTCCCAAACTCTCAAACTTGGACCTCTAGAGTCTCAAGACAACTTCCCAAACTGACAATGTTCAAGAAATCTTTCTCTCTGACTAGAGAATTGGATTTTGAGACTATGCTGCCTATAAAATGAAAGACTTCCCCATCTCTACTCAGGCAGTTGGGTTCAGGAAAATTGTTCATGAACTCTCCTATAAGACCCCACAGACAAGCAATCTGATTCTTCTACTTCTCATTTACCTGACTAGACTAGAAAGTCCATTCTCAGGAGTTCTCCTCTTGGGCTATGTGCGCAAATATTCATCTGCTTTTTTGTGCTTCCCCAGGATATCCCACCACTGTCCCACCTGCTGCAATCATTTCAGACTGAGAAAATCCACTATCAAGACTGTTATCTTGGGCCAAGTGGGCAAAATAACGTAGGGTTCAAAGCTCAAAGTGGGAAGGGGACAGCTGATCTCTAGGGCTCAGTGGATCTCTAGCCAAGCCTAGAGACAGGAGGTCCTGGATTCAAATCCAACCTCAGACAATTCCTAGCTCTGTAGCCCTGGGCGAATCACTTAATCCCCATTGCCTAGTCTTTACCACTCTTCTTCCTTGGAACTAATATTCAGTATCGATTCTAAGACAGAAGGTAATGATTTTTTAAAAAAAGATTTGTCTTTGTCCTCTCTACAAGATGCCAATGAGTATGCCCACATTCTCCTTTTGGAGGCAATTTCCATCAAGAGAAGAGGAGGGCTATTTTCTCACACTGGGCCCTTTTAGTAATTTAAACTGAAATATATCCCCACAAGTCTCAGACATGCACTCTGGGCAGACTCTAATAAGTAACTTGCTGCCCTGGTTCCCAATCTCTCTGGAAATCTTATAGCTCATTCACTGTCTTCTTACTCATTTCTTGCTGTCTTCATTTTTCCTTTTTTCTCTCTACTCTATCCCTCCCACTCAGACACCTCAAGTTCCACTTGACTTTATATCAATTTTCCAGAGCTTCAGTGTCCAAATATCATGAGTTTACCTACACTCTCCTTAGAGAGGTGCATATAAGGTGCCTCAAAAATTCATTGTCCTGGAAAATCATCAAGGTGATTGGGGAGCTCTCAGATTGATCATGGAACTCCTGATTAACCATTGTCATAGAGGAGCTATTTTGTCAGGGGTGATGTGGAAGGGAGACATTTGAGTAATTGGACCCTGGAGAACTGATGAAAGTCAAGTGGAGCTTGAGGTGCCTGAGTGGGAAGAGGAGTGCAGTGAGAGAAAATGGAAAGTGAAGACAGAAAAAAGTGAGTAAGAAAAGAATGAACAAGGGACATGGCATCAAAGGAGATTAGGGAACAGAGTAGGAAGTCATTGCTCAGAATATCTGTACTAAGACTGAAGGTCTAATACCTAAAGTGGTAGAAGGGTCCAATGTGAGAAAACAGCCCTCCTCTTAATGTGGTTGAAAAGTGTCTTGTTATTCTAGGATGTTTAAAATTGTTGTGATACTGTAAAATTATAGGAATACAATTCTGGGGGAAAAAAATTTCCCAAGGGCCGGGTGAAAGAGAAGAGGAGGTAGCTGGGTAAATCATTAGAGAAAACCTTAGAAAGCAAATCAAAATAATTGGAAAAAGATGTTTGTCTTGGTCAGTTTCCACCTCCCAGGTCGTCTAAAGGAATGCTTCGGGTTTAGAACATGAATATTTTTCTAGCTAAGAAGGGATTGTGTTAAATGGTTCTGTTCCATAGACAAGGCTTTCATCCCCAACCTCAGACAACTATTTTGCAAATACATTTCTGTCTCAGTATTAGTGTGTATGTGTGAAAGAGACAGACAGACATACAGACAGATCGACAGAGACAGAGACAGAGAGAGACATAGACAGAGAAAGAGATTGCTGGCAAATTCATCTCTACTCCTGGAAAATCAGCTCAAAGTACATTAGTCACTGAAGAATTTACATCAGCCTATTCACAGTCAATGCATGCTATTAAATAAATATACATTTGGGTTATATTTTAAGTAATGTAATTAACTGAATGAATTCTAATTTAATATTAATTTAGCTCTATGTGTTTCTGACTAAATGCTTAGATAATTTATTTTCAATTTATATGCATTTGGAATACAGGGCAAAACAAAATAGAAATAGACTTACAAGTATATGAATAGATAAATGAATAAAAATTATCAAAGTAGATAGAGAGATAGATAGATAGATAGATACACAGATAGGTAGACAGACATATGCATAGATAGGCATATAGATCAATAGGTGGATGGATGGATGAATAGATAGATAGATAGATAGATAGATAGATAGATAGATAGATAGGGGGAATAGATAGATAGGAGAGAGGGGGAAGAGAGGGAGAGGGAGATAGGGAAAGAGAGAGAAACAATCTTGTCCAATGGAAAGAGGGCTAACTCTGGAATCAGAGGACCCAAGCTCAAAACCTAATCTGGAAAATTTTTATAACTCTTTGGCCTTAGACAAATCATTTCCCTTCCCTGGGCCTCAGTTTTCTCATCTGTAGAGTAAGAGGGCTGGAGTCTGAGGTCTCTGAAGCCCCTTCCAGGTCTAGTTCTATGACCACATAAAATTTGTAGGGGAGAGGGTGTTTTGGTTCAGAGTGGTGATTTCATTGGTAAAAGGAACTTCCAATGAGGAAACAATTTCTACCTCTACAGATAAGCATCTCCTCTGCGATCTATAATCTGAGAGTGTTACCTGGGGCACTGGTAAGTTAAATGACTTAGTCAAGGTAACATAGTCCATATGTATCAGGAGAGGGAGATAAATCCAGCCAGGTCTTTCTGACTCTGAGACTGGCATATCCACTATACCAGGCTCCTTCTTACCCTGTGAAATAAGTAATTAAAGCATACATAGTAGCAAGGCTCTGGACTTCTCCCAAGCTATACATGCACTAAAAGGTCAAGTCCTCAGAGCGCAGCTAACTGCGCCTCCCTGGGATCCTAGGAGTGCCCCTGAGGGGGGCAGTGTGCTTTTTCCAATTCTATCAGCTCCAGCCCTCTTTCCAGTGTGTTCCTCCAATATCAGTTGCCTGATGATCATTTTCCAGTGCTGGTATCACTTAACCAGTTGAATTCTCCTTGATATCATGGATAAGCAACCAATATCAAATTGCTCTCAGGAAGGAATATGTATCAGGAAGAACAGATGTACAGAGATATTCTCCCAAACCAGGGTACACTCTTTCTTCTACCTCCTTGGGTAGATGGGCTCATACTTAAAGCATTCATTAATTTTTTCCACCACCAAGTTCATATCCCAGTGCAACACAACTGACTGACGGATCTCTCCCTTGATTGCAAGACAAGTTGCCTGGCTGCTGGGTTGTTGTACTGCTTGTCTGGATCAAACAGGTCACTCCTTAGGGTTGGTGCCTCTCTGGGTCCATGCACTGAACTTCCATTAGCTCTTCTGATCTCTGAGGCTCGTAAGACTGTATCCTGGTCCTTTCAGTCTTGATGCTCATTCTCCTAAAGGCTGGAAGGAAGGATAGAGGCAAAGAAACAAAGGTGCCATGTGTCCATGGCTCCATGTTGTCCCAGATGGGGTAAGTGGGTCTGGGACCTCTATTTCTCTCCCTACCTGGAAGCTTGCAGTATTTCTTCCCTCAGTCACCACCGGGGAAGAGAGAGCTGGAGTTTCTCTGTTGTATCCTTCTGTGTTTAATCCGGTTCCAACTCTGAGGCCATTTGAAAGCCTTTTTCTTCATTTTACAGAAAGTGGACAGGAGGCAGCCAGAGAACGCCTGCGGGTACTCTGAATGAGGGGTAATGCCCCTTCCACTGTGCATCATTACGCACTTCTGGAAGTCGACTTGCTTGGGCAGAGGCCCCTGACCACACTCCCAATGACTGCTCCTTCCAACACCGGCCCTTCCATGAATGTGTAAATAGTAAGGAAATGAGCAGGTTGGTAACATAAGGCAGAAAAAGTATCAATAGTCATTAGGATGAGAATGTGCCAGTCTCTTAGCTCTACAGATAAGTTAAGAACTAGAGGTACCCATCAGGGGGAAAAAATAAAAACCAGACACCAAATAAATACTCCCAGCTCTGAAAAAGAAAGAGATGGTAAGAATTGCAGCTATACAGATAGGATCCTGGGAGGAGGCCATGGGGTCCAGTGGCGAGTGTTCCCCTTGAAGGCAGGAAGACCTCTGCTTCAGTCTTGTCTTTGATACCAGCTATGAGCAATTAATGAACCTTTGTGAGCTTCATTTTCCTTATTTTTCCTGGCTTTTTTTAGGAAGCTACTTCTGCAAAAAGCCCTTCCTGGTCTTGCTTAATGCAATTGCCTTCCCCCTGTTGAGAATCTTCAATTTATCCTGATATATCTTGTTTGTACATAGTTGTTTGTATGTTGTTGCCTGCTCTCCCTTTTATAGAGCAAAAATAGACAGGGATTATTATTTACCTCTCTTCGTGCCTCCAGTGCTTAACACAGTGCCTTGTACATAATAGATGTTTGATAAATGTTTATTGACTTGAATCATCTGAAAAATGGGGATAACAATCCTATCTCCCAGGGTTGTTTGTTGTGAGGATCAAATGAAAGTATACTTGTAAAGCACTTTCCAGGTGGTACAGTGGATAGATAGAACACCAAGCCTGGAGTCTGAAAAATTCATCTTCCTGAATTCAAATTTGGCCTCAGATAATTTTTAACTATGTGACCCTGGACAAGTTACTTAACCTTGTTTGCCTCTATTTCCTCATCTGGACAATGAGCTGGAGGGGAAGCTAGGTGGTTCAGAGAGTAGAGGGAGGTTCTGGGTCCAAATCTGGCCTCAGACACTTCCCATTTATGGGACCCTGGACAGGTCACTTAATCCCAGTTGCCTAGCCCTTTACTGTTCTTATGCTTTGGAACCAATACTCAACATCACTTCTAAAACAGAAGGTAAGGTTTGTTTGTTTTGAATGAACTGGAAAAGGAAATAACAAACTATTCCAGTTTCTTTACCAAGAAAATCCCAAATGGAGTCAGGAAGATTAAGACACTCCTGAAATGACTGAACAACCACAACAAAAGTGCTTTCCAAACCTTAAAGTGCTCTATAAATTAGAATAAAGATGGTGACGATGATGTTGCTGTTGATGATGGTGGAGGTCCAGTGTGACTGCCAGGGGAACTAGGCCCAGAAGCTAGCTTAGAACACTAGGTGGATGATCATAAAATTATGAAATGTTAGTGCTAGTATAGTCTTTAGATAGAATCTAGCTCAAGGACTCATTTTACCGATTTGCAAACAAAGGCAATATATTTGGAATCAGAGGAGCGAATGGAAGAAAGGCTCCCTATAGATGGAAAGCTGGAAAGTTGACATAGATAAAAATGATGTGAGTATGAGGAGGCCTGATTGATTTGCAGTCTATACCCCCTTCTTCAGCATAGAAATCCATCAAAATATCTACCACCAGACTGGTAAACTGAAGCCAAAATCCAGCCTTTCTGTTCCCTTGTCCCTAGTCCTAGAGGATAACTGGCTTCCAGATTTCTCTAGCTCTTTTCCCTCAGAAGTTCAGATTTGTATTCTCAATAGCTCATTTTACACAGAAAATCTGAGTCCCAGAGAGGGGAAAATCCAAAGGAAATCAATGGGAAATCTCAGCGAAGGCAAATTCAGTAAGCCTGAGTCTCTCCTCCAATCCCAGATGTCTCAACAAAGAGGAGAAAGAGAAACTATGGATAAAAGACCATATTTGTGGTTAGGAGGTAGCTGATGAGTCCTGCTACCTAAGAGCAGGTAAAAGCCAACTCGCTTCTGGATTTATGGTTCCTGAGTGATTTCCCAAAGATTTCTGGGCTATTTAGAGAGAATGTCTGGTCTACAGTCAAGAAAACTCATCTTCCTCAGTTCAAATCCGGCCTCAGACAATTACTAGCTATGTGACCTTGGGCAAGTCACTTAACCCTTTTTACCTCCATTTGTTCTCCTGTAAAATGAACGGGGAAAAAGGAAATGGCAAACCTCTCTAGTACCTTTGCCAAGAAAACCTTAAGTGGGGCCATGAAGAGTCAGAAGAGACTCAACCACAAAACATTTAGATAAAGGACTGACTTCAGAGTCAGGCCATTCTGGGCTGAGTCCTATCACTGACATGAACTGGGCAAGTCATAACTTCTTAGTGCCCTAGAAAGCTATCTAAGACCAACAAATGCAGAGAAGATATAGACCTGCATTGGGGGAGGGAGCCAGCAGGTCCAGTTCTGATGCGGATTTGCCAGAATGTGTGCATTCACAGAGAACCAGGAAGGGAAACTTAGCCAGAGAGGAGCTGGACTCTGGGGACAGGATGAGAGCATCTCCTAATGATCCATCTCTGAAGGAGAAACGTCCAAAGCTTGTCAGAGCTGCCCTCTGTAACTTCTCTCTTCCCATTTTTGCCTGTGTGCGCAGTAAAATGACACCAAACTAACGCAGCGACACAAAAGTCTGCTGCTGTTAGATGCCTTGCCCCTAAGGAGGGAGCCAGAAGAGAAGGGGTAGGAAGGGCAATAGTCTCCACAAAGGAACCTTCCAGATGGGTGGTAGCAGCCATGGAACGTGCAGTGGAGGGACTTGGTGTTTTGTCAGAGGTTGGTGTTCTCAAGTCCTGTTTGGCCCTAGGGCTCAGCATCCCACTAGCAGAATGTGGCTCACATCCCAGAGAGGAGAGGGAAGGAAATTCAGTGTTTTGTATCCCTCCCTTGGCCTGGAAGAGGCTTTTGCTGACATGTTTCAGCTGTTAAAAATAAACCTTCATCTCCATCATCTTGACAGCTCTCACTCCTGGGACAATGTGTTCTGAGCTTCCCCAAGTCCCTCTCCAGGGATCATTGGGATGGGGGAAGGATTACTTAAGTTGCTCCCCTCCTCAAGCCCTAGAACTGACAAAGTACAGCTCAAAGGCAATAAAGACAGAGGAAAGCAAAGCATTGCCCGACTTTCTTTCCATCTCATCTTTGCAACTACCTATCCTAGCCAATCAGTCTCTTATTCCACCAACTGAAGCTTGGCTTCATCGCTGGGGGGTTGGACCCCCTGGGTCACTCTGTCTCCAAGACTCTGAGCTATCTGGTCATAAACAGGATCCGATCATAAACCAAGGACCAACCTGGGGTCCATTTTCCACAAAGAGCCCAATGACCCCATGTCTCTCTCTTGGGAGTTGCAGGGATTATAGACCGTAGGTTCTTTGTCCCACCCCATTCTTGGAAGCAGAGCCCCCAGTGCCTTCCAGTTTCCTCCTCCTCCTCCTCCTCCTCCTCCTCCTCCTCCTCCTCTTGTTTACAGAAGTGTATCTAACTGGGGCCCCAAATTGGCTTTTGACATCCTGCTCACTTTTGTTTTATTTTAAGAACGAGCACGTCCATGAAATCATGAAATGGCTTGAGGGTGGTCAGTGGAGCACCCACTGAAAAGGAGACCATTCCAGCAAAGTACTAAAGAAGGCTGTCACTCTGGGTGAAGTTCCAGTATTTCAAAGGTGAATGAAGGGGGGAGCAGAATTGGAAAAGATTTCAGATGGGACCCTTTTCCCTCAAACACATTTCTTCATTATTGAATAGTGATGGCATCATCATATTCACGTCTGAATCACACACACCTATTCAACACAAAATATCAGAGATAGAAGGGAACTATGAAATCATCTATTCCAGAAATCTCAATTGAGAGATGAAGAACCAGATGGGAGGTCTGAAGTGACTTGCCAAAAGTCATACATCTAGTCAGCAGGGTTCTGATGGCAGGTTCAGTCCTATTCAGAAGAAGATGCTTGGAGTTGCAGAAAGGGAAAAAGCACGAGGGAGGAAAAGAGATCTAGAAGCTGGAGAGAAAGCATCTGCTGAGATGTTGGGCAGCATAATGCTACCCTCTGGTAATAAAGCTATCAGAAGTCTTTTGAGGGGGTTCTAGGGTTGAGAGCCTCTGAATATGTCACTGAAATAGGAGGAATCAGTAAGTCTCCAACCCCAGCCTAAGAACCACCATTGATTAAATTGATTTTCTTCCATGAGCCAGGGGAGCAAAAGAGCCAATACTCCCCTGTCCTACTTCTAGAACAAAGGAGCATATTAAAGGCTTCTGGAAACATATATGGAAACAAGATTTATTGGTAAAGACTGTCCACACATCCAGGAGAGCAATTCATTCAAATACTTATGGAGAGAATTGAGGCCAGGTTCTCTCATATAGGACCCCACTTCAAGGAATAAAAGAAGGAAGTTTTTACATTGCATTTACATTACAAAGTTTTACATTGACAGCAACAGTAGTTGGTGTGTCACTTGGATTAAGTAAGGTTATATTAAACCTTTATCTGATCTAGTCTCCATTATTATAGCAATGGAAATATTGAAGGATATCAAATAAAAAATTAACAGAAGTCTAGGAAGGAAGGAAGGGAGAGAGGGAGAGAAGGAGGGAGGGAGGGAAGAATTGACTATGGAGTCTATGGTGTTCTAATATTCTAGAAGTAGAGATGACTGGAAGAAAGGAAAAGCTGGAAATGGAAAAGTTTTCTTATGGTAGGCCTTGAAGAAAATGCTTCTAAACTCCCTTTGTCCTGCTGTTTGAAGACGTAATTCATTCATTCAGTAAACTTTTATTAAATGCCTATTGTGTACAGAGTACCGGTGCTGGAGAGAAGACAAAGTTTAGATGAAATGTGGTCCCTGACCTTACAGAGCAGGGGTCCCCAAACTTTTTACACAGGGGGCCAGTTCACTGTCCCTCAGACGGTTGGAGGGCCGGACTATAAAAAAACTGAACAAATCTGTATACCGCTGTCTGGGATAGCAGAGGCTGCAGCACTGGCTGTGATGGGTCTGTCACACCTTGCACAGGCCCATCACTGCCACCACTCTACTGGGCAGCAGTATACACAGTGTGGAATCTCCCACCAGATTGCCGCTCACCATGCTGACGTCTTCCATTGTGCAGCCACATAATCCTTTGTGCGGCGCCTCGTTCTCATTCAGTTACTCTCCAAACAAGGCGCCACACAAAGGATTATGTCACCGGAAGTAGTACTGTACATGAGTGACGCCACACTTTGTGGCACCACCACACACAGTGCTCCCCTACTGACCACCAATGAAAGAGGCGCCCCTTCCGGAATTGTGGTGGGGGCTGGATAAATGGCCTCAGGGGGCCACATGTGGCCTGCAGGGCCGAAGTTTGGGGACCCCTGTTATGGAGCTTACTGTCTAGTCAATCACCTGCCTCCTTGCTTCCTCGGCAAGAAATACCTCTCTGCTTTTCAACAGCTGCCCAGACTAGGTCCAAATTCTGCCTCCACCACTGGCTGACCAGTGACTGACTGAGTGACCTTGGGGAAGTTACTTCAATTCGCTGAACCTCAGTTCCTTCATGGGGATAGCAAATCTTGTGATACTCACTTTGATGTCATTGTGAGACTCAAATGAGATAATACGTGGGAAGCATTTTGTATACCTTAAAGTGTTATATGACTGTCAAGTACTATAACTATTGACCATCTAACCTATCCAAGGGGACAGGAAGACCATTGCAGACCCAACTCTATCTCCAGCTAGGAAGAGCCCTTCTCCCAGACAGAACTCAGGCTCTAACCAGATCAAATCATAAAGCTGGGATTCATCTAGTGAGGAAAGAACAGAGAATGAGAATGGGGGAGGGAAGGGAAGAGAAGCATGGAAGGGGAGAGGTGGAGAGAAAGACAAAGAACAATGGAGCAACAATGAAAGAAGGAATCAAAGTTGAAATGGTAAGAACAAGGGTGACAAGAAGTAAAAGCAAGAAAGAACTGAAAAGCAAGGAAGAAGAGAAAACTATGAAAAAGGGGAATTTGGGGGGAGGGGAAATAGAGGCAGAAGACCTGGGAGCCTGGCTGAGACTGACTCCCCTGCAAATAGGGCTTCTACCTAAGGATGGGTGAGATGTTGTCATGACAACAGATGTAGCATTTAGGGTAATTACTGGTGAATAACAAAACACCCATGTGAACAAAGGGAGACCGAGAGGGTGGCAGCCCCCTGACTCAGTGCTGGAGCCTGCTGAGAAAAAGCTTCACATACCAGTTTCCCAAACTAGTCTAAGGAACAAATGCTAAGGGTTAGTGGCCAGCCTTTGACCTCACCTCTACCCTACCACCTTTCACTCTGAGCCTTTGGGCACGTTGGGATGGAGAGAGACTCAGAAATCCCTCTAGTCAAACCCCTTCCATTTAAAAAATGAGCCTAATGACTTATGAAAAATCACACATGGTGGCATTTTAGGTCCAAAGCCAATGCCCTTTTGATTGCAACTCACTATATCTAAGAAATGGACTCAGAGCCCAACTTGCATTCCTTGAGCCTACCAATTTACCACTGGTACCAATATTTCCCCCATCTGTCTCTTCAGAAGACTTCTTTGTCTTCAACATTTTCACCCTTAGTTTTATTCTTCAAACATTGCCTAGGGCTTAGTCTCTTCTCCTACCTATACCTCTGATCCTGGATTAAAAAGGAAGCATCCCTAAGGGTATTGTAAGAATTTAAATTTAGGTTTTATGCTAAATGTGAGAATTCTAAAGTAATATTGTGGTCCCTAATTTAAAAATATTACAGCTTAAGTCGAAATTACTTTAAGCAGCTTTATTTACAAAGAGGTAGAAAGAGTGAAAGTGGAAAAATGTAGATAAAGAGACAGAAAGTACTGCCTAGATACCAATACCCTGAGTTTAATCCTAATGTCTTCAGACTAAAATGTGAATCAGAAAGCTAATCTCACCAGAATCCAAAATCCTAATTAGGAAGCCAAAATCTAAAGAGCCAGGAAATGCTGAAGAATCCACCAAGAACCCTCAGTGTACATGAGGCTAAGACCGCCAAGAATCTCACCAGAACTCACGCTGAAGGAAGTGTCCCACCAAAAAGCCAACAAGCAGAGAGGATCTCCTCAATGAAGAACCAAGGTAGGAATCATTCCACTCACCACCTCAAGTTTACACAAGATCCAGGGAAAGAGTCTCCTCCTCCAGTCCAGCTCATCAATGCAGAGAGTCATTGAATCCTCCAGCTGGCCTTTTTAAAGCAGTTTTTCTCAATGTCACTTCCTGTCACTCCCCCACTTTACAGGAACCAATCGCAGTCTTTCAATTTGCCTAGCACTGCCCAGGGGGTGGGCAATGGAGTTGTCAGCCACTTTAGCAAGTGACTTGTGAACTCTTATATTTGGTGACTCATAAGGTACTAAGTAGGGGTACTTGAGTTTTTGATTGATTAACTTAAAAGTTGCTGATTGATAGAGAAAGAGAGTTTGATTCACTCTTCACAGTATGGTTCCAATCCTGAGTAGCCATAGGTTAGGTTCAGTCCTGAATAATCTTTCCCCCCTGCTCCTGGGCTGTGAAGGAAGTGCCTAAAGTCACTTGAGGTCTCTTCTGTCTGAAAGTTCATGTACACCCCCCCTTCCTGGACCTAAAGGATTAGTTAGAACTCTCCAATTGCCTTCCAGCTCTGAAGTCCCACATCTCCAGGTGATCATCTAGCCAGGAAAGAGATAATATCTTCACTAACATCATATGATGCTCCTTTTTAGCTTTTCTGAAAAGGGAGACTCAGGTAAACTGAACTTGACCTAGGATACACTCACAGGTAACCCCAAGAGTCTATCTCTTATGAACATATTGAGGGACATTCTGAGTGGTCTGCATGGTCATCCTGGGCCAGGAAAGAGATAGCATCTTCACTAACATCATATGATTTTCCTTTTCATATTCTCCAAAAAGGTAAACTCATGAAAGCTGGATTTGACCCAGAATATACTCACAGGTCCTCTAACCCCAAGATTCAATCTCTGATGGACACACGGAGGGGCATTTTGAGTACACTCTGGTCATTTTCCGTGACTGTTGTGTCTGTGACACAATTCACAAATCATCAAGTGTGTGATGATATATCAGGTATCCTCAGAACCCATTAATAATTCATTTTGGAGTCATCATTTAGGAACTTATCCAAAATATCCTGGGAATCTGTTCATATTCTCCCCTCCTTTCTCAATGAGGGTTCCCAGCTCCTCATGGGAGCTTTCCCTGAGCATCACTTCACAAATCTGAAAGAAAATTCAACAACTAAGCCAACCCCAGGACCTCTCATATTGTAAAGTGGAAGGAAAAGCCAAGTTGGAGGAGAGAAAAATGCAGAGCACTACATCCTGTAGAGTGGGGAGAGCAGAGAGATTTGGGAAGGAGGAAAGACCTTGGAAGAAGAAAGAGAGAAGCAAGGGAAGGAGAGAGAGGGGAACTGGGCAGTAGAAAGAAGAAAGAAGTAAAAGAAGGGGTGAGGCAAACCTAGAACATGCCATCCTGTGAAATGGAGTGGGAGAAGAGAAGAGATTTGGGGCAAGGAAAGAGTAGAGCTCAGAAGATTACATCCTAAGGAATGGGGGAAGAAGGAAGAAGGAAGAAAAAAGGAGGAAGACACTGGGAGTCTAGGGTTCTAGTGACACAATGTATGTGACTCTGGGTATGGGGTGCTCTCCACATGAGACCCAATAAACCTTGGCCCTATATATAGGGACTGAGTCAATGGGACTCACATGTGTAGAGAGACCCATGGTTACAGAACGGTTTTCCTTATGTATGATTTGAAGGAAGGCAGAATAGGTATCTCTAGCCTGTTCTTCTCCAACCCTTCTCCAAAGGAGATTTTCATTCTTGCCAGAAAGGGAAGAAAGAGGTTAGGGTCCCAGGCCACTCCACTCTCCTCTGAGGGAGAAGGAATGTCATGACTAGAATTATACCTATCTATATCTTTAAATATTGGTGATCTAAAGGATGGGATTGTGTTTGAGCTAACTTGTGATTGCTTTGACATTTTGAGAGTAAGGGGAAGCCCAAGTTTTATATCCAAGGCCATTGGGGCTGAGAGGATCCTCAACTTGAGTCACTCAGGTAACACACCTGAAGTATAGACATGATAGATACTGCCGGCTCTTTTCATGTCTTCCCAGAGTCTTTTTCCTTTAGCCAAGCAGAAGTGAGTTTGGTCTCCTCCATCTTCTCTCTTGAAGCTGGAAACTAGGAGCACCCAAATGAGGGTACATAGGAACAGAAGGACATGTTGGCACACTCCTTGCTCCCCACTGCCACTTTCAGACCCTTCCTTAGTCACTACCCCTTGATGACCTGCTCTCCACCTTTAAGGTTTATTCTATTCTTTCTAAATCTTTATTGCTAAAAGCTATGACTCTTGGCTCTACATTCCCTCCTCTCTAATAATTCTAACACTTCAGTACCAGTTTTCTCTTTGAACACTCTGGTCTCTTGGTTTCTTAACTGTAGGCTAGTTTGGTCATTCCCTCTGTGCATATCCAGGAATAATATATGTCCCTGCTTTAGGGCTCAAGCCCTTCCTCAATTCCCTACCCAAACCCAAACTGAATTACACGCAAAAGACCAGAAATTTTAGTTAAAGTACTTTACATGTGTTAACTCATTTGATTTTCCCAACAACTCTGTTAGGCAAGTGTTATTGTTATCCTCATTTTACAGATGGGAAAACTGAGTCACACAATAATTATGTATCTGAGAGAGGACTTGAACTCAAGTCTTCCTGACTACAAGTCCAATGCTATCTACTTTTCACCTTGCTGCCTAGTTATGATTCAAAAAATGACAGACGGGGGGGGGGGGGGAGGAAGGGAGAAAGAGAGAGAGAGAGAGAGAGAGAGAGAGAGAGAGAGAGAGAGAGAGAGAGAGAGAGAGAGAATTTTATTCTTACAGCAACCCTGTTATTGTAGGTAAGTTATCCCCATTTTACAAATGAAAAACTGAGGTTGGAGGGTTAAATGGCTTGCCCAGGGTCATATAACTACTAAGTATATGAGGCTAGATTTTTTATTAAGGGTTGCTTTTGGGGGGATTTTCAGTTTTGCTTTGTTTTTTTTTTAAATAAAACTATGATCTTCTGCCTCAGAATCAGTATTAAGTATCTGTTCCAAAGTTCCAAGGCAACAGAGCAATAAGGGGCTAGGAAATTGGAGTAAAGTGACTTGCTTGGAGTTACAGAACAGGGAAGAGTCTGATCTCAAATTTGAACCCAGGACCTCCCATATCTAGGCCTGGCTCTCTATTTGCTGAACCACCCATCTGCTCCCTTAATTTAGGTTTTCCTGACTCCAAGTCCAACTATCCAAGTCCCACAAGCTTCCAAGTCATAACTCGATTCTGGCCATCTCCCAAGCCTAAAATACTCTCTCTCTTTCACCCCTGCCTCATAGAATGCCCAATCATTTAAGACTCAGCTCAAGTATTACCTCCCACAGGAGGCCTTTCCTGTTTGTATTTGTGCCTGCACACAGTAATTCCTTATAAATGAATGTTTTGGTTGAAGGGACGGGAAAACACAGAAAATCTCGTCCTCTGGCATCTGAGAATGGGGGGAGGGACAAGGAGAGGGGCCCCTAGCTTCCTTCTGAGGGATGGGAAAGAAGGAGCAACGTCTCTAAGTCCCTGGTAGCCGCAGATCTATGATCCTCTGATGCAATGAAGGGGGGGGGTGGGGGGGGGGGGGGGGGGGCAGGGAAAGTGGATGTGGTTTATCCTATCTCTGAGGGAGAGAAAGTTCATACCACAAAGAGCACCAGAAAACTCCCCAGACAGGCTGGAGTCAACACACCCCAGCAACCAGAGTTCTGAGAGCGGGCGCTCCTCCTGCAGGCTTGGTTTTTGTGCACCCGGGCATGTTTGTTAGTAAATCTTGGTGCCCTTAGAAAGATTACCATGGCCTTTCACATGCCTCGGGTCTCCAGGGTCCTACCCCAGAGCACACCCTGCCTTCAACTTGGTTTGCAAAGACAAAGACTAGTTAGGAGACAACTTCCTTCCTCTTTTTCCTCCTCCCTTTTCTACCCCACAAAACGTTCCTTCAGGCAAGACTGCCAATGTCTGATGCAGACTGACAGTGGGCAGTAAGGGGCAGTAATAGGAGCAGGCCCCGCAGACTCTGAAATCGTGCACTTCTCACTAGTTAGCACTGGTTAACCATCAACTGCAAAACCTGTAGCTTCAACATTAGTTAAGCATGAATTGCAGACTGATCAATTACCCATTCTGTGTACTGGATCTGTGGTAGTCTAGACTGGGCATCAGTTCTGGGTATTCATTACTCATATTGTTCCTAGGACTGAAAGACAAAATTAATTACCTGTAGTGGTTCTCCAATGTGCCGCCTCCCGCCTCCCCATGTTCTCATTCCAGAAGTGCAGCGCGACCTCTTCCACGTGGACAAATGATGAAAAAAATGGACACTGGGGGGAACATGGAACCTGCACACTGGGGACTCTGGCATTCCAGAAGAATCCCCCAAACTTGCAATTGATCCTTATTCCCTATGACAACAAACCCCAAAACACACCTCCATCTGAATTTGGCCATGCCTGTCTTCCAGGATTTGGGGGGGGGGGGAATGTCTGGAATGGGAGATGACAAACTCCCAGACCCCAATAAATATGCCAACCCTGATCAACCAGAGTGTGGAAGCTTCCACTCCTCAGTGGAAGCTGCCACTCCTCAATGGAAGTTGCTACCCTACAGTAGAAACTGCCACTCTACAGTGGAGCTGCTACTTCATACTATCAACTCCAAAGAGGCTACTCTACTAGCTTATAAGCTTATTCATCAACCCTAAGGTTACCTGATTAGTCCCCAGATTATTCCATCAACTATTGAGCTACCCTACCCACCATAAACTACTTCTTCAAATAAAATTATTTTCTTACTTCTGGATTGAATGAAGTTTGAATTGAATGGAGTCCCATTCTTAGGGTGAGACTCTGCTACAAATTTGGTGTATTTCTCCAACAACAGTGTCCATTCAGGGACATGAGCCTCCATCTTCTCTTTGACTTGGCTCCAATAAAGAGGTAAGGACAGAGGTCAGCAACAATGAGGAGAGGAAAGAATAGGCAAGGCTGAAGGGAAGATATTTTTCTCCCAACTCTAAATTCCTCTGGAGACAGTAGGAATTGTTGTAACTTGAGATTCCTAACAGAAATCATGTAGAGAATTCCTCATTGGGAAAGAAAGAAAGGAAAGAAAGGAAAGAAGGGAAAGAAAGAAGAAAGGAAAGAAAGAAAGAAAGAAAGAAAGAAAGAAAGAAAGAAAGAAAGAAAGAAAGGAAAAGAAAGGAAAGAAAGAAAGAAAGAAAGAAAGGAAAGAAAGAAAGAAAGAAAGAAAGAAAGAAAGAAAGAAAGAAAGAAAGAAAGAAAGAAAGAAAGAAAGAAAGAAAGAAAGAAAGAAAGAAAAGAAAGAAAGAAAGAAAGAAAGGAAGGAAGGAAGGAAGGAAGGAAGGAAGGAAGGAAGGAAGGAAGGAAGGAAGGAAGGAAGGAAGGAAGGAAGGGAGGGAGGGGCCAGAGCAGAGCTAGGAGACACAAGTTAGCTCTTCATAGGTAGCACCCTAATTCAATGGATTCATTTCCAGTCACTCAACATATCCTGAGGGCATTCTAACTATATCCTCTACTAAGACATTCTTAATGCCACATTGGAGCATGAAGGTGACCCTGGATCCTCAAAGGCTTTGCCAGCAGAGCCCAAGCTTTGGAAGATTCTATCATCCTGGAAAGGTTTTGAGCACTATTTTGGCAACAGATTATTCTGCTTTCCAAGAACCAGCCTAGCTCATCATCACTAGCCTAGGTATTAGGTGATGAATTCTTTAGACACAGTGAACCATAAAACAAAGAAAAATATAAAATGGTCTTCACTCCCACATGGTCCTCTTCTGCTTCTTTGACAATGGTGGCAGAATGAAGGGAAAGGAAGAGAAGGGTTCCTACAATAATAAAATTTTTACTTTGTATAGAAATATTACTTAGTTTTTGTTACTCAAAATGAAATCCTAGTCTAGTGACCAGTTATTGGACATACTAATCTAAAAACAAAATTGGATTCTCACTATAAATAGAATTTTTAAAAAGAGGAATGTTAAAACTAAATAGAAGAATTACTCATGATTTTTCTTAGAGTATCAAATAAAGAAGCTGGTGGAATTGATTTTAGTCATATGTTCAAAGGCAAAAGGAAACATCATTTCATATTGCAATACTTATGAAAAATATTTGCAAGAAAAGCTACCATAAAAATGATTGCAACTCAATGCACTGGCATCTCTTGTAGAGGGTAAAGAGATAGAGACGTTCTATAACAAGCGTTTATTAAGCACTTAATTTGTGCCAGCCAGGCAGCAGTAGGTAGGCCTGGAGTCAGGAAGATTCAACTTCCTGAATTTGAATACAGCCTTAGACACTTACTACTGGTGTGTCTCTGGCAAGTCACCTGTTTGCCTCAGTTTTCCTCATCTTTAAAATGAGCTGGAGAGGAAAATGGCAATCACTCCAGTTTCTTTGCCAAGAAAACTCCAAATGGGGTCATTAAGAGTTGGCCATGACTGACACAACTGAACAGCAACAAATAAGTATGCCAGGCATTATGCTAAACACGGGTGATACAAAGAAAAAGTAAACAGTTCTTGTCCTCAAGGAACTTACAGTCTAACACACACGCATAGGTACACATAAGATATGCAAGGAGTAGGTACAAGCTTAGCAAGGAAGGCATTAGCATCTAAAGAAGTAGTAAGTCAAGAGAAAGGTCTCCTGCAAAAGGTGACATTTTAGCTGTCTTAAAAAATCAGAAATACTAAGAAACAGAGATGAAGAGAGAGCACATTCTAGTTATGTTGAATAGCCATTATAAAAGTCGACATGGTGGATATAGCTAGGTGGTGCATGGAGAGCCAGACCTAGAGATGGGAGGTCCTGGGTTCAAATCTTACCTCTGATACTTCCTAGCTGGGTGACCCTGGGCAAGTCACTTAACCCTCATTCCTAGCCCTTACTGCTCTTCTGCCTTGGAACCAATGTAGAATGTTGATTCTAAGATGGAAGGTAAGGGTTAAAAAAAAAAGTACAGACATGGTTGATGAAAATGAGAATAAGCAAGAATAGCATAGAATATGTTGAAAAATAGGGGCAGGAGTAAGGAATTTAAGAGACTAAAAATATGAAAGTGCTTCAGAAACCTGCTGCCTATATTTCATGAATACATTCTCCAAAAAAAGAATCAAGACAGTTCAGGTTAAGGAGGTTGCCTGAGTAGAGCGCCCAACTCCCACACCAAATAGTGATCAATGAACACAATGAGAAATTATAGTAATTGTATCTATCCAAGAACTGCACAAATAGTCATCCAGAAGCCCATAGGCCATAGGAAAAGGAATCTACCAGAAAAAAATGGGAGCACAAACAAGATGAAAGAGAAAGACCAGACATCTATAGCCTGCAAAACCCTATAGCCAGAGGCAACAAGATTAGAGAACTGCCATAAGAAAGCCTTTGGATGTTTGGAAGCACAGCTTGAACTTTGGAAACAACCCTAGAGCAGCAATGACCAGTCCAAATGTGTCAGTGTTTATGTTGGGACTCCCTAGGTATAAGAATTCTTAGAACTCTAGCACTCTGACTTGAGATTCCAAAGAGGACTCCAAGAGTCCTGTGCTCTGAATCTCAAAGGTCCTAGAAACCTGAAACCTCATAACATTCTAAGTATAGACAAACCCCAGGAGGTAGAAGTCAGTACAGAAACCCAGGTGACCAAATAAAATCAAACTTCCTCAAAAAAAGCAGCAAGGAGCAGAGTCTGGCCTTAGAACAAAGCTCCAGTTCATAGGAACCAAAATGATAAATCTGAATAAAAAGAAGAATATATGTAGAATATAGAAGAGATTAAGCAAGAGATAAAAACAAAATAAAAGCCATTGTTTTTTGAAAATAACAATTTGATAAATATTTGATCAATGTAGTGAGCTACTTTTATAATCCTACATATTATATTTTAGGCATTAAAAAACATTGTATTGGAAAAGGATCTGTAGGCTTCACCAGACTGCCAAAGGAATTCATAAAGCAAAAAAAGATTGAGACTTTTTTCAGAAAAAAAGGAAGGAAAAATTAGGAGAATAACTTGGACAGAAAGTGGTAAGTTTTACCTAAGAAAAAGGTTACCTAAAAATTAAAGTGGATCAAATAGAAATTATTGACTCTATAAGACTTCAAAAACTATTAGAACAAAAAAAATTTTTTTTGAAATTGAAGGAAAGAAGAAAATTTACTATATCTATCAAAAACCACTGACCTGGAAAACAGATCAAAAAGAGATTAATTAAGAACTATCAGACTACTGGATAGGAGGCATGCTGGAGACAGGAGGTCCTAGGTTTAAATCTGGCCCAGAGTTGTGTGATTCTGAGCAAGCCACTTAACCCCAATTGCTAAGCCCTTACCATTCTTCTGCTTTGGAACTGTAAAAAGGAATTCTTTATTCCTTTTTTAATTTAAACAGGGGACCTGGAGGTCCTCTTACCATAGAGATATGCAGGGATTAACCAGCCCACAGTGACAGGAAGGAGAAACTATAGAGACAGGAAGGAGAAAAATATAGAGACAGGAAGGAAGAATGATAGGGACAGGAAGTGAGATAGGAAAAGGTTATAAAAGGAGTCAGTTGATGACAGTTGGGGCTGTCAGTTGCTGACAGTTAAGGCTGGCAGTTGTGGAGAAGTTAGCTGCTGGGTGTGAGTTGGTCGTTGGGGGTTGGTTTCTGGTGGTGTGGGTTGGTGATTAGTTGGTGGTTGGAAGATAGATAGACAGATAGATAGATAGACAGATAGATAGATAGATAGATAGATAGATAGATAGATAGATAGATAGATAGATAGATAGATAGATAGATTCTGCCTGGTGAACTGAGCTGAAGAGTGATCAGTTGGACTTTGTGAATTTTAGATTTACTCCACCCTGCTTAGTCTAACAAAACAAGAATGCCTACACCCCTACGTAAGGATTAAGTGTTGAGAAGGATGGCCTATGACAGACATGTGCTAGCAAATGACAAATCAGAAACAACTGACAGACCCCCTGGGCTGTCCTAAATCAAGCTTAAGCTACCATTGGTACATGTGAGATGCAGAAAGTTATGTAAAAAACGGTCTATATATTTCACGTCACTTCCTTTCTCCAGGTCTTTTCATGGAGAGGTGGCTCTGCCTCTTTTGGTGGAGAGGTGGCTGGTGGCAGCGTGTTAGGCATCTTAGTATCTTGGCATGGCTGCAGTTATTGTCTGGGTTTGGCAGTGAGTGTCCTTGATACAGTAACTGGGAGAAACTTAATATCATGGGTTAGGTGAGGCGTCTTCACTGAGCTCTCCCTGAGTTTTAGGCTGATTCCTTTTTTTCCTTTACCTTTTTTTTCCTTTACCTTTCCTAAAAATGCCTTCCTCCTAGGAAACCCCTCATCTCAGAGGAGGCCTCATGGCTGGAAGGTCTCTGAACTCCCATTGGCTCAGGCTAGGCTGGAGAAATCTTATACCCTTTTCCCTCTCTCTTCTTCTTAATTCCTTCCCTCTATATTAATTAAACCAACATAAAATTCCCAAACTGACTTGAATATTTTTATTGGGATTTGAATTAACCCCTGGTGACCATAAGGATAATATATTAGTCAAAACCCCTGAATTTACCTCTTACAATTTTCTCTAACAGGAGTTCTAGACAGGTATAAGTAGATATCAGTAGTTTTAGGTAGTAATCAAAAGTAGTTATAGGATAACTAGTATAGACATTAGGAAATTTTCTCTACTTCTTTCCTATATTTCTCTCCTTTTCTACATTCATTTTACTATATTCTTTTACTATCTCAATTTTAATTAAACTAAATTGTTCATTGTTAAAAGCTGCTTGAAGTTTTCTTTTCTCTGGCTTAAAGGGATAATATTCATTTATAACTCTACTCTATTTGCATTAAAACTTAAATTAAAAGCTGCTCTCTTATTTTGTCAAAATTCCTTATTTAACCCTTACAGAACTGATACTTTTGATTCTAGACCAAAAGAAAGGGTTTTAATTTTTTTTAAAAAAGGAATCATCAGACTCTTTGAAAACCATAATTAAAAAATACATTCTGGACACTATATCTCAAGAAATTATAAATGAAAATTTCCAGAGCTATTAGAACCAGATGGCAAAGTAAAAATGCAATCCACCAATAGCCTCCTAAAAGGAATCCCCCAAACAGAAATCTCTGGCATATTGTTGCCAAAATTCAGAGTTTATGTACATATGTGCATGCATGTATGTATATACAAACATATACATATATATGTATTTTGCAAACAAACAGAAATAAAGAATCCAATTACTAAGGAACCTCCGGTAGGAACACACAAGACTTGGTAGCTTCTGTATAAATGAGAGGAGATTATGGAATATAATACAAACAGTTCTTGCTTTATGTAAATTCTCATTTCATAAATTCCATTCCCAAGTGGGCAGTAGCAAGAAGGGAACCTTTGTTCCTGGCACTGAAGCTGCTCTAGCTCTGTGTCCTTTGGGACACAGCAGGGTTGCACAGCCTGAAGAGGAAAGATCTGCAGAATGGTGCACTTACCTTAAGTGAGAACTGGCTATACTCTAAAAGGCAAAAGCTATAGGCTTTACAACAAAAAAAATAACTTGCCAAGTTAAGTAGAACCTTATGGGAGAGGGAAGTGAAATAACCCTAAGAAGACTTACAAATAAAAGACCAGAACTAGTAGGAACTTTGAAATGAAAACACAAATGTATGAGAAAATCACTCATTGAAAGCTCTTTATATGATGCTAAAGAGCTATCATTTTACCTAAAATAAGGGAAGATTAAACTAAATTTACAAAGCATGTTGGCTCTATTCCCTTATTTAATTCTCAAAACAAGTAAATCTATTGGGTGTGATATGAAAGTGTTGTTATCCCCATCTTACAGACCAAAAAACCTAAGGTTCAGAAAAAGGAATTTTTATTTCCAAGTCCATATAGTAAGTGGCAGAGAAAAGGTTTAGATCTAGTTGTGAAACATCTGCTGTAGGGGTGTTTCTTCATTTGTGGAATAATTAGGTTGGAATAACATCTAAGGTCTTGTCCAACTCTATGATCTTATGATGCATAAGAAATTAGGACTAGGAAGAATCAGAAAGGAAAGCTTTCCTAACAGTCTGGCAATGTAATCTTTAAATCCTACAGTAATTTAGATATGTGGTGAAGAAAATCTAAAAAAGTCAACTTGTAAGAGTCTGATTGAATTGTATATAAACTATACTTATTTGAATATGTATGAATAATATATGTATAACCCAATAGAATTGCTTGTCAACTCTGGGAGGGGGAAGGTAACAAGGGAGGGAGACAAGAGTCATGCAAATGGGGGGGGGGGGGTTAAAAGAAAACCTAAGTAAATCAATTGTACAAAAATCAAGCCATTCCCTAATTGATAAATGGGCAAGGGACATGGATAGGCAGTTTTCAGATAAAGAAATCAAAACTATTAATAAGCACATGAAAAAGTGCTCTACATCTCTTATAATCAGAGAAATGCAAATCAAAACAACTCTGAGGTATCACCTCACACCTAGCAGATTGGCTAACATGACAGCAAAGGAAAGTAATGAATGCTGGAGGGGATGTGGCAAAATTGGGACATTAATGCATTGTTGGTGGAATTGTGAATTGATCTAACCATTCTGGAGGGCAATTTGGAACTATGCCCAAAGGGCGATAAAAGACAGTCTGCCCTTTGATCCAGTCATAGCACTGCTGGGTTTGTACCTCAAAGAGATAATTTTAAAAAATACTTGTACAAGAATATTCATAGCTGCGCTCTCTGTAGTGGCCAAAAATTGGAAAATGAGGGGATGCCCTTCAATTGGGGAATGGCTGAACAAATTGTGGTATATGTTGGTGATGGAATACTATTGTGCTCAAAGGAATAATGAACTGGAGGAATTCCATGTAAACTGGAGCAACCTCCAGCAAGTGATGCAGAGCGAAAGGAGCAGAACCAGGAGAACATTATTCACAGAGACTGATACACTGTGGTACAATCAAATGTAATGGACTTCTCTACTAGCAGCAATGCAATGATCCAGGACAATCCTGAGAGACTTATGAGATGGAACACTATCCACATTCAGAGGAAGAACTGTGGGAATAGAAACACAGAAGAAAAACAACTGCTTGATGACAAGGGTCAATGGGGATATGACTGGGGATGTAGACTCTAAATGAATGCTGGAAATAGGTCTTGATCAATGACATATGTAAAACCCAGTGGAATTGTGTGCCAGCTATGGGAGGGGGTGGGGGAAGGGAAGGGAAAGAACATGAATCTTGTAACCATGGGAAAATATTTTAAATCATCTAATTAAATAAAATTTTCAAAAGAAAATCTAAAAAAAAAAAAGAAAAAGGAGAGTATTAAAGAAATTATACCACAAAAAATAAATAAACTATACTTGAAAAGTAAGCTGTGCCATAAGTTGTTTAAGCAGTGCAATTTTGTGATTTTTCTCCTAGAATATTCAGCAAACAAGATATTGGATGTAGGGATGACCTAGGAATGAAGATCAAAAATATCCAAAGGTGGAGTTTGAAAATGAGGAGTAATAAGTGAAGAGTAAAATAGTTGGGGAAAGCTCTATCCTAGTCGTTAGAGAAACTTTAAAGTAGCAAACTCAGTTCAACAATAAGTATCAAGGCAAATGAAACCAGAAATTTCTTTAACATAAAGTTAAGGAACTTAGCAAATGTATTTATTTGGGAATTAAATATCAGGTCCCTGCCTTTCAGTGTCATACAGTTCCTAACAATTTGTGTTTTGCCCTGTTTTCAATAATTATAGCAATTTTCTTTTATTATAGTATGATATGATAACATATATATGTTATGATGTTAGGGTTGTTTTTTTCCATTGTTGTGGGAATTTGTTTATTACTGAAAAAAAGAAATTATGAAAGATGATTTCAGAGAATCCTAAAAAAATTTGTATAAACTGATGTTCTAGGCAGCTAGGTGACTTGGTGAATAGAGAGTCAGGCCCAGGGATAGGAGGTCCTGAGTTCAAACCTGACCTCAGACACTTCTTAGCTGTGTGACCTTGGGCAAGTCACTTAACCCCCATTGCCTAGTGTAAAGATTGGATTTGACTCTCCCCTAATTGTAACAATGAAGGTACTTAGCTCTTCCCTGATTGTGAAGATTAAATTGTTATCCCCTGATTATTTTTAAATTTAGTCCCCAGAAGTGTCAACACCCTACATAAAATTGAATGGGAAGATCTGCCTATTTTTAGATTTAATCCCCATAAGTGTAAACACTTTACTTTAAAGTTGATTATGGAGATCTGCCCATTTTGAGATTTAATCACAAAAGGTGCAAACTTCTGGGCAGTCCTAGAGCAGAGCATCAACTGTGATTGGTAGACCTAAAAATTAGGGGAAGTGACACAAGAGAAAAATGTCTTTAAAAAGAAAATAACAACTGCCTGAATGCAGTTCAACTTGGAACTCTCACTTGGAGTGGGACCTCCTGTGAGAGAGAGTTCTGCTGGAGTTCTACTAGAGTGGAGGATAATTCTTCATTCAGAAGAGGGTTGACTGGATGTGTTTTTCCTGGTGACTCCTTTTCCTTGGCTTTCTGGTGAATGCAAGGCTGATTCCCTTTCCCTTGGCCTTTCCGGAGGCACCTCTTGAGACTCTTTTCCCTTGGCAGGGACCTCTGAACTCCTGCCTGGCTCAAGAGGAGGCCAGAGCAGCTATCTCTCTCTTTTTCTTCTCTTTCTCTCTTCATTTGATATCTTCCCTCTTTATTGTAAAATAAACTACCATAAAATGCATTCTGACTTTAGTAATTCATTTGGGATTTAGTAATTAAATCCCTGGTGACCAACTAAAATATTATTCAGTCCAACCATAAATTTAACACTAGCCCTTACTGCTTTTCTGCCTTGGAATCAACACACAGTTCTGATTCTAAGATATAAGGTAAAGGTTTTATTTTTTTAAGTATATTGAATTTATAATATCTTTTTTAAAGCAGGTGGTATGGAATAAAGACCCAAAAATTTAATACATAATTCTCTTCTATGTTCTCCTTCACTTGTATAAGGAAATACTTATGGAATTTGAGAGGGGTGATTTAAGCTCAAAATGTTTTTTAAATTTTTTAAGAAAATAATCAAAAGACTTCTCAAAAAGAGAATGATTATGTTTTAATGGAGAGGAGATTACTCATTACTGATATGATCTTGAATCAACTGTCTATGAATGGTTCGACCACAGAATTTTTAGAGCAAAGATCAAAATCAATAGAAAGCTAGAATTAAAAATTTTTAAAACAGCGTGCAATTAAAAAAAATCTGACCTGACCCTTTAAAAGCAAGTTTGAAACGTAAAAATTAGAATTAGATGTAGAAAAGTACATAGATAAAACTTCACACTGAAGTTTAACTAATGTAAATTAATTAATATGATGATGAAGCCGAAAGAACCTAAAAACTGCTTTAGTCAGCAAACACTTGACTTCAGCTATCAAGTAGAAGAATGTGGCAGTTAAGGGCAACAATGGTTTAGAATATAAACTTGTTTTTTAAAATCTCACAAGGAAGGATAATGGGAGATTATGAGCAGTATTACTTCATAAGAAAATGAGAACAAGTAAAAGGGAAAAAAATTTAAAGAAAGCCTGCTTTTCAAAAAAATTAAAAATTTATCAAAGATATTTTAAATGAAACCAAAAGGAAGATAATAAACAGATGAATAGTGACAAAAATCTGCAAAAATATGTTAAATTCTTTTCACCAAAAATGACAATGGAATCACCACATCTGGCTTCTGACAGTACCATACCAAATATGCATATGAAGGCAGTGACAATGTCACTAAAGAAATAATGGTAGAAAAGGCAGCTGGACTGGATCAAATATACACAAAGGAGACTCGTGATTCTGGCAGCACAATTTTGAAGGTATTGAGAAATCAATTCCCAAATTTTCTGAAGGAAAGAAAAATCTCAAGACTGAAGAAAAGATCTCAGATAATATTTCTTTCAGAATAGGCGACAGAGAGAACATGAGTAATTGTTACTCCATAAGCTACACTCCCATCTATAGAAATTTTTCTGAGATAATTTACAAAAGCATTGAGGACATCCCCAATGACAACATTGGAAGAGAATGGGCTTCCAAGCAATATTTCACAGTAGACCATACCTTTACAATGTCAAAATTAATTTAAAGGTATCGAGAATGCAAGGTGTCATGTTTTGTTGATGAAAAGCAAGCATTTGATTTCAGTGAGTAACAGTGCTTTAAAGGATCTCCTAACAAGGTGTTAAAATTCTACAAGATTCCTTGAAAGATATGACAGAGATAACCTTGTTTGGTTATCATTAATATGGAGAAAGGAATAAAGCAGGAGCCATATGCTCACCAGAGGTGGTCACCACTTTAATGGAAGAGATCCAGCAGAGAATGCAGAAGGAAGAGGGAATCCCCATAGATGGTGAGCTCCTCTAGATGGTCCTTTTTTTAAAATGACATTGTACTAATTGCAATAAGCCCTGGAATATTTCAGGGCTTACTGGAAGAGATCCATAACTACTCAAAAGAGTTTTGCAGCTCAATCAGTCTCTCTCTCTCTCTCTCTCTCTCTCTCTCTCTCTCTCTCTCTCTCTCTCTATATATATATATATATATATATATATATATATATATATATATGTGTGTGTGTGTGTGTGTGTGTGTGTGTGTGTGTGGAGTATACATGTGTATATATCACATGTACTATATGTGTGTATATACATAGAAATGTATTGCATGTATGTGATGTATGTGTGTATCTATATGTATATGTGTATATATACACAAAGGGCAGCAAGATGGCAGAGTGGATAGAGTGCCAAACCTGGAGTCAGAAAGAACTGAGTTTAAATCTTACCTCAGACACTTACTAGCTATGTGACCCTGAACAATCACTTGACCTTGTTTGCCTCAGTTTCCTCATCTGTAAAATGAGATGGAGAAGGAAATGGAAAATCACTCCAGGATCTCTGCAAAGAAAACCCTGAATGGGGTCACAAAAAGTTGGGCATGACTGAAAAAAACTATACAACATACATCCATAATACATATACATATACCTTTTAAACAAATGCCGCAAATAGCCAATGAGTTGGACTCAGAAATGAAATAATCCCAGGCTTTTCCCTGAAAAAAGTACATATTTTAAAATACTAATTCTTCTAGTTTTGGTGCATGGTTGCAAGACACAGAAGATTCTGTGTTTCTGAAGAATTGACAAAAATCACCCAGAGGACAATGGCAATACATATGGTAGGTATGAATAGGCTGCAACATATTGCAAATAGGGAATTATGAAGGAATGAAGTAAAGGATGATATCAAAGACTAAGCTAGTCTAATCACATGACCAAAATGGAGCATTATCAATGGACAACTTGTGAGTTCTATCGGTATCCACATGATAGAGTTAGAAGAGCTCTCACCACACAAGGATGAAGTCCTATAGTAAAATTTTGGGAGAATTTGGACAAGAGTCAAATAAGTTGGAGAAGTATGCATGGGCTGCAATCTGCATTGTTGGAGGGAATAACCTACTGCTTTGATCACAAATCCATTTAAGCATTTGAATATTGAATATTCTATTGTGCCAGGTAGATACAAAGACAATCAAGACATCATCTCTACCTTCACTGAGCTTAGAATCTATGAGAAAAAATATAAGTGCATAAATAATCATAATACAAATTAGAATGGTATAGGAAGAGAGTGAAGATTGCCAAAATATAGAGCCAAACTCAAAGGATTTACTGTTGACTGATATACATGATAAAAGCAGGAATTTAGGACAGGTTGGTAGAGGACAAAAAGTGAAAGAGCAAGAAAAAGGAAAGGAAATAAACATTTATATAACATCTACTATATGCCAAGCACTGTACTATGTATTTTTATAAATATCTTATTTGATCTTCACAAGAACCCTTTAAGGTAGTTGCTGTTATCTCCCTTTTAAAATTGAGGAAAATAGAGATTGTGACTTGCCCAGGGTCCAATAGTTAGTAAATATCTGATGAGTGATTTAAACTCAGATCTTCCTAACTCCAGGCATAGTCCTCTATCCTCTGTGCTAGTAACTGCCATAGTGACCTTACTACTTTCTGTTAGTTTGTTTAGATTTAAGTTCATTTGCCTTCCAAACTAGGCAGACTATTGGGAATTTTTAACCCTAAGTAAGATAGTTATTTGGGACAAAGGACTGTCATTCAGCTTCAAATACAGTGACTTAAAAGAAAATATTTAATCTTCGCCTAAGGATATCCTGCCTGACTTTGTTACTGTCTCTCCTTAACTGTAGATCATAATTCATAGAGTTTGTGTATGACTAAAGAGTTATTAGTCTTCCCATGTCCCAAAATCTGACTTCATCCTAGAGAGGCTTTCTAATCACTGCATCCTGATAAGGAAATGAAATGTCTGGTCAGGTGGCCAAAAAAAGATGAAATCCAAAAGCTGATAGCCAGGAAGACATAACCAGTGGAAAGTAGGGAAACCTAAAGAAGAAAGGGAGACGATCAGGGTGTAATAGAGATTAGACATCCATTGGGAGAGCAAAAAAGATGCTGCCCTACGGCATCAAAGGTATAACATGTTCCTCCACAAGTGTGTACTAGCTATGTGTGTTCCCTATTTGGTCTGTGTATTGGTGATAGAGGATGTCCCATGTCTAGGTCCTATTGTGACTTTTCTTTGACTTTTCATTAAGTACTTTTGCTTTGAGCCAATCCAGTCATCTGGCTAATAAAAGTAAACACATTATCAGAGATTTGTAATCTATGGTTTGATTGATGGAAACCCATATAATGCCTTAAACCTATAGTAACATACAGGGAGCCCTTGAGTGAGAGGACAGTGCACCCACTGCTTAGAAAGGATCACATGATTTAGAGGTAGGAAGGACCCTAAAGATCATCTAACTCAGTCCCCTCTTTTAATTGATAAAGAAACTGAGGCCCAGAGTGATTGACTTAAGTAAGTAGCAACACTGAATTCAGTTCTTGGAATTCTAGGAGACCTAAAGCTAGAAAAGACCTCAGGCATCAACTAGTCCAACATCCTTACTTTACAAATGAGGAAACTGAGGAAGAGGAAAGTTAAGTGACTTGTCCAAAATCACACAGGTAGCAAGTATCAAAGGAGCATCAGAGGCAGGAATTGAATCCAGGTCCTAACATTCTAGAGTTGATTCTCTTTCCATTGCACCGTGCTACATCTACTTATTCTGCTATACCATAGTTAGGTGGGGAGAGACATTGGGGAAGTCAGAAGGAAATGGGGCATATGATCACACACACACACACACACACACACACACACACACACACACACACACACACCAGAAACAATAGACCAAGTGAGGTACATGTTTGTCGACCTGATTATGTTGGAGGAAGTGGGGCAGGGTGGGAGTGTGAGAAATGCCACAAGAAAGATGAAATTAAGTTTATGTGGAAACTCATAGGAAAGAGGGATCATTTCTAGTTAGTGGAGTTAAGTAAGATTTCATGGAGGTGACATTTGAAGTGAGCTTTGAAAAAACAATAGGATTTTATGTAAGAAAAGAGGGGAGGGAAGAGAAATGAACGTGTAGTTATATGATGCCTACTATGTGCTAGGTACTGTGGCAAATACTTTCTAAATATTATCTCACTTGATTTGATTTGGAGAGCAATTCACGCTGAGGGAAAAGCAAGACAAAAGGTTTTGAATGGAGCAAGAAAGCTCAGGGTGAGTTAGGAGAATGATATGATTTGCCTGAAGCTTAGGATACAGTGAAGAACAACACTCCTGCCTGGGTCTTGCTGACTGTATTAGCTTCCTCCTCAGGACTCCTCAGAAGATCCTTGCTCTTGGTCTGAGTGATTTTCTTCCTAATCTAATTTAAACTTCAGTGATTTCTAAACCCAACTAGGCACCCAGTTCAGTGTCCTTCTTTGTCCTGGAGTCCTTAAGTTTGGTTCCCAAGGTTTAGGGATTTGCCTCAAATGGTCCTAATAGCTTCCCCCTTCTTTTGCTACCATATTGCTACCTGATTTTAGCATCCTTTCCATGTTTCCATTCTTCTCCCTGTTGCCTATTTCAGAACACAACAAAATTAGTTTATTAATAATAATAACTAATATATGTGTAGTACTCTAAGGTTTATAAAGTACTTTTAACAAGGCTATGAGATAAGGAGTAAAAATGTTATAATCCTCATTTTACAGATGAGGAAACTGAGACTTGACATAATCATACATGACTTGCTCAGGGTCACATTACTAGTAAATTTCTAAGTCAGGATTTGAACCCAGGTCTCCTGGTTTTAAATGCAGTATTCATTCTGTTCTTAGTCACAAGAAGACCTTAAGGCTAAGTTGCTAGTTTATCCAGATTCTATCCAGCATAGACTGCATGGTATCTAAATGTGCTTAGTTAATCTTGAATGAAAATTTCCCAAACCATGAGTCACTTAGCCTGGAGCCCATCCTATAAGCTTTTGCTTCTAATTGGGCTTACCCAAGAACAGAACTTGTCCATCAGAATACAGCTATGCTAAGATGAGATTCACTTACCAAATCTAATCACCCCTTCTATAATCAAAGACTAACTCTCAACCAAATAGGAAGTCACCTTAGTGGGAGCAGGATCTTGGTTTTCCAACTACATTCCTGTTTAATTACTGACCAACCACTTCTCTCCATGCAAGAGGGGGAGAAGGAAAAAAAATCATAAAAGATGTTATCATTGTCCCTATCACCCAGAAAAAAGGGATAATTCCATTAACCAAAAAGCATTTATTAAGTTCCTATTATATTCCTGGCACCACAATTTCATTAATTGGGCAGCTAGGTGGCATAATCAATAGAAATGAAATTAGGAAGGACTGAATTCAAATCTAGTCTCAGACACTTACTAGCTGTGTGACCCTGGGCAAGTCATTTAGCCTTTATCTGCCTCAGTTTCCTCATCTATAAAATAAAGATAATAATAGCAACTATCTCCCAGGATTGTTGTGAGTATCAAATAAGAAAATTTTATAAAGTGTTTTATAGCTTACATGTTATATACATGGTAGCTATTATTGTTATTAGCAAACATTCACTTTTCCTCACTGAGACTGAGACTTTATAGGATGTGACTCATGATTGGAAATGTATGCCCAACTCAAAAGGAAAAGATTACAAACAGAGGTCAGTGGAGTCACGATCACTCTTCCATGGAAATATATAAACTCAAGGAATGAAGCATAGTGGGGAATATTGGGATAAAGATCAAAGGTGGGATAAACAAAAATGATATTGTAGTGAAAAAATATTACAGAAAGCCTGACCAGAAGAAGAAACTAGATGATGAATTACAGAATATCATGAAGCTGACATGGAGGTAGATTTTAGTTATGATGGGGAATGTCAGCTATCCAGACATGTCCAGAGGAAGAAATCTCACTCTCTGAAAAACAGAGTAGCTGATTAGTTCTTGCCTTGCCTTGCTGATAAGTTCATTCTTCAGAAGGCAGAAGTAATGAGGAAAATCACTATTGTGAGTTTGGTTTTTAATCAATGAGGCAAGATTGGTTCAGATGTGAAGTGATGGCAACCTGAGGAGGAAGCAACCCTGCTACATTAGAATTTATAACTGACTAGAAGGATATGACTAGTTATGATCTGATGAGGACCCTAGAGTTTTCAAAAGACTATTTAGGGGAGTTTAGAGAAAGAATTGGAATCTCATAGTTTAAGTGTCTATAAAATGAGCTAAAGTAGGGCAGGAAGTTCTCAGGATGTAGACCCAAATGATTTCTATGAGAGACAAAAAGGTTCTAAACCTTTTTTGAATCCTGGACCCCTACAGCAGCCCAAGGAAGGCTATGGTTTCCTTGGAATAAAGTTTGTTTGTTTTTTAAACCCTTACCTTCCATCTTAGAATTAATACTGTGTATTGGTTCCAAGGCAGAAGAGTGGTAAGGGCTAGGCAATGGAAGTTAAGTGATTTGCCCAGGGTCACACAGCTGGGAAGTGTTTGAGGCCAGATTTGAATCTGGGACCTACCATCTCTGGACCTGGCACTCAATCCACTGAGCCACTCAACTGCCTCCTAAAGTTTTAAAATGTATAAAATAAAATACATAGGATTACATAGTAAACCAATTATATTGAAACACAGTTATTAAAATATTTTCAAAAAAGTTCATGGTCCCCAGGCTAATAACCACTGGAAACAGAACAATGTAACAGAACTCATTAATTCAATTCAATTGAACAAATATAATGTATTGGTTTATGACATTCATTTTAAAAAATTTTTATTTCCAAGTTATCTCCCTCCTTTGAGCCTGCCCCTGTCCATTAAAAAGCAAGTAATATAATACCTATTCTACATGTGAAGGTATGCAAAACATTTCCATATTCAACATATTATTTAAATAAGCAATAAAAATTGGAAAAATGATTTAATCTGCACTTAGAATTCATCAATTTTTTCTCTGGAGGCAGGTAGCATTTTTCATCATGAATCCTTTAGAATTGTCATGGATTATTGTGTTGCTCATAATAGCTAAGTCATTCACATTTGATCACTGTTGCAATATTGCTGTTACTATGTATAATGTTCTCCTGGTTCTGCTCACTTCATTTTGTATCTGTTCATATAAGTTTTCCCAGGTTTTTATGAAATTATCCTGCAAGTCATTTCTTATAGCACAATAGAGTTTCATCACAATCATATGCCACAGCTTCAGCCATTCCCCAATTGAAGAACATCCCCTTGGTTTCCAATTCTTTGACACCACAAAAAGAGATGCCATAAATATTGTATAGGTCCTTTTCCCTTTTCCCTGCTGTCTTTGGAATATAATGGTATTGTTGGGTCAAAGCGTATGCAGTTTTATAGCCCATTAAGCACATAAACAAACATTTTAAAATGCCCATAACTAGATTAAAAAAACAAAAACACAATTATTTTTATTCTCAATAAGTTTACATTCTTGATGATGGAATACTATTGTGCTCAAAGGAATAATGAACTGGAGGAATTCCATGTGAACTGGAATGTCCTCCAGGAACTGATGCAGAGTGAAAGGAGCAGAACCAGGAGAACGTTGTACACAGAGACTGATACACTGTGGTACAATTGAATGTAATGGACTTCTCTACTGGAAGCAATGCAGTGATCCAGAACAGTTCTAAGGGACTTATGAGAAAGAACACTATCCTCATCCAGAGAAAGAACTATGGGAGTAGAGTCGTTTGGTCAGCTCTGGGGTATAGATTAGAAAGGGGAAGAGACCAGCAATAGGGGGACCTGTTGGAAAGCTATCACTGTGGTAGAGGCAAGACGTGAACCAGGACAACAGCCCTGTGAGCGGGAAGAAGGGCACAAACATGAGAGATGCTGTAGAAGTAGAACTGACAAGACTTCACAACTGACTATGGCAGATAAGGAAGATAGAAGAGAAAAGAATTATAACAAGGTCAAAAATCTGGGGGACAAGAAAAATGTTGGTGTCCTCATTCAAAAGGAAAGTTCAGAAGGGGAAGGGGTTTGGGGACAATTATAAAGGACAAATATAAGTATTTTATATAATATATTATATTTTTGTAATAAATAATGTGATATATTTCTCTTATATGTAATATTTACATAATAAACCATATCTAATATGTATACCTATTGTAGATATATTTCTATTGTGTTGTATTTATAAACAGAATTACAGTTATATAATACAAAAATTTTATTATATATATAATATGATATCAATATATAGTATGGAAATGGTATAACATTTATATGACTCATAAATATAATAGCATATCTTATATACATATGTAAATATAATCATTATGTGATCTATTTTATAATCTATGATATTCATTATGCTATACTATGATGAATACAATCTAAATAAATATTTGGAAAACATAAATTTAATGGATTCCATTTTGTACGTGTCAAAGTTAGTGTGCTGGAGGACCTTTAAGTTCCTGTCATAGGAGGATCAGTTGAAGGAACTAGGCATAGAGAAGAGAAGATGGAGAGAGGCTACAATATCTGCCTTCAAGAACTTGAAAGGCTGTCATAAGGAGAAAGCATTAGATTTGCTCCATTTGGTCCCAGAGGGCAGGAACGTGAGCAATGAGAGGAAGCTGCAAAAAAGGAAATGTAGTCTTGTAATTGGGAAAAACGTCCTAGCAGTTCCTATCCAGTAGTGAAATAGGCTGCCTTGAGAGGTGGTGTGTTCCCCCTCCATGGAAGTCTACGAGCAGGGAATAGACAATCCCTCATCAGCAATGTTATAGTTTTAGCCCTTCATTGTCTATGTTATAGTTCTGAGTTTTATAGGATTGAGAACAAGCATTTATTAAACTCCTACTATGTGCCAGGTATTGTTGATCTTTACAACAACCCTGTGAGTTAAGCATTCTATTAATTCCCATTTTATAATTGAAGAAACAGGCAGTGACTTGCCCAAGGTCACGAAACTTGTCTGAGTCTGACAGGCTTTTAATTCAGGTCTTCTTAATTCCAGGCTCACCTCGCTATCTACTCTATCTACTCTCTGGTTAATCTGGATTAATCCTCTCACCTAGTTGGGAAAGAAGAGAAAGATAGGACTTATCACGATTTGGAGATAGATAGAGTGATGACAATAGATTATAGAAATTTGCTTGTTTTCTCTACCAAGGGGAATAGTCTTCAGGCTGATGAAGAAAATGAAAATGACTAATAGGCCAGTGAAATTCTCAAAAAAGTGGGCAGAGGATCAAAATGAACCATCTTGTCTTCAATCTGTTCTATTCACCAGGCCCAGGCAAACTGTGGTCCAAAGAGGTAGCTGAAGCACTATTGGCAATTTCAGGACTATTGTTAACAGGAGAGATCCCACAACACTGGAGATAGCTAAATGCTGATCTAAAAAAAAAAGAAAAGGAAAGGAAAAGAAAGTAGATTCTTTAAACTGTAGCCCAGCAAATTTCACTTTGATTTCTGGTAAAATTCTAGAATTTCTATTAATTCCAGAAATTCTGTTATAATAAGAATTTCTAATAATAAAAATTTTAGGTTTGCAAGAACTTGGAAAAAGAATTGTTGATCAAAAATAAATCCATAAATAATTTTTTTGGAAAAGGGAAGCAGCTAGGTGGCTCAGTAGACAGAATGCCAGGCCTGCAGTCAGGAAAACTAGCGTTCAAATCTGGTCTCAGCCAATTCCTAGCTCTGTGATCCATTTAACCCCATTTTCCTAGCCCTTGTCCTTCTATCTTAGAGTTATTACTCTAAGACAGAAGGTGAGAGCTTTTTAAAAAGCTATCACCATGGGTTCATTAAGCAAGAGGTATTGCTAGGCAGAATAGATAAAGCTGGGGCAGCTAGGTGGCTCAGTAGATAGAGAACTCCCTAAAGATGGGAGGGTTCTGGATTCAAATATGACTTTAGACATTTCCTAGCTTTGTGACCCTGGGCAAGTCACTTAACTCCCATTGCCTAGCCCTTACTGCTCCTCTGCCTTGGAACCAACATTGGTTCCAACAAAGGTAAGGGCTCAAAAAAATGCTTTTTGAATCATAAGATTGATAGAACAAGTGAATCCAATTTACATAGTATACCTGGATTTCAGGAAGGCATTGAACAAAGTCTGTGTCTCACAATAGCCTTGTTGGCAAGATGGATAGGTGTCAGCTGGAAGATAGTACAGTTAAGTAAATTTAGAACAGGTTGACTGACTGGACCCAAAGAGTGCTGATTAATGGATTGATGTAAACTTGGAGAAAGGTCTCTAGCCATCTGCCTCTCTACAACTGTCCCCCCATGGAGGGCCACATGACTCTGCCCTTAGCCCTATTTTGTTCAACATATTTTTTAACCAATTACTCTGCATGCTCATCAAGTTTACAGATGACACTGAACAGGATGACAAAATTTAGTTCTAAAAAGAGCTTGGCAGAAAGAAATAATGGATTGAGTCAAATAAGCTGAAATATAATAAGGATAAATGCAAAGTCCTATACATGGGTTCACAAACGGAATGCCAGGAGAGAAAGATCAGGGAGGTCTGAGTAGACCACAGTTAGTGTGAAAAGGACTTGAATCTTTTAGTGAGTGTTTAGTTTCAAAAAAAAAAGTTAATAGGATTGTAGGCTGCATTTTTTAAAAAGCATAATATTTAGAAGAATGAGTGATTATTTCCCTATATGCTGCCTTGGTTAGGCAATATTTGAAGTACTGTTTTCATTTATTGTTGCCACATTTTAGGACAGCTTAAGATTCCTTCTAAGTACTATAATATTGAGTCTGAAAAAGGGTGGTCAGAATGTGGGGAAACTTGAAACTACAGCGTGAAAGATCATTTGAGGGAATCTGGGATATTTCATCTGGTACAGAAAGGCTTCAGATGACATGATGGCAGTACTCAGATATCTGAAGAGTTATATTGTTGAAAAGGAATTAGATTTTATGTGAGGAAGAAATGAGACCAATGAGTACAGGTTGTAGAGACAGAGAGCTAGGCTACAAATAAGGAAAAATTAATAATCAGAGCTGAATTAAAGTGGAATGAATATGTAGATATTGGAAGCTGCTGAGATCCCCATCTGTGGTGTCTCCAAATGGAGTCTGGAAGAATTCTTGTTGGAGATGTTGGCGAGGTGATTCCTGCTTCATCTATGAGTTAGGCTAAATGACCTCTGAGAGCCCTCCCATCTCTAATTGTGTAAGCTGCTAGGTGGGGAATAGGGAGAGAAGACTTCAAAAGTTGCTAGGAAGCAAATTTCTATGAATCATGATTATTTGGCAAAGGGATTTGGAATTCGTTTGATAGGCAACAGGGAACCGCTGAAGAATTTTGAGCAGAAAAGTAACATAATTGAAGTTATTCTGCTGGAATATCTGAATCCGTCAATTCAGTAAGTCATTTGTTAAGTGCTTACTATTTGCCAGGTTCTGTGCTGGGTGCTGGGGAAAGAAAAAGAAGCACAAGATAGTTTCTGCCCTCCAGGAGCTCACAATCTAATATATGTGGGGATGGGGGTCAAACAAGCAGACAAAGATGCACAAAATACATATGGGGGGGGGAAGGGAAGGCTCTAGAATCAAGATGGGTTGGGAAAGGCTTCTTGTTAAAGAACATTAGAGCTTGGATGGGAGAGGTGGCAGGGAGGCCAGACCTGATTAGTAGCCAATTGAAATAGCCCAGGCAAGACCTAATGAAGGCTAAAACGAAGGTAGTGGCAGTGCGAATGGTAGCAAGATGATTTAAGAACTATTCTAGAGGAAGAAAAGCAGAACTTGACAATTGTATCCATAAGCCACCCTTCAGGTTTTATTTTATTTTGATTTTTTTTATTATTCAGTTGAAGTTGGGAGGAAGATAGGGACTAGTGATGGAGTTACCCAAAAAAAAATTTTTTTTAAGTGGGAAAAATGGGTCAATGAAGCATATAAAAGGCATAGAAGACAATACGAAGTCAATAGGAAAAACAGAGAAGCAAGGTGGCTCTGGAGATACATGTTGAATGTATATGCTTAAAGAGAAATGGAAGCCATTATAATACATATTCAAGATTTCATATCTTGCCCTCTTTTTCTGTTCTGATTTGCATAGAGAAATGATCATTTAATTCGGTGTTAGTTAAGTTCAGAATAAAAAGAAAAAAGAATAATGCATAAGTCACCCTGTAACTGGCTTGAGGGTAACCTGCCCAACTCATAGTGAGGCTCTCAAGGCCAAGAACAGGGTAAAGGGATTCAAACTCATTCATCTCTAAAATTAGGGGTATCCTAAATGATCTCTAAGCTGTCTTTCAGCTTTAAATAGCAACCATAATAATAATAAGATGCTTTACAGTTTGCAAAGTGCTTTACCTGTGTCAACTCACTCGATCCTTACAACAACCCTGGAAGAAGTGTTATTGTGCCCATTTTACAGATGAGAAATCCTATAAAATTCTGTTACCAGAAGCTCCTCTTCCACCAGGGACAATGTGAATTCTAGCAACGTCACTCATCCTAAAGAGCTCTAATATCTCAGAGCTGGAGGATCCTCAGAATCCAACCTGTAGCTGACCAAGAATCATCCCCCACACTATAGACTCTTCTACTTTCTGCTTGATGAGTTCCCATAAAGTGAACCCACTACCACTCTCAACCACTCATTCTACTTTAAGCAACTATCATTCTAAAACTTTCCTTTTTTTTCCTTCCCCTTTGCTTAAATCTGCTTCATTGCAACTTGCACTCGATGCTCCTAGTTCATCCTCTGGGGTCAAGCAAACAAGGCTAATTTATCTTCCATAGAACAGCCTTCCAGACACTTGAAGGCAGCTATCATGTCTCTCCTAAATCTTCTCCACTTCAGGCTAAACATATCCAGTTCCTTCATCCGTGGTCTCAAGGCTCTCCATCACTCTTGTCTCCCTTCTCTGGACACCCTCCAGCTTATCAGTGTCCATTCTAAGGCATGACACCCAGGACAGAACACTCAACTCCAGATGTGGGTTGACCAGGGCAGAATACAACTCCCATCACTCCTTGGTAATGGCTGCCCAAGATCCAATTGGAGCACGCAGCATCAGGAAAAGAGGGGGAAGGGAGCCGAGATGCCTTTGAGTAACTGCAGGTCCAACAAGAGATATTTCCCTTCCACTGGAACTAGGGAGAGAGCAGCCTCAGGGAATTCAGCGCCAGGGAGAAGAATAATAAACAAACATGTTTGTCCGAGTCCTTATGGCTTCCCCTCCTCCTCTTCTGAGCTGGTCCCCTGACACCCATAGCTCATCCTGACTTCCTGGAGACAGGAGATCCTGACATCCCATCTTATTTTTATCCACACGCCCACGGAGCTGAGTTGGAGGCTGGACACGCCAGACCTCAGCCCTGGACCTCCTTCTCTGCTCTCGTTGGTGCATTCTAAGGCCATCTTGAACGTGATGGAGCCCATACCCAGGTCACAGCTGGGACACGTACCTCTCTCTCTCTCTCCCACCCACATTCCCTCCACTCAAATCCCCTCAGCTGTATGACACACAGTAAAGCCAGATTCACTTTTTCTCATGTCCCAATCAAAAGTCCTGGGTTTGAATTCTGGTTCTTCCACTTAATTTCAAAAAGTCATGACATCTCTGCCTCTATTCCTAATCTATAAAATGAGAGGGTTGGACTAAACGGCCTCTGAGATTCCTTCCAGTTCTAAATCTAGTATCTTGTGATCCTTCTTCCAACTTTGGATTTATCTACCCATCCTTTAAAGCCTAGTTTAAATTCCACTTCCTTCTGGAAGCCTTCCTTGATTCTCCCTGGGAGATAATAGCTGAACTTTCCTTGGATTCCCTTAATACATTGTTTCTACCTCTCTTATCAAGTCAGTCCTATCTCTCCTTCTAGACTATAAGCACCAGGAAGGCAGGATTTTTTTTATTACTCATCTTTGCCTCCCTCACAATGCCTTGCACAGATAAGATGCTCAATAAATATATATCAGATGTCAGAGAATCAGAAGACAAATTTTCATTTCAGTCCTGCCTAGAACCGTGAGGAAAGAGGAGGAGTTGGGGAAACCCTAAACACAGGAAATATGGAATCATAAGACATAAATCTAAGAGCTGGAAGAGACTCCAAAGGCCATCTAGGTCAAACCCATTTCCACCCCCATTTTACAGATAAGGAAACTAAGTACTATGATGTCTTAACCCAAAGGAAGAATTGTTTACAGGGACTTTTGTATATAGTTATGAGGGGATTATTATTGCATTTCTAAACCCCTAAATCCTACCAGTACTACTAAGTGAGTAGCCATCTAGTTTGGTTTTGAATTTTGCTTTGGAAACTGTCTAGAAAGGGAAACTTGAATCCTTTCTTTTTCATTTGCCCTTTCTTCCCCATAGAAAGAAGTGAGAAGATGATAACTTGTTCCTGACACCAAAATAAATGATAACGGGCCTTTTCCCCAAAGCACAGAGTGGGAAACCAAGGGCATGGGGGGACCAGTGACTCATCAGAGATGTAGAGGCAGAGCCAGGAACAGAGTGGGGGAATCTACTCGCCTTCTCTTCTGAGTTCTTCCATCTAGCCAGGCTAAGCAGAACTCATTTTGGAGGTCAAAGTTCTTCCTTCTGTTAGAGGGGAGGAACCCCAAGGATAGAAATATATATGGAGACAACTCCTAGAGTCCTCAAATTGGAGGCTATTTGAACCCTAGAGTGCACCCCAAAACTGAGCATCAGCCCATATATGCAATGAAGCAGATATATAATATAATACATCTATTGTATATATAGGAGGTGCTTGCTTGATATTGGCTAAATGAACCTATCAATGAAAAGTCCCCAAGCAATCCACATGCAAACATACATGACTCAGAGCTCAGGGAAGATCTCTCAGACTGCCATTCAGCCAATAAACATTTATTAGGTGCCTTCTCTGTGCCAGGCACTGTGCTAAACTCAAATTCCTGTCTGACTCTGAGACCTGGCCTCTTCTTCCAGCCAAAGAGACCAGAATTTGCTGGTCAAGTCAGAGAAAAATCAATTCCCGGGATAAACCCAATATCTCTAGCAGGATTCATTCATTCATTTGCCCACTGATTTTCAAACATTTCCTTACAGGAAATTTCTTGAGGCAAGGTTGCACGAGGGTTAATATGCTGAATCTGTGGGTCAAGAAAATCTGGGTCCAGATCTTGCATCTGACACTTACCAGGTGGCAAGTCATTTCAGTCTCTCCTTGTGCCTCTGTTTCCACATCTGTTAAATGGGAATCATAAAAAGAATCTGATAGACTTCTCTCACAACCTTGTTATAAGACACAATTAAGCTGATGTATGTTAAATGTCTTGCTGACTTGAAAGGACTATTTTGCGCAGTTATTCAGGAGTACCTGACTTTTCATGACCCCATTTGAGGTTTTCTTGGCAAAAAGATGCTGGAGTGGTTTGCTATTTTGTTCTCCAGTTCATTTTACAGATGAGAAAACTGAGGCAAACATGGTTAAGTGACTTACTCAGAGTCACACAGCTCATGTGTGTCTGAGGTCAAATTTGAACTCAGAGCTAGGAGGAAGAGTCAAGATTTTTGGTTTCTGGTCCCATCCTCTAGCAGCAGGGCTCTGCTCCCAAAAGCACAACCAGCACTTTCTGCAGCCTGTATGTCTCTGGTCCTGGACATAGATCCCATCCATCAACACCTTTTCCCCAATTTCCAAATTGTCCCTAACCACCCCCCAGATTTATAGAACCAACTATTGGGGGAAGTACTACAAAAGGGGAAATTGAAGCCCAGAGAGGGAAAGTAATTTCTGAGGTTGGTTTCCCCAGTGTATAAAACACCACGCAAGTCGTGTCACCTCCTGGGCCTCAGTACTCTCATCTGTAAAATGTGGATAAGAGTTTCTCTACCATGTGTTACAGACTCAGAATTTCAGAGCTAATGGTAGCTTAGAGGCCTTCATTTTACAGTAGCCAGAGAGGCTGAGGCCCAGAGAGATTTAAGTAATTTGCCTCAGGCCATGTAGCTAGGAGGTGACCGCTGGGGCTTAAGATCAGGCTTGGGACAGGAAGGTCAGTATTCCTCCTCACCCCGCACGCCGCACCCCGCACCCGCACAGCTTCTTGTACATCACAGAGGGAAGGCAGGAGGATGCAGTGGCCAGGATGCTAAATTTGGAGTCAGGAATACTCCAGTACAAATTTGCATTGGATGCAGAAGGAAGTAATGAGAACAAAAAAAATTATGCAATGATAATGACATTGTAAAAACAAACAAATTTGAAAGACAGAAGAACCCTGACCAACCACCACTCCAGATAACTGATGATGAAGCTTGGACTTGAGGTACAAAATAAAACATATTTTTGGACACAGCCATTGTAGGAATTTGTTTTAATTGACTGTATATCTGGAAAAGGGCAGATAGGTGGTGCACTGGAGGCAGGAACATTCATCTTCATGAGTTCGAATCCAGCCTCAGACACTTACTATGTGAACCTGGGCAAGTCATTGAACTCTGCCTCAGTTTCCTCATCTGTAAAATGAGTTAGAGACAAAAATGGCAAACTGCTCCAGTATCTCTACTAAGAAAATCTTAAACAGGGCCATGATGAGTCAGAAATGACTAAACAACAATGTATTTTAAATAAGAACTTTGCTTTTCTTCTTTTTCCCCCCAGTGGAATTGGAGAGTGTAAGGAAGAAGAGAGATAGATGTTAGTTTGTTGAAAAAAATTAACATTTTTAAAGTCCTGCATCTGATGCTGGTTGTCAGTTTTTCTGTCTATAGAATGAGAATAGCAATCACTAGAGCAGCATCTACTTCCCAAGGCTGGTGTGAAGTTCCAAGGAGATAATATATGCAAAGTGCTTTGGAAAATGTACCATGCTATAGAAATGTCATTTTTTTGTCACAGGGGCATTGTGAAGCTCAGATCAGATAACGGATGGCAAAGCACTTTGAAGAAAATTGTTACATTTTGCTGGAGCATCTTCCATGCTCTCGTTCCCGTACAGGCTGCCTGGGTATCTGTACACTCCTTCTACTCCCACATTTGGCTCTTCGGCCCCTGGGATGATTGTGAGAAGCTGGAGTCTGAGAAGCCCTGGACTTCTTGTTGTCCTCCATCCCCTCTCTCCCTCCCACCCAGCTGTAGGCTAAACCTGACTCCCTGGCTGCCTTTCTCCCTGTCACTCTCTCGGTTTTCCTCCAGCTGCTTCCCTCCAGATGCACATTTTCTCAGGGTCCTTGGAACCCTGCCGGCCCCTGACCCCTGACCCTCTTAGAGGAGCTGTTGCCGTTGCCTCCCAGGAAGCAGCAGTGCAGGAATCCTGGAGGCTTCCAACTCAGTATTCTCTCCATTTCTGGTACTCTCATCTCACCTTGGCCCCAGCTCTTCTGGGGAGCTGTCAGGACTTCAGGCAGGGTTGCAGCTGGGAATCGTTGCCCCCAGAGGCTAAGTGGTTCAGAGTGGGCACTGAATGGAAGGAGGTGGCAGGACATCAGTGTGAGGCCACTGCCCAGGAGCCTGCCAAGATGGGGGGAGAGGAGGAGGTATGGCACCGGAGGCACAGCAGGTCCAGGGGAGAAACCCGTCCCAGTCCATCATTCCCTCTTCACTCCCAGCTTGACTCTCTGGACAGTTTTTGACCATGTTGCCAACCAATGCTTTCTTTCTCTACCTGATCATCTGAGAGTTTCCACATTTTGCTAAGTGTTCCTGCTAAAGAGATGCTAAATGTAGGCGTTCCTGTGTTCCTGAATGACTGTACAGCACCCTCCCTCTAAATTTGGAATCTTGGGGAAAATCCCCTTTGGTTCTGCCCTAGTTATGACTTTGACGTATCCTTCCAGCTACTCCATCCCTGAGTATCTGAATTCCAGACCTGACCAGAGAGGGTCAGGACACACTTATGGGGTAAGGGAAGAAGAAAGCATAAAACTGATTATTGGTTATTGGTTATCGATAAGAGTTTCATTGGGACGATTCCTCCTGGTAAGACTATGTAATTACCCAATCTTAGTTTAGTTTTCATCATCACACTATTTTGATAGCCTCCGTAACCTGCTGTCCTTTCAACTGTATAAGAAGCTGTTCTGAGAGTCTGAGATGTCTGATGATGTCAGTGAGAAGCCATTGACTTCTATTATTGGTAACCGATAGCCTTGCCAATAAACACATTATGCTTGGACTTTTATGCCTCAGTTTCTCTTTACTGAGGTTTATCTCAACAGTGATTGGCTAGTCCAGAATGGCCCTGCCTTTGCCTTACCTGGATAGTGTCAATAACATCAGGTTCAATTAGGGGATAAGAATGGCTTTTTGAAGCAGGTGGAGACTAGAAGTGAGGATTAGCCGGTTCGAATCCTAATCTCTGACTACTCATTAATACTCCCCCAAAACTAGACCTAAACTGTCCCCAGAACCTCCTCCGATATTTCAGCTTTATAGTACTAGAGAGAAGCCAGACTGAAGACACAAGAAAAAAAGGTGAAGAGGGGTACGAGATAGGATTAAGAAGAGATTGCCAAGTGACTCAAAGAGGGAGCTGGTGGGGAAGGAGACATCTGGTTTAGTCTGGTCAGGGAAGATCTTACTCCATGTTCAGCCAGTGCTAAAATAGGCACGATATTCACGTGTAAGTCCTTTAGCAAGGACCAGAGCACATCTTCCCATGGAGCCAGAGCACACGTGGCTAGTTCCTCCCCGTCCATGACGCTCACCACCCTTGTGACGTGTATATGCGTGTATTCATTTCATAAGTGCCGGTATGTTTTTTTCTGTTATATAAATGGATGTTGCGTGTATATTGTGTATTATTATGCCTGACTATCCACACACGTACAACCTTGGCTGCCTCTCTATATAATCGCCAAGAAGGCAAAGTGTCTGACCTTCCTGGTTCCCGCACACACCCTTCTGGCAGCTCTTTCATGACTCCCTCCTTTCAGGGCTGCCCCAGATTTCCATTTTAATTTGATGTTCTTCATATGGGTATCTGGGAGGGGCAGAGATGAGCACAGTGTGATCTCCCCACTTCTTTGCTCTCAAGTGAGGGTTCATTTCTTCAGGATAAATATGTGTGTGTGAGAGAGAGACAGACAGACAGACAGAGACAGAGACAGAGACAGAGACAGAGATAGAGACAGAGATAGAGACAGAGACAGAGACAGAGACAGAGACAGAGAGATGGAGATCAAAAGAGACAAAGATCAAAAGACCCAGAGAGAGCATTAGGAGGAGGAATGAGTTATCTTGGAAAGTCATGATGGAGGTGGAGGATGGAGGAGTATGATGAATAAGGAAGAAGGTTGAAGAATAAGCAATATAGAGGAAACCAAGGAGTTTTCAACCACAGACAATCCTAACCCCACAGTGCCATTATAAGACCCTAGGATCTAGAGTCAGAAAGGACTTTAGAGATCATCTAGTTCAATTCTCTCATTTTACAGTTAAGGAAACTGAGGCCCTTGGAGAGGAAGTGATTTTTCTAAAAACAAACAAACAAACAAATAAACCTAAAACTAAAACCAGAATCAAGATCTGAACTCAGGTCTTCCAGCTATAACTTCCAACTGTGTGATCCTGGACAAGTCACTTAACCCATGTTTACCTTGATCCACTGCAGAAGGAAATGGCAAACCACTATTCCAGTATTTTTGCCAAGAAAACCCCATGAACAGCGTAGTCCAAGGGGTCATGAAGATTTGGACATGAGTGAATCAACTAAGCAACAACAATAATATCTAACCATAAAACCCACATTCTTTCCATTACAACATGCTGCCTCATATTATTAAGCTTTTTCTAACCCTCTCCAGAAGCTTCCTAGCCAAGAAAGAAGAAAATTAACCCTTTTGATGACCTCCATTCCTCTAGTACTTGTTTTCCCATCAGCCCTGCTAACCAAGGAACTGTCCTAACTGTATTCACAGATACTCTCCTCAGAGCCATAGTGGTGCAGGTATCACAGGTGAGCAATCTGGGGTCTGGAGAGTCTAAGTCCTTGCCAGGGCCCACCCAGCTAGTCAAATCTCCTGGCACCATTTCTAGGGCTCTACTAGGCCATGCTCGACCTGCTATCATGGCACTGGAGAAGAGATTAACCCTCCCCTCCCTCTAATAGTAACAGACCCCCATATCCCATTCTTCACATCTGAGGTTGGGTCCATGGGCTAAAAGTTGGGGCATGTGGACATAAAAGCTCCAAATCTGGTGCCAAGCACACCAGTCTTAGAATCAGGAACGCCTGAGTTCAAATCTAGCTTCACAAAAATTGCCAGCTACATAACCCTGGTAGAGTCACTTAATAATTGTCTGTCTCAGTTTCCTCATGTGAAAAATGAAGATTACAATAGCACCTTCCAAGCTATTACAATAGCACCAACACCAACCTTCCAAGGTTGTTGGAAGGATAAATGAGATTATATTTATAAAGTGTTTTTTTAATATTTTTTCTGAGACTTGCAAACTTTGCAACTGTGGAAGAGGCATGAAGAAAGAGAGTATTTGCAGGACAAGCCAAGCATGCAGACCAAGCTGGGGACCTGATCTGCAAAATCAAGGTGAAGATTCCAAAAAAAATTCTCTCTTTCTTCATGCCTTTTCCACACAGCCTTTAAAACATTATTTAAATGTTTATTTGTAGTATTAGTATTTCTGAGATGGTTCCCTTTTCAGGAACGATTCTATCAAAATAATGGGATCAAGGGGCACCTAGATAGACAGTCAATAGAGGAGCAGTCCTGGAGTTGGGTTCAAATTTGATTCCGTCCTAGTTGTGTGGCTCTAAGCAAGTCACTTAAGCCAGTTGTCTAGGCCTTCGCATCCTTCTGTCTTACAGAAGGTTAAGGGTTTAAAAAAAAAAAACAGGGGGATCATCCTAGCAGTTCTGAGCTCAGGGGTGTCTTATCAATTGAAGGATGTCTCATCAGCTCAGAAATAGTGCTATTACACTGGGAAAGGAACAGTCAAAGTTTCCTAAAAGCCTAGCACCCCGTGGCTTCCCTGGGGACGTTGGACATGGTTTCTCTTCCCCTGTCAGAAAGAAGGCCCCAGAGAGGGATCCGTCAGCACCATAAATAGCTTCAACCTTCCAGTGATGGAGTGTTTCCAGACTTTTTTGGTCTAAAGTTTGTTCTGATGTCTTTTCTACAACAGGCCCAAGAAAGGCCTAGTCATCCCTGGGCAATCCTGGGAACTAGGCTGATCAGGGGACAAAGAAGAAAGGCTGGAGGAAGACCAATGACAGACAGACAGAGAGGGAGAGACAGAGACAGACAGACAGGCAGACAGACAGACAGACAGACAGACAGGGAAAGACAGAGAGAGAGAGAGAGAGAGAGAGAGAGAGAGAGAGAGAGAGAGAGAGAGAGAGAGAGAGGGAGGGAGGGAGGGAGGAGAAGAGAAAGAAAGGGAGAGAAAGAGCCATAGAAAGCAGCAAAGTAGGCAAAGAGAGGGCTGAGAAAGGAAAATGGGAAAGGCAAGATAAGGAAAAGGAGGGAGACATATAGAGAACAAGTGGTGGAAGCCTCAGTTGCCCCACAAAGTCTGGCCTTGACCTATCAGTACACTTGTGAACCGCTGACTAGTTCTTCATTGATTAACAGATGAAACCAAGATGCAGACGTTTCAGAACAAGAGTAAGATGATGAAGGGAAAGCATATTTATGCTACAGAAAAGATGATTTTAAGAAAAGAGTAAAGGTTAGACACTAAAGACTGTATATTTGAAACTATATTATTTCATTAAACGTTAATAAAGAATTGCTTTTTGACAACTTAAAAAAGGATTCAGATGAAATAAGGAAAGATTTCTTCAAGGAAATTTCTGTTTATTAACAGAGAATAAGGAGGCTTTCACTCTTAAGACCCAGGATTTAGAAATGCACCCCTGGGTGTAGGTGTTAAAGGAACACAGACGGGAGGAAGAGCCATAATTCTAACTCCTTTAAACTCTGGCCCACTGTCAATTATCCTTCCTAATGGGGGACACGGAAAGCATGAAGAATCCAGAAGTCTAATTTTAGCCAAGAGCTCCAACCTCCTCCCCACACAATCTTTTACCAGAACTGCTAACAAGAGGCAAAATTGAAGGATCTGAGCTCACCTTGCTTTCCCCTTTGATAGAGGTGCCAAGCAGCAATGATAGAGAGGGTTGGCCTTAAGCAAAATTGCCTGGTACTTTCAACAGATTCATTCAATAATTATTTATTGGATGCCTGTTTTGTGCTGAGCACTGTGCTAGGCACTGGGGGGAGTTTTTAAGTTCCCTACTAGGCAATTCTGTTTCCATATCCAATTATAGAATTCTAGAGTTCCAAGTAGCCCATGCTCCTCATTTTATAGATAAGGAAACTGAGGCTGGGAGGAGTTAAGTTCATTTATTTATACATTTGGTAGAGCTGTGAGCTGATACAACTCTTCTGGAGAGTAATATGAAACCATGCCCAAAGGACCATAAAACTATGTATGTCCTTTGACTCAGCAAAAACATTACTGGGTCTGTATCCCAAAGAGAGAGATGGGGGGAGGGAGGATCTATTTGTACAAAAATATTTAAAGTAACTCTTTTTGTAATGGCAAAGAATTGGAAATTGAAGGGATATCCATCAACTAGAGAATGGCTGAACAAGTTGTGGTATGTGGTTGTAATGGAATACTATTGTGATGATGATGAACAGGATGAGGTCAGAAAAACCTGGAAAGACATACAAACTGATGCAAAGTGAAATGAGCAGATCCAGAAGAACACTTTATACAGTAACAAAAATACTGTACAATGGTCAATAGTGAGGGACTAAACTATTATTAGCAAAGGAAGTTTCCAAGATATCCAAAAAGGGACTCATGCTAAAAAAATTCTATCCATAGCCAAAGAAGGAACTATTGGAGTTTGATTGCAGATCAAAGCCTGCCATCTTCCATTTTATTTCCTTCATGAGTTTTTAATTGTATATGATATGCCTTCTGTCACAGCATGAACAATATAGAAATACGTATTATAGGGGCAGCTAGGTGGCTCAGTAGATTGAGAACCAAGCCCAGAGACAGAAGGTACTGGGTTCAAATTTGACTCAGGCACTTCCTAGCTGGGTGACCCTGGGCAGGTCACATAACCCCACTTGCCTAGGCTTTACCACTCTTCTGCTTTGGAACCAATACAAAGTATTGATTCTAAGACCGAAAGTTAGGATTTAAAAGAAAAAGAAATATATATTGTACAAAAGCGCTAGTATAACCTATATCAGACTATTCACTGCCTGGGAGGGAGGGAAATGAAAGGAGAGAGGAAATCTGAATCATAAAATGTCAGAAAACAATTGTCAAAACTTGTTTCTACACATAATTGAATTTTTCTAAATTTTAAAAGTTCATTCATTCATTTATTCAATAACCAAACCCCTATTGAATTTAGCACTCACTATGTGCAAAGCATTGTTGTACCGACTGAAGAGTATAAAATGTAGTCAACACTCCTGCTCTTGGAAAGGTCATAAGTTACTAGATTGTATAGGCTGGGCTAGATGGTTTCTAATATACCTTCTTCCCACTCTGAGATTCCATAATTAAGTGATCGATCTAAAGTTAGAGCCAAGGCTCTGGTTGTCAGGACAAGCCTCTTTCCAGCACTGAGTGAGTATTGCAGATCTCTCAGGGGCAGCCAAGTGGTACAGCAGACAAAGTGATGAGTCTGGAACCAGAGAACCTCAGTTCAAATCCAGCTTCAGCCACTTACCAGTTGTTACCAGAAGGACAAGTCGCTTAGCCTCCTTCCCCAGTCTGTCTCCTCATGGTAAAAAAAATAAGGTAGTAATAGCACCGACTGGCCAGGTTTGTTGTGAGGACAACATGATATGATATTTACAAAGCACTTTGCAAATGTTAAAGTACAACATAAATGCTAGCTATTGTCGAAAAACCAATAAACATGTATTAAGCATAAACTATGAACGAGGCACTGGAGATACAAAAAGAAGCCCTCAAGGAACTTACAATTGAATAGGGCAGATAACAAGCAAGCACATACATCACTTTATACTTTTAATGTGTTTTCATATAGATCATCTCATCTGATCATTGTGGTTGACTCTTCCCTTCCTCCCTATGTACATCTTCCCCCTTTTTGTAGTTTCAGAATAAGACCTTGGAGGCAGTCCAGATGGCAGAAGATTTCTGCCAACCACAAACTCAGGAGAAGTGGAAGCACTAGGGATGGCCCCACATCTTGGGGTCTGGGTTAGTACCATTGTACACACTGGCCACTTCTACAATGATGAGATTGGCATTCAAGGAGCATGTAGCCCACAGAAGAGGAGGCATAGTAAGAGATCCCAATTGGATCACTGCCTCCTTAATACTACAGACTTGAAACTAGCCTTGCTATTAAATTTACTGGAACCTCTATAGAAAGATGATGAGGAAATGAGATTTCCTACTTAAGGATGACTTTAAAAAAAAAAAAGGACTAGTTCTCAACTTAGATCTGTGACTGAGCCAGTCATTGAACTCTTCTCAGCCTCATTTCCCTATCCATAAAATGGAGGTAATAATATCATTGACCTTATAGGTTGCTGTGAAAATTAAATGAGATAATGTTTATAAAGCACTTTGCAAACATTAAAGATTTATATAAATGCTAATTACATTACTGGGATTATTGAGGGAGAATACTGGGCTAGATAGACTCTCAGGGTGTTCTCCTAAGTGTCTAAGAATCCCTTACATGAACAATTAACTATTTGTTTCTCAGCTGACTCTATGAGAGTTCCCTTAAGGTCAATACCCACACTCTTCCTCTCCACAATTAGAGCTGCCCTACATATCTCCCCACCGCCACCAATTTAGAAGACTAGATTAGAGGTTTCTAACCACTAAGTGGAAAGGTCTCAAGAGACCTCAAAGCCTTCACTGGAAGACCTCCAAGCTGGTTGCTTCCACTATTCTCCCTAGCCCCAGATTCTTTCTGAGATTAGGACAAGATCACAGAATCTTAGCATTGGAGAAGACATTTCATGGCTGACCAAGAATCTCCTCTAAAACAAACTCAACAAATGACACTTAGCTTTTGACTAAAGACCACTAATAGAGAGGAAAACTACTGTTTCTCAAAACAACCTTTTTCATTCTTGGATAATTCCTATTATTAGGAATTTTTTCTTGATATAAAGCCAAAATTTGCTTCTCTATAACTTCCATTCATTGCTCCTAAATCTACCCTCTGCAAACAAATAGAACAAGTACAAATTCTACTTTGATGTAATAACTCTCTAAAGTCTTTAAATGTTTTCACATTCCCCTATAGCCCGAGTCTTCTGCTCTCTCAGCTAGCCATCTTCAGTTCCTTTGATAGATCTTTGGATGTCTCAATCTTCACGCCCTTCTCCATTCTGGTTGCTATCCTTCAGACACTGAGCCCCTCTTCAGGACTTTAGAGTCAGCATTTGGAACCACTTTCATTCCCTAAACACCTTATCCTCTAGGATGCTCACAAGGGGAAGATAAGTAGTTGCTTTTCATGAAAACATCAAGATTCCTTGAACTAGAATTGTCAAGGTAACAATCATTTTGTCTCTGTATCTTCCTCCCTTTGGAAGGATTGCTTAGTCTCCAATTCCCTGAACAAGTATGATGAGAAACAGTGAAAGAAAAACTGATTCTGGAAGAAAGGCCGGCCACAAATGGACATCTTTGGATGACAGCCATGAGAAAATGAAAGGGGCCATCAGCAGATGAGAAATGGGAAGAGAGGAATTTGTTGAGTGAAGTTGAAAATTGTGAGCAATGACTAGAGAGGGGTATGTGTTTATGCTTGGGTAATGCTAGTATTTGCCTCAAATAACCTTGTATCTACTTTGTAAAGGTTGTATTCCATCTTCAGTTAACTGTAAGTTCCTTGAGGACAGGGATGTTTTATTTGTATCCTTGACACATAGCACTCTGCCTAATCTAATAGACACTTTATACATGTTTATTGAACTGAGGAGAAATTCCTGTGGAATATGGAATATTCTTCCTCTTCTTCTCTGCCTTGTGGCTTCCTTCAAGTCTCAGTTAAAATCTTTCATTCTATCAGAAGTCTTTCCTTATCCTTCTATAAACTATTTCCAATTTATCCTACACAGATCTTGTTTCTATAGAGGTATTCACATGTTGTTTCCTTCATTAGATTATGAGCTCCTTTGTCAACTTGGGGAGGGGGGAGGAAAGAAGGGAGGGAGACATAACATGAATCATATAACTTTGGTAATTTATGTGGAGAAAGAAAGGAAGGAGGGGGAAAAGAAAGAAAGAAAGAAAGAAAGAAAGAAAGAAAGAAAGAAAGAAAGAAAGAAAGAAAGAAAGAAAGAAAGAAAGAAAGAAAGAAAGAAAGAAAGAAAGAAAGAAAGAAAGAAAGAAAGAAAGAAAGAAAGAAAGAAAGAAAGAAAGAAAGAAAGAGAGAGAGAAAGAGAGAGAGAGAAAGAGAGAGAGAGAGAAAGAAAGAGAGAGAGAGAGAAAGAAAGAGAGAGAAAGAAAGAGAGAGAAAAGGAAAGAAGGAAGGAAGGAAGGAAGGAAGGAAGGAAGGAAGGAAGGAAGGAAGGAAGGAAGGAAGGAAGGAAGGAAGGAAGGAAGGAAGGAAGGAAGGAAGGAAGGAAGGAAGGAAGGAAGGAAGGAAGGAAGGAAGGAAGGAAGGAAGGAAGGAAGGAAGGAAAAAAAGAAAGAAAGATTGTGAGCTCTCTAGAAAAGGGACTAGTTTTCCCCCTTTCTTTGTATAGTGTCTGTCCTCAGCATAGTGCCTGACACATAGTAGGTGTTTAATAAATATTCATATATTAAGGGAAAGGTCACATAGAACAGCCTTGGTGAAACTATGAAGAAGCCAGGTTTGGAACAGAGGCTGGGAAATGTCAACAGTGATGAAGAGAAGAGAAGGAAGAGTTTGAATTACGAGCTTAGCTTAAGGAGAAGCAGAACTCACCTGCTGCTGATGGAGACTGGACATGATGACTATCTCCAAGCCCAGTCAGATTTGGTGGTGCTCTGAAAGACAGCCCTGTGATGCTTCCTATGAAGAGAGGGACATATCTCCTGATTGGATGAGAGACTTTGGAGAGAATAGAAGCAAATTTTGAATGACAAACAGGAGGTCCTTGGGGCATTACAAATTTGGGAAAGAGCCAATCCCCCAATATGGCCCTTGATTCCCAGCATCTGCACCCCCAGAGACTTGCAAGAGTAGCATCAGCTGAGATTGTTTTCTCCTTGCTTAAGCTGAAATTTTATCTCAGTTTCAGATCACAGAACTCATTCTATTCCTGTATAGTCTACCTAAACAAATCTATAGTTTCCCTAATTATCGTTTTACTTGCTGTCATTGAAAAGTATGTTTGCTTACTATCTGTGAGTGTCTTGTGTTTAATAGGTATATAGTGAAGAGGGGAAGCTAAGTCACTAAGATTAAGCAAACATTCTCTAGGTCTGGGGTAGAACTATGGTACCTGTTCCCCGCTCCCCAAGCAAACAGGGAAAATGATTTTTATCTTGAACCTCCCAAAAAGGTCTATATCCTAAATCACAAATGCCTCATTGTAATAGATATCAGCTAGGTGGTGTAGAGGATAGTATCCAGCCTGAAGTCAGGAAAGTTCATCTTCATTAGTTCAAATCCAAACACACATGAGCTGTGTGACTCTGGGCCTGTCACTTAACCATGTTTGCCTCAATTTCCTCATCTGTAAAATGAGCTGGAAATAGCAATTCATTCCACTATTTTTGCCATGATCTCAGGATATAAACTCAGGAAGATGAGTCTTCCTGACTCTAGACCTGGCACTCTATCTACTGTGCCTCCTGGCTGCCTAAGTAGGCACTTCATAAATATTTGTTGAAATAAATTGACTTTCATCAATGCAGTGCCCTGATCAATAAAGATGCCTCCTGTTCTTGAGCTAGTAAAATTTCACCTCCTGCTCCCCTAATCTTCCTGTTTTTAGGTCTCCATCTGCTGCTACCTCTCCCAGAATTCTCATTCCCTGTTCAACTGAGACCTAGACTTACCCAGTCCCTGTCCTTTCCCCAAGTCTTTCATTGTTCCCTCCAATACCTTACTTCTGTCCTTAGAAAATTCCCATTCATCTCACACCTCTTCTTATACTCTATTCTTTTTATGTGATCATAGAGATCTGGCCCTCTCTGAAAGAAAATCTGTCCCTAGCTATCCTCTTTAATGTGACTATACCAGCTCTCATGCCCCTTGAAATACCAGCCAGGGAGTCAATAAAATCAATCTCCTTCTCTTCCTTCAAGCACCCAACACCAATCTATTCCTCCATTTTAACAGAGAACCTTATCTCCTACTTTAGGGGGATGGGAGGAGAGAGGAGCCATCATCATAAACTTGATTATATCCTATATTTCACACCTAAAAATTCTAATCAAGTGTCTAAATAAGAAGTAGCCCTTCTCCTTGACAAAGCTAATCCCTCTGCCAGTGCCCTAGATCTATTCCCCTCCTAATTCCTTGCCCTAGCTCTCATTCCTTCTCTATAAGCTTCCATTTGTCTCTACCTACTGGCTCCTTCCCTACTATCTATCACTATCAGGTGAATTAGACATTACTGCAAACTATCCTCACCCTTTAAAAAACCTTCAATTCAACCCACCTTCAATCTATGCCCTATATCTCTCCTCCCTTTCTCTGACACTCCTAGAAAAAAAAGTTGTCTATACTAGCTTCTTCTAATTAAAAAAAATACTTACCTTCTGTCTTAGAACCAATACTTAAATATTAATTCTAGGACAGAAAAGCAGTAAGGGTGAGATAATTGGAGTTAAGTAATTTATCCAGTGAGTTACACAGCTAGGAAGTGTCTGTGGTCAGATTTGAGTCCAGGTCCTCCCAATTTCAGGCCTGGCACTCTATCCACTGTACTATCCAGCTGCCCCCTTCTTTACTTTCTCACCACCAATTTAGTTCTCAGTTTCTTGTAATCTGACTTCCCATTCTACCATGCTATTGAAATTGCCTTCTTTGCGGTCTTCAGTTGTCTCCTAGAAGAAGTCATTTCTTCTACTTGACCTTTCAGTAGTCCTAGATATTCTTGTCTACCCCATCCTCCTCCATTTCCACTCTTTCCAGGGCTTTCCTAATAGTCCTTTCTTCTGGTTTTCCTCCTACCTGTCTGACAGCACCTAGTGGATGATTAATAAATGCCTATTAAATTGAACTGACTCAGCTCTAGGGATAACTAACCTCAGCCCTAAAGAAGCAAAATGACTTATCCAAAGATCAATCAGCAAGTCTGAAACAAATCTGAAACTGGAACCCATGGCTCCTGACCCTAAGATGAGCAAACTTTCCTATATAAACACTGCCTTCCAAAGGACAGGTAATCAACATTCAATTTAAAAGGTTTTACACAAACAAAACCAATGCAGTCAGAATTATAAGGAAAGCAGGAAACTGGGAAACATTTTACTAGCAAGTTTCTCAGATAAAGGCCCAATTTCTCAAATATGTAGGGAACTGAGTCATATTTATAAAAATTAGAACCATTCCCCAACTGATTTGTCAAAGGATATGAACAGGCAGTTTTCAAAAGAAGAAATCAAAGCTATCAATAGTCTTGGGAAAACATGTTCTAAATCACTATTGATTAGAGAAATGCAAATTAAAACAACTCTGAGTACCACCTCACACCCATCAGATTGGCTAGTATGACAGAAAAGAAAAATGACAAATGCAGAAGGGGATGCAGAGAAATAGGCACACTAAAGAACTGTTGGTAGAGTTGTGAATTTATCTAACCATTCTAGAAGACAATTTGGGACTCTGCCCAAAGGGCTAAAATTGTGCATGTTCTTTGACCCAAAGAGATCAAGGTAAAAAGAAAAAGACTTATACAAAAATATTTATAGCAACTCCTATGGTGGCAAAGAAATCAAGGGAATGCCCATCAATTAGGGAACTGGCTGAACAAGTTGTAGTATATGATTGTGATGGAATACTGCTGTGCTGTATGTAGGAAATGACAAAGGAGATGATTTCAGAAAAACCTGGAAAGATTTATATGAGCTGATGCAAAGTGTAAGAACATAACTAAGAGAACATTGTACGTAATAATAGCTACATTGTAATGATAATCAACCGTAAAAGAATTAGCTACTCTGATTGATACAAGGATCCTCAACACTTCCAAAAGACTCATAATGAAAAATGCTGTCTACCTCCACAGAGAGAACTGTTGAACTCTGAGTGCAAATTGAAGCATAATTTTTTTCACTTTATGTCTTTTTTTGTGTTTTTTTTAATAAGGCTAAAGGGGGCAGCTGGGTGACTCAGTGGATTGAGAGCCTGGCCTAGAGGGCGGATGGCCCTAGGTTCAAATGTGGCCTCAGATACTTCCTAGTTATGTGACCTTGGGCAAGTCATTTAACCCCCATTGCCTACCCCTTACCTTCTGCCTTGGAACCAACACACAGTTCTGATTCTAAGATAGAAGGTAAGGATTTAAATAAAATAAAATAAAATAAAATAAAATAAGGCTAATATGGAATTATGTTTTACATGATTTCATATGTAAAAAAAAAAGAAAGAAAATGCTGTTCAAGTTCAGAAAAATGGTCCATTTGTCCCTAGCCCCAAAAACTGTCATCCTTCCATTAAATGAATGAATATTCCCACCCCACTCCAACCATCCACTCCCAACATCCAACATTTGGTGCAGATAATTCAGACCTTCTTTCGGTCCCTTTACTCCCTCCCCTAAACAAAGAGTACTTAGCATTGTGGGTATGTCTCTGGCACCAAGAGAAATTTGGTGACTCAAGAGAACTTACATCTTTCTTTTTTTAATAGCCCTTCCCTTCCTTCTCAGAATCAATACTGTGTATTGGTTCCAAGGTAGAAGAGTGATGAGGGCTAGGCAATGGGGTCAAATGCCCAGGGTCACACAGCTGGGAAGTGTCTGACCTCCCACCTCTGGTCCTGGCTCCCAATCCACTAAGCCACCCAGCTGTCCCCCAAAAACATATGTCTTTTTGTCTTTGTCCCTAGTGCCCAGCCCAGTGTTGGTCAGACAGCAATAGGAGATAGAACTAGGGATTGGATCTGTGCTGTCATTGATGCATTGAATGCATGCTACCACCCAGTCAAGCTGCCTTCCTTGCTGTTTCTCATACATGGCACTCCATCTCCTGACTTCATGTATTTTCACTGTCTGTTTCCAATGCCTGGGAGAGGACATTCTCTCCCTTCTCATCTCTACCTTTAAATCTCAGCTAAAATCCCACCTTGTGTAAGAAACCTTTCTAGATCCCTTATTACACTAGTTAGTGCCTTCGCCTTGACAGTATCTCTAATTTGTACTGTATATATTCTGTTGGTACATATTTATTTGCACATAGTCATAGACAGCTAGGTGGCAGAGTGGATAAAGTGCCAGACCTGGACTCAGGAAGACTTGAGTTCTAACCCTAAATTTGCTAGCCTCAGACACTTACTAGCTATGGAGCCCTGAGCCCTGGATTCAAATATGACTTTAGACATTTCCTAGCTTTGTGACCCTGGGCAAGTCACTTAACTCCCATTGCCTAGTCCTTACTGCTCTTCTGCCTTGGAACCAATATACAGTATTGATTCTAAGACAGAAGGTAAGAGGGCTTTTTTAATTTTAAAAGAACTACAGGGCAGGTAGGTAGTACAAGAGATATAGCACAAGCCTGGAGTTGGGAGGACCTGTTCAAATCTGAGCTCAGACACTTCCTAGCTGTAGGACCTTGGGCAAGATCCAATTGCCTTGCCCTTACCACTCTTCTGCCTTGAAACCAAAACTTAATGTGAATTCTAAGATGGAAGGAAAGGGGGTTATTTTTTAAAGTTTCACAATGACCCCATGAGATAGGTACTATAAACATTATGATCCCCATTTTGTATAAGGAACAAACTGAGGCTCAGAGAATTTAAGTGATTTGTCCATGGCCACACAGCTAGTATGTTAGGACATAGAATTGGAACACAGAGCTTCCTAAATCCCAGTCTAAATGTCTATTCACTAAGTCAATACCAGTAGTAGGTATTATTAGGTTGGTTGCTTCCTCTCTGAAGTCGCTGAAAGATAATTTGGGGGAGCTTGGTATCCCTCAATCCCCACCATCAACTCAAATCAACAAACACATGACATTCACTCAAGCCTTCCCCAGTATAATCCCTAGACAAAAGGTGTTCATCAGCCACTTGGTGCCTGTCCAAAGAGGACATACATGGCCTGACCTCCAGCTGCCAAAGTGGTTGCCCTAACACACAGATCTAGACCTTGTCACTCTTCAACGCAATAAACTCCAGAGGATTCCTGTTACTCCCAGGATGTCATATCTCCTGTGGCATTTATAATGTAGCCCTTCCTACCTTCCTATTCTGACTTTATAAGCGTTCCACCTCCTCTTGAGTCCCAGATACACCAGCTCCCTTGTTCTTCCCCAAATAAGAGACTCTCATCTCCAGACTCGACATCTTTACGCCAGTTATTCCCCCTGCCTAGGATGCTCTCCCTTCTCACGTCCACCTCTTAGCCTCCTTGGCTTCCTTCAAGTCTTAGCTAAAATATTACATTCTAAAGAGGCCTCTCTCAACCCTTCTCCCTCATCAGCTAGTGCCTCCCTCTTGGAAATTAGCTTCCACTTGCTCTCTTTAGCTATAACTTGTTTGGACCCACTTATTTATATGCTGATGCCACCATCAGAAAAGGGATTCTCTTGTGTCGTGGACCCTTTTTCCAGTCTGGCAAAGCCTTTGGGGTCCTTCTCAGAATGATGAATGACATAAAATATATGTAGGAAAGTAAAGGAAACCAATTATATTGAAATAACAGTTATTGAAATATATTTTTTAAAGTTCCTGGACCTCCAGTTACAAAGCTCTAAACTCATGCCCAAGTTTTTCAATTTTTTTTTACTTCTTTTTGTCTCCCCAGAGCTTAGCAAGATGCCTGGCATATGGTAAGTGATTAATAAATGTTTTCTGGCTTAGATTGATTGATCTGCCCAGCCAAAGTGGCTTCCCCTATTCCTTTTTCTTGACTTTCCCTGCCTTCCACTAAAAATGACCAGCCCTGTGTTCCATTCCCACAGGGTCAGTCAGTCAGTCAGTCAAGCAGCATTTATTAATTGCCTACCATTTGCCAGACACCATGCTAAGCACTAGAATGGACTATGCTTGGGTCTCTCTAAGGACGAACGAGATAACATAAGAAATGAACCCCAGTCCACTCCATCCCCATTGCTAGCAATTTGATCATGGAAGGGCTAGGCAGGGAAAGGCAGGGTCTTGGCAAATTTGGCTGAGGAAGGCATCTTGGGGAGTGTGGGCTGACTTCAAATTACTTCAAGCAGACAATTATTATATAATAATAGCATTCATATGGTGTTCTTTTAAGATTTGCCGAGTTTTACAACTAATATCTCATTTTATCCTCACAACAACCCTGGGAGCTAGATGCTATTATCTCTATTGTTATGGATGAGAAATTTAGGCAAACAGAAGTTGTGAGTTACCCAGGTAGGGTCACACAGCTAGAAAGGGTCTTAGACTGGATTTGAATTCAGGTCTTCCTGATTCCAGATCCAAAGTTCTGTCTGCTGTGTCACCTGGCTAATTACTTCTCCTCTGAATGGAGCTGGCCCTTCCTGGACATCTGTCATACGTATTCCCTGACTTATTGTCTCATGACTACAAAGGGATGGAAATAATCCAGAAGAATCTAATGTATATTCCCCCTTGTAAAGAAAAGGGTAGGAGCTGCTAGGTGGCTCGGGGAATAGAGAGCCAGGTCTAGACATGGGAGGTTCTAGGTTCAAATCTGGTCTCAGATATTTCCTAGCTGTGTGATCTTGGGCAAGTCACTTAATCCCAATTGCCTAGTCCTTATTGCTCTTCTGACTTACAACCAATACTTAGTATCAGTTCTAAGACAGAAGGTAAAGGAAAGAAAGAGAGGAGAAAGAGAGAGAGAGAGAGAGAAAGGAAGATTGTGTGCTAAGTTGAATTGCTCTGATTTTTAAGATGAAGAGAACATTCTCCTCTTCATCTTGCTGTATCTTCTTGTTTGTCACTCTGATATTGGGAAAAAAGTTAGCTAAGCCATTCAATATATGTGGAACACCAAAAACCAGCCATGCCATCTGGAGATTTCCTGATTGGTTAAAAGTAAGCCTGAGACAGTGAAATGCATCCATGGATCCAATTCAGAGAACCCAAGTTACTCACTCCAATCCACAAAACACTTTGGTCCAGAAGTCCATTTCTGATTTACCTGGACGCTCAAGTCTTCTATCTGGAGAGTCATTGGCCATCTGTTCTGGGGCTACGGAATTATAGCCAGGCAGAATAGCTAAGGAAATTTGCAGACAACTAATTTGGGGCAGATAGATTTACTTGTTGAACATTTCTAATTCTCTTACTCTGGTATATTATTTTTGAATTTACATATTCTCTTTCCCCTTGTGAATAAGCCCTAGAAAACTCTCTCAGGGTCTGTAGAGGGGACTCTGGAGAAACTGGGCAGAAGTGAGTCAGAGAAGCTGGTACTTGGAACAGAGAAAGGGCATTGGGGGGGGGAGGTCGAGGGGCAGCAGGAAAGAATAATGCTACAGTAAAGAAAATGGTCATGTCAATTTACAGACAAAAAAAAACTGTCTTAGGAACCAGGAAAATCAGGAAGCAAAGGGCCTCAAGTAGTGAGTTCAATGATTAGGCACATTTAGAAGGTAATGGAAGGTCAAAACCCTCTGACTGTAGACAAGGTTTTCTGTGGGGCTGACTTGAAGCCAGGCCAACGCTAAATGTTTTATGATCCCTTCCCCCCACCCCAACTTTTTTAATTTTACAGGTAATTTGGTGTTTGTCTCCTCTGTTTGAGCACCCAATAACGTCTGTGTTTGCCAGGTCAAAAGATTACAGCTCTTATTGTTCAGCTCCAGCTGCATCTACCTTATGGCAAGAGCTCAAATAGAATAGAGCTTTTTAACCAACTTGCTCCCTTCCTGACAGCCAGGGTCCCAAAGAGCCAGCAAAGCCTAGCCTGGGGATTGCCGACAGTAAGTAAGCAAAGAGGAGGGGAGCTGGCTCTGCCATTTCGGGGTGGGATGAATGTGCTTGATCCCCCTCTTCCTTAGCTTTGTTCATGCCCTGGGACAGAAGGGAGAATCCCCATATAGCTAGGAAGCCACAATAAAATGGGGGATTCATTGCTGTACGCTTACAAACTTGACCCACTTCAGTTGTCCTCTTCCCAAGCTGAAAGTGGCCTAGGCAGCCTTCTCTGAAGAGAGTAGAAGCTAGCCTCACTTTCCCTTCTCCCCTTTGCACTTGCACGACTACCATTTCAGCTATCTCCAATAGAGGAGCACTCTTAGTCCACTCAGTCCACACATTTAGGCTCGTCAATCCGCTCAAGGGAGAAATTCTGCCTATCCCACCCTCCATTCTCTTTGGCCAAGGCCGTGAGACAGGAAGTCCCAGAGACACAATCCCAGAGCCCCCACAAGAAGGACAGATACGCAGGCTTTGTCGTCCCACTGCTCTGGAGTTCCCTTCCCAATCTTGCTATAAAGTTAGGAGTCCCAGAGCTGCTTAGGGCCTGGGGAAAAAAATACAGAGCGGCCCCTTTTCATTTCACCCAAAGCCCTAACACTTCAGAGCTAGGAGCTGAAGAAGAGTGAGAATAATAGTCTCCTAGCAGTTTCCTGGACATTGAGCACACAACTTCCTTATTAAAAAATATCCTTTATTGTTTAAAAAAAAAAAAGCTCAGACTTCTTAGAAACACCTGCATGCGGCGTTGCTGGGTCAGGACAAAACAGGAGAATGCCACGAGGCACAAATAACAAGACCAGAAAACATAGGTTGCCTGGCTGTCCCCTCCCACAGTCCCTGGCTCCACCATGATGGTCATGTCTGTGCCCTGAAAACGTTTCTCACCTTCCTGCTGACTGCTACAGTCAAGCCCAGGCTGTCCCTCCTCCCAAAGTGGACATCCTCTGATCTTGGTGCTGCCAAGTCATCTAGTCTCCCCTTTAGCCCCTGGCTGCTAAGCCAGGGACCCTCCTTACTTCTGCTCTTGTCTTCCCCAACACCAAAGCTCCCTGGGGTCACCAGGCTGAGGTCTGGCCCACAGAAGTCCTAGAAGGTAGCCAGACCTACAGAACCAGCCACACCCGCCTAGGAAAGCAGTAGCCAAGTGGGCTCCAATTGTCCATTACTACAGGAGTTGTGTATCAGAGCAGATAGCCAGACACTCCCCTGGGAGACACTGGGGATATCATTCAGATACTCTCAGTTGTAGCAGACACCACGTTCAGAGACTGGGAAAGAGCCAGAAGAGAAGCTGCTCTAAGACTCCCCAGTCACAGAGGTGTGGAACCACAAGGCTCAGTCTCTAATGATGCTGAGCTCACTGTACACCCCTGAGGTCAAAAGGGTTAGCCTCCTAGGGCCAGGGCATCCTGGGCTCCAGGAACCCGACTTCCCCAGCCCGTCCACAAGAACTACAGAGCTCCCCTCACCTGCTCTGACATCAACAGCCCAGTCCGGTGCACAGCCCGCATTTCCCTGAAATCTCTGACACCCATCTATCATCCATCCCTCTCAGCTTGTTCCCACAGAGTGGGTATTTTTAGCCATCTTGGGGGAAATAATTTGCCTGGCTGATGACAAAAGATTTATCCAGTGTCGGGGGACAGAAGGCAGCAGAAGAAACTCCTAGGTGTTCAGGTGAAATGTCAAGAAGTTGTCATGCAAAATAATAACTCAAACCTTTGGAGGCAAGAAGAGCACATTTTCAATGAAACCCTTTAAAAGAAGGAATGACTCTCTCTTCTCGCTTTCTCTCGGCTTCCAGGTTTGGGGTAGGAATTCATACAACACAGGCACAGAACTAAATTCCATAGGAAGACAGGTGGTGGTAAACATAGAGAAAAGGAGATTTTTATATCACCGGATAATCACATTTTCTATTTCTCTATTTCTCTAGCATGTTCCCCCACGGAGCTCAAAGCTTTTTGCAAACCCTTTCATCTTCTTGCTTCGAGTAGGCGGCAAGCTATTGTTGCCCTGGTTTTTGCAGAGGGGGGAGACTGAGGCACTGAGATGGGAAGTGCCTATGATCCAGGCTCACTGGGTGAAGCAGAAGCAGGGCATGCTGACTTCCACAGGGAAGAAACAAAGCACAGACTCTCCTGAAAAGGAGCCCCAAACCAAAGGAAGGGTGGAAAAAAGGGAAGCGCCAGAATACAAAACCACCACCAATTCACAGAGCCCTGCAGGGCAGTGGAACTGTCGGAGAGGGAGGATCTGGCTCTGCAGCTACCTCAGATACTTGCTGTCCCTGGAAATGTTCAAGTCTCGCCTTCCTGCTCTTTGGAAACATTCCCAGGTAAACGCCCTCCCAGGGAACTCAGGCAAGGCTGACTGGGGAAGCCAGGTTCCCTGAGAAGGGAAAGGTACCCAGTTTGATTTAGGACTGCAGGGCTGAGGAAAGAAGCCATCTCTTTTCCATTGTGAGGTTTTCTCCAGGATTTGGCCTCTGATCCTGATCTCACTCTGCCTCACCCTCTGCACATGGAGGAAAGCAAATGCTCCATTACACCAAGTTCTGGAAAAAATTAAATATGGCCCAGGACACACTCACATACATACTCACAAGCACACACTCACACATACACACATAACACTCTCCTCTCAGCAGAATCCCCAGCGGATCAACAAAAGGGTACCAGGCAGAGGGAAAAGAAGGCCACTGGGAGCTACCCAGCCCGATGGCTCTGCTAGATAAAACAGGGCAGGTTCAAGGATGCTGAGACCCCCAATTCACCAAGCTGTCTGAGTCCATTGGCGACAAAGGATCCTGCGGAAGGCCCTGCGAAAATCCTGGTTGAAAATGGTATAGATGACAGGGTTGAGAGAACTGTTGCAGTAGCCAATCCAGAAGAAGAACTGAAAAAGACCATGAGGGACCTTACAGTGCTGGGGGCAGATGGCTCCTAGGCTATAGCTGAAGAAGAAGGGAAACCAGCAGAGGACAAAGACCCCAATCACCACAGCCAGCACAAAGGTGAAGCGTTTTTCTCGGTTCATCTGGGTCCTACGCCTCCATGGCTGTAGCCCCAGAGAGGCAGGTCCTCGGGCCAACAGTACCTGGCCCCTGAGTGTGGCTAACACCTGGGAACCCTGTGGAGGCTGAAAGTTTGGGGTTCCTTGGGGAGGAGAGGAAGTTGGAAGGGCTGGAGGCCCACATTCTTCTTCCTCCTCCTCCTCCTCCTCCTCCTCTTCTTCCTCTTCCTCCTCTTGCTTCTGACTGCCATCCTCTGGCCCCACAGAACTCTGGTTGGGAGGTGTGGAAGGTGACGTGGGATCTCCCATCTGTTCCCCTCCCTCTCTCTCTCCAGGAGGTTTGGAATGTCCATTGGCCTCACCCACAGCTGGGAGAATGGAGGGTGGAAGCTTAGATATTATAGATGTACCAACAGGGGCAGATGGCCCAGTGTCTCCATCACCAGGGGCCTGCTTGCTATGGGGCCCCTGGCGGTTACGTCGCTTGGCAATCAGGTAGATCCGCAAGTAGACCAGGATCATGATAAGGCAGGGTGCAAAGAAGGAGCCAATGCTGGAGGAGAGGATGTACCAGGCCTCTTCGTTAAGCTTACACTGGGGCCGACCTCCTGGTTTCTTGCCCTTGTCTCCCTTGTAGATGAGTGGGGGCAGCGAGATGAAGGCAGCAATAAGCCAAACAGTGAGAATAATGCCCTTAATCCTTCGGGGGGTCCTCTTGGAGTTGTACTCCAGGGCTCGGCTCACTGACCAGTAGCGATCCAGACTGATGGCACACAGGTGCACGATGGAAGAGGTGCAGAAAAGGACATCTAAGGCCAGGTAGACCTCACACCAGGTGTGTCGGAAGTACCAGTATCCCAGCAGTTCATTGGCCAATGAAAAGGGTATGATCAGAGTAGCCACCAAGATGTCAGCTGCAGCCAGGGAAACCAGGAACAAGTTCTGTGGGGCTCGAAGGGATCGGCTAGTCAACACAGCCAGGATGACTAGGGCATTGCCAAAAATGGTGAAAAGGATGAGAAAGGTGATAACAGCTGCGATGGCTGCAGTGGCCTGAACAGAGTAGGGCTCTGGGCTATCCATAGCAGGGGACTCGAATGGTCCAAAAAGGATTGCCGGGGAGAGGCTGTGAGTGCCAGCCCTGCCTCCTTTTTGAGGGACAATCTGGAATTAAAAGCAGGACATCCAGCAGCAGGAGCTGGAGGGGGTTGGCAGTCCCTAGGGTTGGCACCCCAGGGGCTAAGCCAGAGACCTGGAGGACCAGCCTGGTCTGTCCTGGAGCAAAGCGCTGTATCCGGCCCCCATGACTGGTCGGAGGTGGGGTGGAGAGGACTGAGGACAGTTTTATTCAGTTGTTGTGGCTCTCCATCCTCCTCTGGGCTTAGGCTGCTGCTTTCCTTCTGGTCTGCCCCAAAGAAGTTTGTGAAGTTCCTGGGGGCTTCCGCCCTTTTCCTTTTGGGGTGCCCCCAGCGGTGCGCTCTACTCCTGGGGAAAGTTGCGACCTCCAGACGTGAGGCTGTCCCAAGCCCAGATACGTGGTGGGCTAGGGGTAGGAGGGCAGTGAGGGCGAAGCTCCGAGCATCCCCTGCTCCTTTCCAAAAGCGTTGGGAGCGGTGCAGGTTCTCTCCTTCCCAGCTTTGAGCCGAGCGGAGCCGTTATGTCAGGCAAGCAAGCAGGCTTGGCAGGCAGGCAGGCAGGCAGGCAGGCAGCCGAGCAGGCAGCCCCGGGCAGGGGGAGTGGAAGGGAGGAGACGGAGTAGGGAGGAGACGTGAAGGGGAGGGAAGGAAGGGAGAGGGGGGGAGGAGGGGGGCAGGAAGAGAGGGAGGGAGGGATGAAGAAGAGAGAGGGAAGCAGGGATGGAGGAGATGGGGAGAAGGTGAGCACAGCCAAAGGGCGGACAGCTGGGGAGCCCGCAGCAACACAAGCTCCTCTGAAGGAGCTCGTTGCCTCCTGCATTCTTAACACCCCCCTCCCCACACCCCACCCCTTGTTTTTGGAGGGCCACTAGCAAGGAGTCCTAGAGAAAGCGGGGCTGGGCGTGGCGAGCTTTCCTGCAGCCGGGGTAGATGGAAAGGAAGAGATGCGCGGAAAAGTGTCTGAGGGGAGTGGGGATGTCAAGTGGGCAGCGTGTGTTACATAAGAGGGGCTCAGGACGTGTGGCTGCAGAGGTTGGTTTACTGAGGTGGGGTGGGAGGATGTGCAGGGTTGGTTGGATTGGGGAGAGGGGCTGGGATCCGAGGAGCCAGGGCTGGGCCATCTATGTGGACTGGGCGGCCCCATGCGAGGGGCTTGGGGAGGTAGCAGGGTGTATGTGTTGGGGGGGAAGGGGGGCGAGGTTGGTACCTGGAGTTTGGGGTGTGGTGGGCCGAAGGGGTGGTTTGCGCTTGCAGGCGGAACCCATCTAGCAGCTCCAAGTCTAGGGGCTGGGAAGGGAGATGGGGGAGAGGCAGCCAGTACCCCATTGCGTCCCGGTTCTAGGGATCCAGTGGGAGGCTTGGTGGGCACACAACCCTCAAAGGTCAGCCGCTTTTGGCACTGAAACCACCACTGCCCGCCCCTCCTAGACTGAATGTAAAACCCCCCTTTGATCACCGGTCAGAGAGCGCCCCCTGCCGCCTTCAGAGTGCCCACGACCCCCCCCCCAACATTGCCAGGCTCCCTGCAACACCCCTACCTATGGCAAAGAGGCAAGACTTCATCCCTTCTGGGGGCATCGAAACATGACCCCAGCCCAGAAGAGCAACTGGTCAGGTGCCTGGGTTTCTGAATCTGCAGCAAAGTCGCAGCAGCAAGTTTCTCCTCTTTCCCTCAGATGGGGTCTTAAAATGCAAAGAAAAAGCTGGCTTTTTTTATTTTCCCTGGGTGGTGACCTTTCTTCCTCTCTTCCCCAACTCATGACTCAATTTCCCTTCTTATCCAGATCCTCCTGCTCTCTCCCTTAAGAGTCTGAATAATATACTCTCTGTTCCCAGTCTGAAGACAAATGAAATAAGATGTGTAGTGATCTAGTCCCATAGAAACAACCCTAACAATCAATAGTAAAGAGAGGGGAAGAAAGGGCTGACCCACCATCCAGTGTCCTTGTGACCCCATGGCCAACAGTGGCTGCAAATGGAAGGTGGAGAAAATTAATGAGGCAAATTAGTTCTTTGTCCTTCCCTTTTCCTAGAAACAAGGTCCACATCACACTCACTCACTAACTCCACACACACCCCCATACCACCTTATAGGTGAGGGAGAGAAACACCCTGAAGCTGTAGTCCCCTGCAATCTCTGCAAAAACACTTTAAAACAGCTCTGGGAGAATCTTGGTCTCAGTGCAAGAGACTAATGGACTGGAAGGGAAGAGTTAAAAGAATATCTTTAACTTGATACCTCCAACCCCAACACATAAACACATGCACACGCAGACCTAACAGCCTTCCCAGGTTCCATCTATCCCTCAGCCCAGTCCCAGCTTCCCAGTGTATTTAGCCTGTCAGGGTTCCCAACTATCCTTTCCACAGCTCAGCCTGAGCCCCAGGATCACTAATGATGAGAGTTCCTGGTCCTGAAAGCTGTAACTTTGGCTTAGGAGTTGGGGGAAAGTGGCAGAAGGTGGTGCCCTAGAGCCACACTCTAGCAACTAGAACAATTCATCTTTGCACCTAGTTAGCAGGATAATTTGTTAAAATAGGAAGCCAGCAGATGACTTTCTTCCTTTCTATCCTCATCCACCACCATCAAAAGCCTTCAGTCTATCTTCTTACTAAGCCTGCTCATGTACACCAGGAATCTCTCTTATCCCCCAACAACAACTGGATTTGTAGAGTTGATTTGAGGGGTCCCTTCTGTGTCACTTGGCCAAGACCCCAAAATTGTGAATTACTAGGCTTGCCAATGTCATCGATTTCGAACTGATGGTAAAGCTGCTGAAGTACGAATCTCTTGATCCGGAACACCGAACAGGAGCCTGGAGTGGTCTAGTCCGAGTTCCTGGCACTCAGTAATGTCTGCCTGAGACAAGAACATGACACTCCTTGTAGAACTAGGCATTAATCCACCAAGAAGAAAGGAACATTTCACAGCAGGACCTGGACAAGAACCTCATTCCCTTTAGATTCCCTTCTAGGCTGTAACACCAATGTCCACACTAGAAATCCCTTTTCTCTCAATGAAAGAAGAGCTCCCTAGCTTATATGTCTACAAGGCTTTCAAGTCAACAAATGTGTCTACAAGGCTTTCAAGTCGAGAAGCAAGCTGAATAAATAGATAAAGAGCTGACCTTAAAGACAAGAGGACCTGGATTAAAATCCCACTTCTGCCACATACTGACTGAAGGACTGACTCGGATAAGATATTTAACTTCTCTGCTGTTTTTCTTACCATTCAGTCATGCCTGACTCTTTGTGATCCCATTTGGGATTTTCTTGGTAAAGATACTGAAGTGGCCTGCCATTTCCTTCTCTATCTCATTTTCCAGATAAGGCAACTGAGGCAAATAGTTAAATGACTTACCCAGGGTCACATAGCTAGGGTCTAAGATTAGATTTGAACTCATGAAAAGGAGTCTTCCTGACTTCAAGCCTGGCACTCACTCTATCTACTACACCACCTAGGTGTCCCTCTCCCTGCTGTAGAGAAGTATAAATTGCAGAAAAGGTATTATCCTATATTAATGGAGGTAATTTCCTCATCTGGGAGTTTCCTATTCCAAGGGAATCACAGATTCTGCCCAAGTTTACTAAACATTTTACCCATGACCACTCCCACGAGCATAGCACGAGAATACATTCCCCTTTCACAGATGGGAAAAGGTCACTGGCCCATGGGCATCTATAAACTATCACATATGCACCTACTGTCACATCATTTAAGAAAGCTGCAGAGATGGGCAGTAATTCTGCAGTACCAGATGCAAAGCCTCTTCTCAAAATTCACCAATGAGTACTTTGACCTGCAGGGCAAAGCTCAAGACTTTCCCTCCAGCTGATGCTGAAGGGAACACAAAGCCTGTTTATTCAGCCAATACAAGGAGCTAACAACTGCATCCATGAGCAGCCAAAATAAATAAGAGTAGGAGGATTTGGTAATAGAATACCTTGCTGTTACTACCTTTCCTGGAGGTAGGGCAATCTGGGCACCCACCAAACCTCTACCCCTGTGGAGGCCACCACCATCTTAATCATCTCAGGATCAGCCATGAATTTCCTCTCCTTCATACTCCAAATTGGGGCTGCTAAGTGGTACAGTGGAAAGAGCACTGGACTTGGAATCAGAAAGACTCACACACCTTAGTTCAAATCCAGACTAAGACACTTACTAGCTGTATGACCCTGAGCAAGCCATTTAACTCTCTTTGCCTTAGTTCCCTCATCTGTAAAATGAGCCAGAGAAGAAAATGGCAAACCACTGTAGCATCTTTGCCAAGAAAACCTCAAATGGAGTCCCAAAGGGTTGGACACAACTAAAATGACTCAACAACATCCCCCAAATTAAGTGTCAAGGATTCTACCTCTACAATCTCTTCTAATCTACCTCTCACTGGACCTCCCCTAGTTAAGGCCCTCATCACCTCACCTCTAATTTACAGTCTCCTTTCCCTCTTACCACAATCTATCCTAACTATCTAGCCTCAAATTATCTCAATTTTACATAGAACCCCATAGCCCACCAATAGAATGTAAATTCCTTGTGGGCATAAACTATCTTGGTTCTGTATTCTCAAGGCTTAGCACAGTACCTATGACCACAGTAGGTATTTAATAAGTGTACTGAATTGATGTGCAAATTCCCCTTAATACTGAAACTTTGGGGGCAGTGGCTCAGTGGATTGAGAGCCAGGCCTAGAGACTGGGAAGTCCTGGGTTTGAATCTGACTTCAGACAATTCCCAGCTGTGTGACCCTGGGCAAGTCACTTAACCCCCATTGCCTAGCCCTTATTGCTCTTCTGCCTTAAAACCAATACGCAGTATTGACTCTAAGATGGGAGGTAAATGTTAAAAAAAATACTGAAACTCAAACATGACAGCTCAAAACTTCTTTATTAATTCAAGTTTTATTTAGGGAATCTTGAAAAGAATGGCAAAGAAGCTTGGTTTCCCCCTTTGGCCATTGGTGGCTAGAGACAGAAAGGTTATCAATGCTCACATGAGCACCATCTTCTGGGCCTTGAACTCCCTCTACCATCACCTGTAGAGAGGTACAGAGAAAGAATATTCAAGGCCTTAGTAGAGAAGTCTCAGAATCAATTATGTTGGACTACATTTCAAAGTCCTTTTTCCTCTTCTATCTCTTTTGTCCTCTTCTCTTAAATGGTACCAAACATTCTTAAAGAATAATAGGTACCCTTGAGATCATCAGGTGTGTTTATAGTTAAAGGAATCTATATTCTCTTTGTACTTTACTGCTAAACTCTAAATCTAATCAGGCTGGAAAATAGATAAATAAATTCAAGAGTTCAAAATATGTACCCAGTTGGTTTTTTACCTCCTACTGAATATTCCCTTAGACAACATGCTTAATTATCCTCTTCTTTTTGAATCATTTATTCCTAAATGGCCCAATACACCACCTCCAACAAAATGGTGGACCATTTTTTAGTATCCCAAAGGTCCCAGTACTTTGGAGACTGAAGTTCCAGAGTCTATGTCCATAGATTCCCACCAATAGAGAGTGAAATACTGACCTGTATCTTCCGTGATGGCCAAAGCTTCAGTTCCACCCAGCTCCAGGATGCGTTTCTATGCCCCACACTGGACCAGAGTAGATGCCACCCAAATTGAGCCCGAGAGTAGACATAGACACTAATGGTTCCTGTCAAAGAAACCCACCCCCTTGGAAGGAGATCAGAATTATGAACTCTTAGCGATTATACGCTTTAGAGGAATCCAAGTTTGGAATGGTTCCGTTCATTCTATAATCTTAGATTCTAAATGTTTCTGGGTCAATTTTTGGCCATTCTATTTCTTTTTTTTTTAAACCCTTACCTTCTGTCTTAGAATTGATACTAAGTAAGAGCTAGACAATTGGGCTTGAGTGACTTGCATAGGGTCACATAGCTAGGAAGTATCTGAGGTCAAATTTGAACCTAGGACCTCCCTGTTCTCCATCTACTCAGCCACCTAGTTGCCCATTCTATTTCATAGAATAAGAGAAAAGGAGAGAGTGTGCGTGCTTACATACATAAAACATCAACAAATCTAGAGTACAAATACATGTTTGTAGGCATCCTTTATATTTTATGTGTGTATAAAATATAACACATACATATATTTATGTGTCTATAAAATATATGCACATTATATTGCCCTGTATATTGCGTGCATATATAAAATATGCATATATGTATGTATACTCTATACCTCTTGCTATCATATATACTATATATGCCAATTGTTTCTTCCTCCTTATTCCATGAAGTAGAATAGACCAAGACACATGTACACAATATACATGTATGTTGGATGTATAAGTGCATGTGACACATGTATAAAAATATATAATCTCTGACTGATATTGATATATGAAATAGATTCTGTGTATATACATCTGTCTATTACTCTGGCATTTATATCATACTTTCATATGCATGAAATCTTTTACTCCTAATAATCATTATGTAGCACTTTAAGAGTGCACATATGTATTTTCTATATGTTATCTCCTTTCTAGACATTATCCCTAGAAGGATGTCCTGAGTGGCACACAGTGATTGGAGCTGTCCAACATCTGGGGTCCCTCTGAAAACGAGTAGAGTCAGATGAAATAGATACTCCCTTCCCGAGGAGAAGGGTGGGAAGAGTCTCAGCTTTCAAATGGTTGCTACATTCCAGACAGAATCCAGACATTAGTGAATCCATCTCAGAGCACTGGCAAGATGGTAATCTTCACAAAGGCCCAGGTAGCAGCCAGCTAATCGACTGGATCTCCACTAAGTGCACCCCAATCCAGAAAGATGGAAGAACTCAACCCAAACATACCCCTTGAAGGACCCAGCCATGTGGGCCCTCAGAACCTTGCAACCAAAGCCCATTGGCTACATGTGACACCTACCCATGCCAGGCTGCAGGGGACTGTACCAAAACCGAATCCATCTGGCTCCATACAACACTGGGCTAATCAGAACCGCTTTGGGGATTATTTGTGAAGAAGCTTGGTTCTGCAGAGACAGATGGTTTCCTGGGGTGCAGAAGAAGACATGGGGGAGGGAGGGACAGAGAAATTCAACTTTAAAGACTGAGAATCTCTGGTACTAAAAATTTTCAGATTTGTACTCACCATGGGGCAGCCACAACAAAGTCCCGAGATATCAACACACTAAAAACGATTCTGGAAATCTTCTGTTCTTAATCTCATTTTGTAAGTAAAGAAACATGCATTGACAACTAAAGTTTAAAAAGCACTAGAGTTGGAGCTCAGACACCTGGGTTCCAGTGACTAGTGATATCAACTTGAACATGATACCTAACCTTTTCTGAACCTCCAGTTTCCTCAACTGTAAAATGGACAACTTTTCTCAGAGCCTAATTGCCTTCTACTTGTAAGAAGGAAAGAAAAGGCAGCAAAGGTCTCTGGTTAGATTCAAATATCATTTTCTTGGTATTGTCCCCAGCACTAAACACAAGCCTTTGTACTTTGTGGGCTTAACAAATGGTATTATTGAATGGAAAGAAATGGGGGGGGGGTCTCATTTGAAGGGAACATTCAGAAAGATGATCGAGACTCATTGCAGTCTTTATTGACCTTGCCATATCCACCTCCTCCCCTATGTAGGGAAAGGAAATTTGTCATTTATAAAAAGTGCTTTGTAAACCTTAAAGCACTATATATATCTGTCACATCATTTGATCTTGGCAATCCTGTGGGAAAGGCTGAACAAATATAATCCCCATTTTATAAATTAGTAAACTGAGGCCAAGTTGTGTCTTATCCAGTGGAACACCTATTTTCAGAGTTAGGGCTTGGACCCAGGTCTTCTGAACCCAGTGTTCTTTCTACCAATAGATGTCTATCTGCCCACTAAACACAGGTTTTCACTGATAAGAAGTTTGCCAAGAGAAAGAATGAATCGGATGATATTAAGTGTCTGGTTTCCTTCAGGGATACATGATCACTTATAACAGCCTGACTGTAGTCCCCAAATCTACTTACCTCCAGGAAAATGACAAGGACTGTCCAAAGGGAGGCTGCCACTCCAGGAGTAACTGTTCTGGTCTTGAGCAAGCACCCAGTCAGCCCCAGTCCCATTCTGCTGCCACCCACACAAGTCTGTCTCAAAGTCACAGAACCAGTCAGAGAGCCAAGAGTCTATCCTGTTCTGGGGAGGGGCGGGTGTCCAGGACAGTTTATCCATAGCATGAGGCCCCATGATTGGGGACTGTGTGGACCCATCTGGATGAAAGGATTCTGCATGGGGTGGCAGCTGCAGAGACCCAAGTCCCATCTGTTCCTCTTTGGTGGGGACAGTGCCTGCCACTCCCATCTGGAGAGGCTTTAGCCTAAAGGAAAGGACTCTAGCCAGTAGGCTTTCCACACTAGTGGTCCCAAGGTCTTGGGAAGACACTAAGTCTTGCAAAATGACCTTCAAGCAGTCTCCATCAAGACAGAGCCAAGAATGCCCAGCTGGAACCTGCAGCTCATAGTTTTGCCTTTGGGCTCTAAGTTTCACCAAAGAACCAGGCTCTGACCAGCCTGCAAGGGGTAAGGAGCCCAGTACTGGACCCTGAGGGCTGAAGTTCCCCGATGGCTCCCCAGAATCAGGGCCTCCTTGTTTCTGGGCACAGCCCCTTCCCTGCTCTGCCTGGTCACAGGACCAGAGCTGCTGAGGGGTCTGAGGTTTATCAATGTTAGCTTTTCCTAGACCCTGAACCAAGTCACTTTTCTGGAAGGGAAAGTCCTGTTTGCTCCCTTGGGTGGTTGCTTGTCTTCCTACTGAAGCAGCTGTGGACAATTTAGCAATCTTAGTGAAGGCCAGGTGCTGGGAAAGAGGGAGAAAGGAGAAGAAAGGGGGAGAAGAAGGGGGAAAAGACTTTGTGTTAAATTTGGAAGTTATGCCTAAAGATGAAGTGATACCCACTGAGGGAAAAGAAGCCAGTTCCCCTTTCTCTCCTTGGGAACCAGGGACTCTTGACCAAGTCTTTCTAGACGTTAGACTCTGATCCAGCCTTTCCAGAGGAAAGGATAGGTTGACAAAATGAAACCAGCTTAAGGCAGACTTGGTTTTTTCAGAATTGACAGCAGAGGACACAGCCAGGTTCCTACTTTTCCCTACCCTATTTGTGACTTCCTCAGCCTCTCTCTCCCCTCGAAGAGTGGTGAGGGACTTGGACACAGCTTCCCTCCCTACAGTTGGGAGACTTCCATGTGAGAGGAACTGGCTGCTATGTTCTTCAGCAGCAGAAGACCTACCTTGGACCCCCTGCCTCCCCACCCAAGCCATATGGTGGTGGAGTATGTTCTCACTAAATGGCTCCCCAGAGTTGTAGTCTGTCAAAGGCATGTTGCCATGTCCAGCCTTCGAAGGGCTTAGGGAATGTGGCTTTCTCTCTCCTCTGCCCTTCTTGGTGTGAGGTTCCCACAGAAAAGGGATGTCAGTAACCTGGGGCTCCATCACAGGCTCAGGCAGGGAAAGCGAGGGCAATCTGGGGCCAGCTTGAATTTTGAATCTGCCCTGTGGGAGCTCTTCATTCAACTTGGGCTCACCATGGAGGGTTGTTGTCCAAGTACCTCTCACTGACTCTGTCCCCCTTCTTGAGGTAGCCAAGAGAGAAAGTGTCCCTCTGGCCCATTTACTGGTTTGAGTCTCCAGACCTAGCAGACTCTTGACATCAGATATCCCCTGGAAGGTATTAGGCCTCCAGGAAGGCTTACTCGAGGGCAGAATATCACCATGAAAGCCCAGCCTCAAGGGAGAGAGTTTAGGGTCTCTGCCTCCCAGGCCCTTTGAGGTTCTATTTTCCTCCTCCAGGATCTGTGTTACTTCATCCTTCACTGAATGGGCCATTCCTGCCTTTGTCTGAATCAAAGGAACAGACCTAATTCCAAATTGGCCCTTCCCTTTGTCTTCATGTAATAGGTCCAGGAAAGGGGTTTGAGTCTTAAGGGCCTGTGAGGGCAGGTCCATGGCTTCCATAGCTGAGGAGGGATTCTCAACTAAGGCAGAGCGATATTTCCTTTCCAGGGCTTCTGGTTCTGGAAAATAGGCTGATTCTCTGACTTTGCTGAGGCTCCAGCACTCCCAAAGGGGCACCAGACTCAAGAGGCCAGATGGGCTTTTTAAAAGCACAATTCCTGCCTCAGCAAACTTGGGATCAAGAACCCTCTGGTGCCTGGGGATTTCTGATTTGGCCTCAGCAAGGAAAAAAGTTTGGCTCTGAGGATCCTCTAGAAATTGGGGAGGAGACATGAGATGCCCCAGTGTGACATTGCTGGAGTTGGAGATCCAGGAAAGAAAGGATGGTACCTTTCTCTCCACCCCTAGAGCCAGGAGAGTCAAAGTTCCCTTGGATTTATATTCCCTTGGGATTCTCTCAGGTTCCACAGGAAGCAGGGGAATCATCAATCCCCCTAGGAAAAGCTGGATCCCTCCAGAGGGACATCTCCTGAGAGGGGCAAAGGAAGAAATCCATTTCTTTCCAGCTACTCTCAGGCCCCCCTGTTTGATTCTTCCAGGAGGATGTGGCTTTTGGTTCCCAGAATCCTCCAGGGACCAGATTGAATTTATAGAGACAGCAGGGCTGGCCACTTCCCTTTCAGGAAATGCTGACCCCACAGTGGAAGGAGAAGCAGCTTGTCTCACTTCCTTTCCATCCACTGTGGTGGTCTTGACCTCAGAGTGAGCTCCTACAGACCTCTGAAAAGTCTCATCTGGAGTCTCTGTTCCCAGGTATTGTTTTTTTCTTGAAGAAACAGGAAAAATAAAATGGTTACTTGTCATATCTTCCATCGGATGGGTCAGGTAAGAGGTCTGGGTGCTGGCAGCCAGCAGAGATGACTTTATCTGAGCTAGAATCTTATTAGTCTGAGGCTTTAATAACAGGGAAGGAGCCATGGGGCTAGGAGTCTGACTGATGGTCCTTGGCGGGGCGAATAGAAGCCCCCATTCACCTTCGGTGGCCTGATTCTCTAGAGAAGGAAGCTTCTTTTCTGGAGAAATAAATGGAGCCTTTTCCACTGGGAGAGCGTAAGGGGCACTTCCAAATTCCTCTCTAAAGTTACCGGCTACTCCCAAGTTTCCAGTTACTGGGTTTCCTGATCCTGCCCAAGGGACCCTCCTCAGAGCAGGAATTCCTCCTCTTGGAGACAGAGACCTGCTTAATGCCCAACCTAGGTTGGACCTGTTGAATGGAGAGAACACCCCAGAGAGATCTGTTGCCACATGACCCCCGGAGGAGTTGTCCCTCCTGGGCTGTTGTAGAATAGCTTTCTCTTGGCTCAGCTGGTTTCTAGGTCTAGATCTCCATCTGGGCCAGGTACTACTCTGGCCAATGCTTGGGGAGGGCTTATGCCTGGCCGGTACATATGGAACACTGGTTGCATCTCCAAAGGCTAACAGTTTTAGAAGTTTTTCTCTCTTTTTGGAATCTGCTTCTGTTCTTCCTTCCTCCTTCCTTCCTCCCAGGGTCTGGGCTAGCTCTTCAGGGGCCTCTTGGTTGTGTGTCCCATGGGCAGGGAATACCGTGCCCATAGTCTTAGATGGAGCATTATTTCCATTCAGTTCTGCAGCAAAGACTTGATTCCTAGTCCCTGGACCCCGTGCTCTGATGGTTGGCAAATTCCTAGAGGCTGATACCATGGTTAAGGCCTTCAGCAGGCGCCAAAGCAACCCTTCCTCTCCACTTGGCAGGGCTACATCTACAGCAGTAGAAGCCCAGTCTATTTCCTTCTGGCCACACAGTTGGCATCCATGAGGTTGCCCCGGGATGCTGCCAAACCTGGGGTGAGAGGCGTGAATGTCTGCTACAATGTTCCTGAGTCTAGCTTTCCAATCTGGGCTGGGGCTCTGGAATTCCAGGGAGAAGGAGGCATTCCCAGAAGGCAAGAGAACTGTGCCTTCAGGCCAGGCCCCCCTGCCAGGTACCGGGGTGCTTGACAGCCCACCAGCCTCTCCCATTTCCTCTAGGATACTGTTATGTATCTCAGGCAGATGCTTGGATTCTGGAAAACTGGCCATTGTCCCTCTGGGAAGAATTTTGAGGAGATGGACAGAAGTGCCTGATACTGGTTCATTCAGAAGCTGAGTTGTTTCTGTGTTATTTAAGCTAATAGATATATTCTTCATGGACTCCTGAGGGACTTCTTTAGAGGGGGAGACTAAATCTGGCAGCGGGGCAGCTTCAGGAGAAGATTCTGAGGTAATCCAAGTGGGCCAAATATTTTTTACCACCTTTTTCGCCCCAGGAAAGCCACTGTAGGCAGAGTCAGAACCACCAGGAGACACCCTATTTCCTGCCTCTGGGTGGCTCACCGCTTTCAGGGATGAGTCTGTCTCCAAAGAGGATTCAGTAGGAGATAGCTTCATTTCATCTGGGACAATGAAGTCCATAACCCCCATGTTTTGGTGACTCCAATTATTCTCACTGTGGAACCCTAAAACAGAATAAGGAGAAAGACACATTTTAAAGACTTTGCAATAGAACAATAATGTGAGGATGGGAGTCAAGCAAGACCCAAGGAACAGCTTTAACTAGAGTGAGGCAACTGATGTTTTCTCCTCCAGGAATAAAAATGTAAAGGGGCCCCAAATTTTTCAGCAACAAGGAACCACTTTGATAACTACCTCCTCCCTCTAGCTCAACTGGATATGTTTAAACTATTTCTTAATTCTTTTAATAGAGGCAGCATAAACAGAGGATTGAGAAATGGCCTCAAAGTCATGAAGGCCTGGGCTCAAATCCTGCCTCTTACACACACCCTATGTCACCCTTGGGCAAGTTGCTTAAATCTTTTAGTTTCCTACCCTTCATAGATTACAAAATTGATTTGCAATCATATTTCCTGTGCTTTGCTCCAGGTACCAAAATTGCTAGGTATTACTCAATATAACCTAAGGCAGTGATGGTGAACCTTTTAGAGACAGCTAGAGACCAAGTGCACAAACTGCAACTCTCACGCTGCATATGAGCCGCCCACCTTACCCCAGACATGGGAGGGAGAAAGTGCTCCCATTGGGCTGCTGGGCAGAGGGGCAGGTCATGTGAGAAATGTCCTCAGGCACTCATGGAGAGGGGGAGGGGAGCAACCCCCACCAGCACATGCCAGAACACGTGTCATAGGTTCGCCAACATGGATCTAGGGCATAGAGGTATTCTGGCATACCCATTGAACTTTCATTCTAGCCCAGTCCCTCTTCTTGTAACTGTTCTGCCTCCAAAGTGGATCTGGTTTCATGTAGCTCTGTTGATCCTCTTTATACCAGGAGTCAAATAGGAATGGATCCCTGTGGCCATATTGACTTAGAAAATCACAAATTACCATTATGTTATGTTGTATATTTATTTTCCTAAACATTTTCCAATTGCATTTTGTGCTGGTTCTGGTGAGAGTTTTGCCCACAAGCCACGAATTTGACACCTTTGTTTCTCCTACACTAGTCTTCATTAGAAATGATATATTCTATTCACGGGCACCATATTCTCCATTGCCCTATGACTCACAAAGATCATAGACTATGATTTGCAGTCCTACGGCATCACTAAAGGAAAAAACAAAACAGTGATGCAACTAGATAGGATGGATAGAGAGCCAGACCTGAAAACAGAAGGCTGAGGGTTTAGATCTGGCCTCAGATATTTCTTAGCTGTGCGACTCTGGGCAAGTCACTTAACCCTAGCTGCCTAGCCCTTACTACTAAGGGTATAAAAGAAATATATTATTTTGAATACAGAAGGCAAAAGTTTAAAAAATAATATAAAAAGATATATCACTGTTTCAAAGGGAAGCTTGGAATCATGAAAAGCTTAATACAACTTCCCCAATGCAATCCAGCCTGATCTCTTATGCTTATAGTACAATGTCTATTGAAGTGTATTAGATAGATATGCCAGTTCTATAAGTTGCCCATTAACTCTACATCATCCTATGAGGTGTTTCACATAATATTTCCTCCCAAATTCTTGGGTAACTGGAGCATTTTCAGAAGCTTCTGAAATACTCCAGGGATCAATTCAACTAACAGAATGTCATCTGCAAACAGAAATGCCCAAAAGATTCTACCATCTATAGAGGATCCTCCTTCCATTTGGACTCTGAGTTGTATACCCTCCCCTGGCAAGCATCAGCCTCCCTATTACATGCCTCATTTCCTATTAATAATCAGAAGATCATTGGACAAAGTTGCCTTTGTACTTGTCCCCTTTTAAGGACCCTTGTATGATTTTGATGTTTGCATGGAAGGAAGGCATTTTCCTCTATCAAATTAAATTATTTCATATAGTATCCAAGTGAGCCACTAAATATTTTTGAACCAAGGAATGCTATAGCCCCCGAGCCTCGTGCCATGGTACGACATGGTAGATATAAGACATTCACTGTTCATCAGTGAGCATTAGATCTCTGGTTACCAACTCTCATCTCTAAGGCAATGAGCTCCCCCTGGAAGTCTAGGCTGGAAAAACAGTGAGCAGTAAGCTCCACACCAGACAGAAATTCATACTTGGACCAAGAATGAGGCCAAGTCTGCCCCACCATATGTCCCATCTTCCCATTTCATCAGTGTCCCTAAGCACTAAAAGGCTGGCACCAAAACATGGAGTGATTTAGATAAGGGAGGGGCACAAGGCTCCAATTTGTCATAAGCCTCAAATTCCATATTTTTGACCAAATGAGGGGAACACGGACAGCCTTGGAAGCAATGTGTTCCCTACCTGCTCCCAAGAGGCTGTGAACTGATGAGTGAAAGAGGTGGTACTTAGTAGGATTTTATTTACTGGTTTGTGGCTCATGATACTAGAATGATAAGCCCTTGGCAAAGGATGAAGTGCCTTTTTTACAAAGATAGTAGAAACCGTATTTGGCAAGAAGACTCTGCAACCTGATTAAAATCACTTTAAACTGAAATTCAGGGGGAGAGAAGAAAAATGTCCAAATTCAACTGTAAAATTGGAACCTCTGAAGGACACATTTAACTGAAAGAATAAGTGAGGTATTCTCTAATATGCAGAAGAAAACAAAGGAGCTATAAATCAGGGGAGCTGCTAGGTAGATCAGTGGATTGAGAGCCAGGCCTAAAGATGAAAGATCCTGGGTTCAAATGTGGCCTCAGATGATTCCCAACTGTGTGACCCTGGACAAGTCATTTAACTCCCTTTGCCTTGTCCTCACCCCTCTCCTACCTTGGAGCCAATGCACAGTGGGGATTTTAAAACACAACGTAAGGGTTTTTAAAAAATGCAAATCCAGATTGGATACCTAGTATCCAGTGCTAGATGCATTTTTTTAAATGTGAAACTTTACTTGGGATCTTAACACGGTGATAGAAATATGCTCTAAAGCTATGATCCTTTGAAAATAGTGGGATTTGTGCCTGGAATATAGCAAAAGAAAGTCCCCCTTTCAACAAAGTAGATTGTTATAATGATGGGGAGGAAAAATGATTATGCCAAGATGTATAGTGATACATATAACTATGAAAATCCATTGGATGTGAGAGTAGACATTGAAGGGAGATAAGGGTTTGGAAGAATTTTTTTAACATTAACAACATAAGGAGAGAGTGGGCTATCTTTGAAGTCATTTAAGGAGCACCTCACTACCTTATGTGTTCAAGCAGAAACTACCTTCCAAGGTGCTGGAGAAGGAATCCCTGTATTAGGATGGGTTGATCTAGATGACCTCAAAGATCTAGATGACCTTCTCAGTCTGGCTCCATTTCTCCTAACTCTTCCACCCTTCCACAGAATGATGAATGACCCTGTTGCCCTCCATTCTTTCCATCTAATTGTGGGCACTAGCCACCTACTCATCTCTCTCTCTCTCTCTCTCTCTCTCTCTCTCTCTCGTTCCCCTGTCTTACCTGGATCTTTCATGGTCTGGCTGCATTCATAAAGTCTATTGACCCGAATGATGTCTGAAGTGCTTAGGTTCCATCGCTGACCAATGGGGATGTCCGGTCCAGCCAGTGGCACAATGGTGGTGTTACCGTTCTTGCTAAAAGCATATCTGAGAGTCCCATGTGAGTAAATAGGACCAGAGAGACAAAACAGCCTGGTTATGATCAGTGGCCCGGAGGGAAGTAAAGCTTCCATTACATAGCCAGACACCTCCAAGGGAGGAAGTTTGGATAGAGATAGAAGCTGCCTGAGATTATTAAAACCAAGGGATGAATTATGAAAACTGAGGAATCCTCACCTCCCATAGTGCATCACTGACGTGTAGTCATAAGGCACCAGCATGTTGGTGTTCTGAGATTTGATGAAGTTGATTTCAAAGCCTGAAAGCCAAACGAGAGATAGAATCAGATCCTCCCCTTCCTGTGTCCTTAGCACTGGCTCGTGGTCTCAAGTACCACTTCTTTCTAGAAGCCCAGGCAACTGGGTATCCATATCGGAGACAGTGGAGAAAGGACTTAATATGAGGAAATAGCAACAAAGGCAGATTGTAGATCCCCCTAGCCATCCCGGTTAAGTCTTAGGGTTAATCCAACCATATGAGTGGCCCTCTATTACTACTACACTAGTATGTTGTAGTAATAGTAGTGGTCACAGTAGTAGTCATAGGTCTACTATAGTACTAGTAGTAGTAGTAGATAGTGGCAGTGGTGCCCATGGTGGTGTAGTAGCATAGTAGTAGTAGTACTGGGAGGAGGAGGAGGAGGAGGAGGATAATAGTAGTGGTAGTCTCTAGACCTGACTCTCAGTTCACTGAGCCACCTCTCTGCCCCCTGATGGCTTTCATATTAATTATGGAAAGAGAAAATAGGGATAACACCAAAGAGAAGGAAAAGAATGTCAATAGAAGGATGTTCAGAAGGGGACACTGATTAGCAGACAAGGTTGGAACTGCCATGTTAAATAAAATGTATACTTTTAAAGAACCAAACTGTATGCATAAAAGATTATAGTTTTGTTGATTCTCTTCTTTTTTCTGTTCTTTGTGCATGTAAATATTGTGTTTATTAATGTTTGTCAAATTGATTATAACAAGAGATATTTTATTTAAAAAAATATGTCTCTCTAGGGAGACACGCACAACCCAATTAAGCATGAGCCTGGCTTAGATGTCGGCCAGAGAAAAGAGGAGAGGTCATCCTGACCAGAGTAGCCCACTGAGACAGGCAGGGGCAGCAATTAGAGCTCCTTAGCTGTGTGCTGGGAAATGGACAGCAGGGCTTATTCCCTGAAGCAAAAAACCCACAAAAGCAGGCCAGGCAAGCTCCCTGGGACCCCAAGAAGAGCTTCTGGGGTGCACCCCTTTGCTGCTGCTCCCTTTCCATTGGTTGCTCCTCTCCAAGCTGATATTTAAGCTCTCTCCCACCTGGCTAAGTATATGCCTCCAGTGACCCGTGGCAGTGGGACTCACCTGGCCGGATCTCTTTCCAGGACACGTGAATATAGCGGTCTCGATCAGCCCGGGAGTGCTCATGCCAGAATCCCAGCACATGCATGAGCTCGTGGAGCACAATGCCTTTGCCTTTCTGGAGGCAGAAGGGGGCCAGAGAGGTCACTTGCATCCCGCCACTGTGTCCCACACTGGAGAAGCACCTATAGGAAGAAGCAGAGTGGGCACCTCCCTCAATGCCTGAGTACCAAAGAATCCCAGGTAGAAGAGGGGAAAATTGCCAAAAATAAGAGAAGAACAATCTATGGGAGAATGTCTTCATTAGAGCTATCCAAAAGAGAGAACAGCTTCATAGCACAAAGCCCACACTTCATCCTTGAAACAATGCTGAGAGATCATCATCAAAAGGGCATAAAGAAGGAGCAGCTGGATGGCTCAGAAGATAGAGAGCCAGGCCCAGAGAGGGAGGGTTCCAGGTTCAAATCTGGCCTGAGACACTTCCTAACTGGATGACCCTGGGCAAGTCACTTAGCCCCCACTGCCTAACCCTTATCTTAATATTGATTCTAAGACAGAAGGTAAAGGTTTAAAAAAAAAAGGCATAAACGGTCTACATGGACCTAATCCATTTGTCATGCATGGGGATGGCTGGGATTCATGCTTCTGGATGCAGGCCTCCAGGCCTACATTCTGCCCCACCACTGTGCCAGGGGCCACCTTTGGGGCCTTCCCACAGCAGGCCTGGGTCCACACTACTATCCAAAGCTGCCAATGCCTGCAAATTAGATTCCTGCTGACTTCTCCATCTCACTACAGGTGCCATCAAAGCTGCTGTTTGCAATACTTACAAGGTCATTGTGTCAGTGTTGTCTGTGCCAGGGCACAATGTTTTCCCATTATCTTTCTGCCGGACAGCATCACCACTACCAGATCGATTGAGCCACAGGCCATAACACCACTGCCTTCCCCGCCATCTTGCTTCTGCCTATGCTGTTCAAAGGTTACCATCTTCTTCGGAGTCAGGGGACCACTTTCCCCTTGCCTTTTGCAGTTCTTTCAAAGAGAGGCTATTTCATGGGGTCCCATTCTTATTGCCAATGACCAAGGTCTGGGCTGCTATTCAGCATCTGCTATGATGGACCACTCAGAGCTTCAGCTGCCTCAGGTTTGCATAATAACCTTAGCTGGTTGGGTGAGAATGTATTTGTAGAAGTGGATGGTGGGGTGGGAAGAATATAATTTGTACTTCCCCAGTTTCTGACACCAATACCAAGGTTTAGAGAAATTCAATGATTTATCATAAGGGAGTGAACCTTCTACAACTTAGACTGAGCATTTCCCAGGAATCTTATGTAGGCAAATTATCTACCAAGCAGGAAGTTGGACTAGGTCCCTTCCAGCTGATTCCTGTGGTTCCAAGGGATCTGAAATTGGGATTCCAATTCTTATTACTATTTCTCCCAAGACCTCTTTCTGAAACTACCCCCCAACAAGGGCAGCCTGGGCACTCATGCCACCAGACAGATCGAGGAGAGTAGGAAAGACTATAGACCTAACCATTAAGATTATTGCTCACAAATCCCATCCACTCCACAGAAAGGTTTGGGAGGAATGGAACCAGACGGAAAAAGAACAGATGCTAGGCTGGGTTGTCTGCCTCCCAGCCCTGCCCACCAGTAGTACAGAGGTACTTACCCAGACATAGGAATGATGGAAACAAAGTCCTTCTGCTTTGTCCGAGGAACAAACCTAATACAAGTGAGGTGCTCAAAGTCAGCAAAAGCCTTCAGAATGACTTCCTGGCTGGGCTGATCTGGAGGGGAGACCACATACAAGTGAATCATCTTCAGTGTCTCCACCAAAAAGATGAAGGACCCAACATCTGGCTGTTACCTTCACTGCAAATGCCCAAGCCCTCTCCTGTCCCATATCTTTTTAGATAACCCTAGTTAACCCAAATTCTCAGAGAAGACAAACTTCCCCAAATGGTATTTTAGGGAAGGGTAGAATGGAATAGGAAAAGGACAACCACCTAGGAATCAGAGTATATTGGTTAACTAGCTCCATAGTCTTGGGCAAGTCAGAATCCTCTAGGACTTAGCATCATAAAGTCCCCAAATTAAAGGTAATCCCAGAGGTCATCTAGTCCAATCTCCTGATTTTAAAATCTCTCTTCAACAGTCATGACAGATTGTCACCCAAATTGTGCTAGAACACTACTAGTGATAGAGAACTTATTGCTTTCTGAGAGAACCCATTCTAATTGTAGACAGCTCTTCTTCATAAGGTCTTCCTAATACAAAGTTGAAATCTACCTTGCTTCTACTTATTATACTAGTTTTGTCCTCTGAGGCTAACCAGAGCCCTCTTTCCATTGAGAACTCTTCATATACCAAATACAGACATCATGACTCCCTACATCTCTTCTCTAGGTTATCCTCTCTAGTTCCTTCAATCCTTCTCTGTTGCATGGCATCCAGATTTTTCACCATTCCAGCAATTGTCCTCTGAATATTTTAGATATGTCCTTCTTAAGACATAGCATCCAGAATGAACACCCAGTTCTGGTACCCAAATATGATTAGACCATTGTTTTGGGGTTCTTTCAGCTACATCAGACTCTATGACCCCCCCCTTTTGAAGTTTTCTTGTCAAAGATACTGGAATGGTTTATAATTACCTTCTCCAGGGCATTTTACAGATGAGGAAACTGAGGCAAACAGGGTTAAGTGGCTTGCCCAGAGTCACACACAGCTATTAAGTTTCTAAGACCAGATTTGAACTCATGAAGATGAGTCTTCCTGATTCCAAGCCCAGGGTTCTGCCCACTGTGCTATCTTGCTTTGATCAAACCATTTAAGTGAGACTATTACCTTCCTGAACACTATTATCCTATTAATACAGTCTAAGACTTTGATGCCTTCACTTAAAATATTGAGTCCTTCAACCAAAAAATGTAAGAAACATCAAAAAGCATGGGAAGATATATGAATTGACAAAGGACAAAGAAAGTAGACCAAGGAGAAATTTAAGTCCCACTGTTGGCTCATATTGAGCATGGTATCAGCTAAAACCCTTGAGTCTTTCACATGAACTGCCATTAAGCTACACTAAGCTATACTTAAATATGTAGTAAACGTTTAATAACCAGCTCTCAAAAAAATGTTCACACAAACTTTTATGTTTAATCTGCATTGTTAACATTTTATCCTTTACTTTCTTAACTGTAGAAAATCAACAAAGAATAAATTGGGACAGTTTGATTGCTCAGTGGATAGACCACCAGGCCTTGAGTCAAGAGGTCCTGTGTTCAAATCTGGCCTCAGACACACCCTAGCTGGGTGACTCTGGGCAAATCATTTAAACCCCTTTGCCTAGCCCTTACTTCTCTTCTGCCTTGGAAACAATACACAACATTCATTCTAAGACAGAATGTAAAGGTTCAAAAGAGAGAAAAAAATGAATTTCAGGTGGCAGCTAGGTAGCTCAGTAGATTGAGACCCAGGCCTAGAGGTTGGAGGTCCTGGGTTTGAATCTGTCCCCAGACTCTTAGCTGTGTGACCCTAGGCAAGTCACTTAACCCCCATTGCCTACCCCTTACTGCTTTTATGCCTCAAAACCAGTATATAGTATTGATTCTAAGACACATGTTAGGGGTTTTAAAAAAACACAAAGGAATAAATCAACTCTTGATTTGGAGCATTTGTCAGTTTCCAAGGGCTAAATACTTACATTGAAAATTTAACACTAGGTGCACAAGAGCCAGTCCAAGCTGACTCTAGTACAACATTTGATATACTATGCTTTTAATATTAATTTATTTTTTCTAACTTCGATGCATGCCATTACATTATCCCTATTAATTTTGATCATGTTGGATTCTAGCCTGATTCTGTCATTCAACTTATTATTTATAAAATGGGAGAACCAGACTAGCTGCAAGCCCCTTCCAATTCTAACTTTCCATAATTCTAATTTTTTTTAAGCTCCTCAAGGCCAAGAGAAGCTTCTGGAAGAACTATAACTAGGGACAGTTAGAGGAAAGTCCTTAGTGATACTGTGAAGGAAGAGGCCCAGGTGAACAGAGAATTAATTGGAAAGAGTAGACAAAAATAAAACACCAAGCATCAGACACAAAATAAGGGAGACCCAAGAATGTTCCAAAGAAGGTAAGAAAAATAGTCACAAACTTTTTATTATTTCTCTAGCTTGTGGCCCACACCACTCCACCAGGGAGAAGCCCAATAACTTTCTCCCATTGCCTCTGCTCACCATATTTGCTGGAGAAAATATATGGGATCTCTACAATTCCATTCTTCTTGGGCCATTTGAAATTGGCAGCAGAAAACAGCTGGAAGGGTCTCTGAGGATGGAATAAGAGAAAATAATACACTAAGCCTCTACATTTTCATGTTGTCTCCCACCACTACCTCTCTTCAGCGTCCTAGGAACACCCAAATAATTTATTTGCTACTCTAGTTCAACTATGGCAAGCCAAGTGCTCTTTAAACAGAAAGTCTAGAAAGTGGGTAGTCACAGACAGGAACAAAGTCATCAGAGAAAATCCAGGTATCCAAGATTGACCCTACTAAGCTACTTTTGAGTGTATATGATGAAAAGAAGGAAGAGATGGCCTTTATCACTTCAATTAGTCTTTCCTTTCTCTACATTTCTGCCTTGTCACTCAACCAACATGCATTTAAGTACCAATTTTGAGCTAGGCACTTGGGATTCAAAGGCAAAGAGCAAACATCCCTATCTCTTAAGGAGCTTGCATTCTATCTAGAGAGAGAACACGCATATACAGAATAATTACAAGGTAGTTTGAAGAAAGAGGGCACTAAAAATTGAGGGTTTAAGGAGGAAGAAATAAAGACTATATTGCAAATATAGTACTTGCACTTCCTGAAAGAAGCAAGGAATTCTTTGAGATGGAATCTTTTAATCACCCTACAGAACCTAGCACAAGACTAATTACCCAGGTATTCAATATTAGGTGTTCCACCCCACATTCCCATCAAGCCCCTGAGGTTGGTAAATATCTCCTTAGTTTTCTGGTAAGGTTAGTTCTGGTTTGTCCTGGGGTCAATGAGAAGAGGTTTCAATGGGGAATCCAGATGGATGGCAAGCATGGGAGATGACCAGTACAAAGACTGAGTAATGGTGATGTAGTATCATATGAGGGAGAGACAAACAGACAGACACAGAGACACAGAAAAAAGAAGAGGGAGAGAGAAAGGGAGAGAAGAAGGAAGGGAGGAAGGGAGGGGAGGAAGGGAGGAAAGAAAGGGAGGAAAGAAAGGGAGGAAGGGAGGAAAGAAAGGGAGGAAAGGAAGGGAGGAAAGAAAGGGAGGAAGGAAGGAAAGAAAGGGAGGAAGGAAAGAAAGAAAGGGAGGAAGGAAAGAAAGAAAGGGAGGAAAGCATTTAAAGTATAATGAGGCTGGAAATACAGGTTGGAGCTAGGTTATAAAGGACTTTAAAAATCAAGCAGATAATTTTATGTTTTCTCAGAGGCAATGTCGAGCCATTGGAGTTTGAGAGTATAAGAGAAGACTTTTACTTAGACAATATCACTTTAGTAAGCTGCATGAAAAATGGAATGAAGAAAAAAAGTTTGAGGTAGGAAATGCATTTAGGAGAATATTGCAATTAGAAATGGTTCAAAATGCAAAAGAGCTTGAGAGGTAAGTCCTCGATTTAAGTTTTGAAGTGTTTTAAACAATTAATAAGAAATCTTTTGGAGAAGGGGGGTTATGAAGAGGGAGAAGCTAGGAGATGAGAAAGCAATATAGAAAGGGAAAACAAAGGTCATGAAAGAAAAATTCTTAAAATTACACAATTTTGCTTAGAATTAACCATGCCAAGGACCTTCAAGTAAGCCCCATTATGCCCTACTATATCCTTATGTCTTCTTTCAAGACCCAGCATCATGCCATGTACCTAATAGGCATTCAATACATGAATAGAAGTTCCCACAAAGCCCATCAGACTCTGAGCTCCAAACTAAGCTGGTTTTCTTTCTCCAAAACCATACCATTCTTTATATCCCACTCACAATCAATCCCAAGTCTTGGTTCCAAAGCAGAAGAGCAGTAAGAGCTAGGCAATTGGGTGTTAAGGGATTTGCTTAGGGTTCCACAGATAGGAAGTGTTTGAGGTCAGATTTGAACCCAAGACCTCCCATCTCTAGAACTGGCCCTCAATCTACTGAGCCATCTAGCTGCCCCAAAGATCGAAATCTAAAAGGGAAGCAACCACCTACTTTAAAATTTGTGACAGAGAAAGAGAGGACAGCTGTGTATGACTTAGCATACATCCTAGATTTGGGAAGAACAGTTGTCAAGAGGGTCAGAGAGAGAATTTGTATATGGGCCTTAGATTAACTTTCAGGGAAAGTCAACCCAAACTACAAATGTGGAAAGCCCTATACACTGCCAAATAGGATCACTGTGTCAATTAACTTTGCTTAAAAGTTATGCACTGTTACCAGAAAGGTAAGAGGCGGTCCACAAGAGATTAAGGTAAAATGATTGATTTGCAAAAACAACAACAAAGCTTTGAGAGGGCATAAAAGTGGGCAAGAATTCAAATGAAAAGCACACCCAAGAGAGATAGAGTCAGTCTCAAAAATGAAACTCTGAAGAGGTGAGCAATTCCAATGAAAGTGAAAAGGGAATCAATCTGGATAGGAATCAATCTCAGCCACCTCAGGGTTTATTTTTTTGTTGTTTTTGTTTTATAAGACATACATAGAAGATGGAAGCAAGGACAGGTAGTAGAGAATGAAGACAAAAGAAAAAAATGGTCCTAGAGGACTCCTGTCAGGGATTGTAAAGCTCAGAACAAGCTAAGGCTGGCAAGGAATGTTAAAGATGTGGCAGGGAGGGGACTTAAAAATAAAATTTTTTGAGACAATGTTGAAGACAAAAGTAAAAACAAAAAAGAGATGACACCCTTTCTCAGGGTAGATAGAAGGACAGCAAACTACAGAATACAGAACTAGAAAACTTCTGGTCTCTCTGCCAAGGAGAATGATCTTTGGACAGGAAGGATAAAAGATAACAATTAACAGGAAGTTGAAAACCCAAGCTAAATTCCAATTAAACTGCCATGGGGATATTTTATAGAGCTAGACAAAATAATAACAAAAATTCATTTGGAGGAACTAAATCTAGAGTGTCAAGGGAAAACATTTTTAAATGGAAAGAATAGAGGATAAATAGAACTTCCAGATTTCAAATTATACTATAAAGTAGTAATGATCAAACTACTTGGTTCAAGGTTAAAAAATAGTAATTAAGTGGGTTAATAGATCAGATAAAGAAATAATTGAACGAAATAATCTGGTATTAAACAAAACCAAGAACACAAATAACTTGGGGAAGGACTCCCTATTGGACATGTAATGCTGGCAAAATGAAAGACGGTTTGGCAGAAATTAGACTTAGACCAACACCTTATACCATAATAAGCTCAAAATGGATGCATGATCTAAATATTAAAACTCATACCATGAAAATTTTTATAAAAGAACCAACTCAGGCACCTTACACATTTATAGCTGGGGGGTGGGGGAGTTGGGAGGGTTAACAACCAGAGATAGAATAGGTAAAGAAAAATAAAATGAATAATATTGATCACAAGAAATTAAAATGCAATAAGCTGATGCACTTGACTTCTATTCCTAGTAAAATTATAGGACAAAAAAAATGAATGGCTTTATGAGCATTTAGAAAAGGAAGTTCTAAATACTGAGGCAATATGGCTTTCTCAAGTATAAGCAGGCCAAACTAATCTTATTTCCTTTTTTGATAAGATTATTAGACTAATGTAGATCAGAAGAATATTATAGAACTTTCCTAGACTTCAAAAAAATAGACAAAATCACTCATGTAATCCTTATAGACAAGGCAAAAATGTGTTAGACTGAATTCTTATGTAGTTTGGGGGATTCAAAACTGTTTGAATGTCTAGATTCCAAAAGCAGTCGTCCATAATCAAATGTCAACCTGGAGGGAAATCTCCTCTGGAGTAGTTGAAGGATCTGTCCTTGGCCTTATGTTGCTCAACATTTATCAGTGACAAAGAAGCCTTCCTTATCATATTTTTAGATGAAATGAAGTTAAATACTTTGAATGATGGAAGTCATGATCCAAAAAGAATAGCAACTTAGACTGCTGTGCTAAATCTAAGAGGAAATTTAATAGAGACAAATGTAAAATAAAAAATATATGTTAACATTTATATTGCACTTGCTATGTGCCAGACATTAAGCTAATTATCTCATTTGATCTTCATGACAATCCTTCACAAAATCCTATTTTTATCCTCATTTGACAAATGAGGAAACTGAGACAAACAGAGTTTAAAAGACTTACCCAGAGCTGTATAGCTAGGTGGGTGTCTGAGGATGAATTTGATCCCAGGTCTTCCTGACTGCAGACCCAACACTCTTTCCACTGTGCCACCATAATAATGGGGGACCTATGACTAGACTAGAGTTGTTATGAGAAAAGATCTGTGAATCTTAGTGGATGACAAGCTCAAACTGAATCAATCCACAACCCAAAAGGTGACATTAAGAGAGGTAAAATGTCCAGATTGAGGGAGATGATAGCCTTGCTGTACTTTACCTTGGTCAGACCTGGCCTATTGTGTTCAGTTCTGGTCACCATATTTTAGGGAGAACATTGCTAAATTAAAGAGTATCTAGAGAAGGGCAACTAGGCTGGTGATCAAACCTCATGATCACTCCATGAGTCATTTGATGGATGTAGGGATGTTTAACCCGGAAAAGAGGTTTAAAAAGGGCATGATAGTGACTTTCAAGTTAATGGAAGGTTGTCATGTGAAAGAATGGATGGTGTTTTCCCAAATAGCCCCAGAAGGCAAAACTAGAAGAAATGGGTAGAAGTTGTAAAGAGGAACTATTAAACTTCCTGTTAGGAAAAAATTTTCTAACAAACCTAAAAACAGAATGGATTTTCTCAGTAGGTGATGAGTTCATCTTCACAAGAGGTTTGAGCAAAGGTTGGATAACTACTAGTTAACTACATCATAGAGAAGATTCTCATTCAATTATAAGTGGGACTAGAGGGCTCTAATATCTTTTTGAACTCAGATTCTGTGAGGGAAAATGAAGATTCAAAGATAAATATTACTTCATAATTTTGAGATTTTTTAATTATTGCTGAGATATGAGTATTTTTTTTTAGTATGAGAGCACCACATATTACAATTCCTATAGACAGTAGCTCACTTTATGGGATGTTGTGCTTTGCCTCATTCCTCTCTTAAAAATTATTTTATGACCAATTAGATGAGATCTAGAATATGAAGCTATATATAGATTCAAAATAATTTAAATAAAATTTTTCAAGATTTATTTGGTACCAGAGTCAATGCTAGGAATTTTTGTAGTTGGGACAAATGGCATGAAGCATGCCTTCAGTTGAGGAAATGAGAAGAGGAGCTCATTGAGGTACCTGTCTAGTAACTTTTCATATTAGTTAATTATTCTTGCTAAATAGATTCTAAATTCTGTTACTTCTATGCTTTTGAATAACTTCTGTCAGTGCCCTCTAAATTCTGTGCCCTAGGGCAGAGCTGAAATTGCCTAGCCTAGTTAAGATTCTGTTAAGCAACCCAACTCAAAGTACAAAAGCACTGAGTGAGGTACTTTAGGGAATACAAAAAGGTATTCAAAATATCCTTGCTGGCAAGGAGTTGTTTGGAGCTCCATAATGCATCATTAAGAGAAATTACAGAAAACAAAAGTCTAGGATATCAAAGGAAACAATGAAAAAAAGTAAGGATGAAAGGGGAATATGCTTCCAGAACCTCAAACTATGTTACAAAGTAGCAATCATCAAAAGTATTGGTTAAAAAGTAGACAAGATCAATGGAACAGATTAGATAATGGAGAGTCAAAAACAATAGAGTTTAATAACCCACTGTTCAATTAAGTGGAAAATATAAATTATTTAGGGAAATTTTCCATATTTGATTAAAAAAACTGCTGGGAAAAGTAGAAGCAGTCTGACAAAAATTAAGCTTACATCAACAATTTATATCATAATTCACAATAAATTATAAATAAATATGTGACCTTAATACTAAAGATCATATTATTTTTTAACTGGAAGAGAAACATTATATACCTCTCACTGTTATAGGTAGGAGATGTTCTCTTAACCAAACAAGTGATCAAAGCAATTACAAAAGATAACTTTGATTACTTGAAACAAAAATTGCACAGACAAAATTAATGCACTGAGACTCAGAAGGGAAGTGCTGAATGGGGAAAAATATCAAATTTTCCTAATGAGGTCCAAAATGCATGAATAATTAATAAATATAAATAAAACAAATGATTATTACACCATAGATAGTCAAAGGACATGAGCAAACAGTTCTCAAAAGAATTGTCAAGTATTTTCAACCTATAAAAGAGTGCTCCAAATCCAGAGAAATGCAAATCCAAAGCAATCCTGAGATTTTACATTACATCTTGCAGATTGGCAAAAATGACCAAAAATCATGAGAGCCAATGCTGGAGGAGTTATGGGAATATAGGCACAATAATATGGGAAGATAACCACACTGATAATGGTGGACCTGTGAAACAGTACAACCATTTTAAAAAGCAATTTGGAATTATGAAAACAAAGTGACTAAAATGACCATACCCTTTGAACTAGAAACCCTTTTACTGAGCTTACATTCCAAGGAAGCCATTAATATGAAGAAAGTTTTCATACACATCAAAATATTTATAACAGTACTTTTTGTAATAGCTAATCATTGGAAGCAAAGTAGATGTCTATCAATTAGGGGAAGGCCAAACAAATTGTAACTCATAAATGTAATGAAATATTGCTATATTGTAAGAAATGATGTATGTGGTGAATGCAAAGAAGCACGGAAATATCTATATAAACTGAATCAAAGAGAAGTAATAAGAACCAAGAAAACAAACACATTAACTATAACAACTTAAATAGAAAGAACAATTACACATCAAAAAAAGCAAAGTAAATATAACAAAATTATGAAAATCAAGCAAGACTTGAAGAGATTTGCAAGGACATTCCCCAATGCATCTCTTTCTGGAAATGAGAGACCCACAGGTGTTATACATTGCACATGTTTTCAGACTTTTTAAATATATTGATCAATTATGCTGATTTTTTTCCTCTCTTAAAAAATACTATTTATTTTATGGAATGGCTCTCTGGGAAGACAGAAGGACATGGATAACTATGGTGATATAAGAAACAAAATATTGATTTAAACATTTTTAAATAAAAATTTGGCTGCTTAGAAACATCTGATCTTTTTACTAGATCTCAGACTATATTATAAAGTAGTAATCAATCAAAACAATCTGGTTCTTGCTAAGAAGTAGAGTAGTAGATCAGTGGAATAGGTTGGGTACACAATACATAGAAGTAAATGATCATAGTCATTTAGTGTCACTTTTTGATATTAAAAAACTGCTCAGAAAACTGGAAAACAGTATGGCAGAAACTAGATATAGATCAGCAAACATATTTCCAACAAACCAATATATACAATATACCAAGACAAGGTCAAAATGAGTATGTGATTTAGACATAAAGTGTAATAATGCATTAAGGAAATTAGGGGTGTACGAAATAGTTTACTTGTCAGATTAAGATAAGGGAAGGAAAAAAAAGACATTACAAGTTGTGAAAAATGGATAATTTGAATATGTTAAATTTAAAAGTTTTTGCCCAAACATAACCAATGCAGCTAACAGGAAAGCAGGAAACTAGAAAAAAAATTTATAATGTCTCTAATAAAGGCTTTTTTTCTCTCAAATATATAAAGAATTGAGTCAATTTATAATACTATGTCATTCCCCAATAGATAAATGGTCAAAGGATACGAATGGGCAGTTTTCAAATGAAGAAGCCAGAGCTATCTAAAGTCATATAAAAAAATGCTCCAAATCACTATTGATTAGAGAAATGCCAATTAAAACAACTCTAATGTACCACCTCAGATTGGCTATCACCTATCAGATTGGCTAATATGACAGAAAAAGAAAAAGAGAAATGTTGGAGGGGATGTGGGGAAATTGGGGCACTAATGCACTCTTGGTAGAGTTGTGAACTGATCCAACCATTCTAGAGAGCAATTTAGAACTATGGACAAGGGGCTCTGAAATTGTGCATACCCTTTGACCCAGCAAAACTACTACTGAGTCTGTATCTTAAGGGAAAAAATGGGAAAAGGACCTATATACACAAAAATATTTATAGCAGTTCTTTTTGTGATGGCAAAGAATTGGAAATTGAGGGGGTCCATCAACTGGAGAATGGATGTACAAATTGTGGTATATAATTGTAATGGAAAAGTATTATGCTATAAGAAATGACGAATAGGATGATTTCAGAAAAACCTGGACTTACATGAACTGATGCAAAATGAAATAAACAGAACCAGGAGAACATTATACAAGCAACAGTGACACTGTACAATGACCAACTGTAAAAGACTTAGCTACTCTTAGCAATAAAATGATGCAAGACAACTTCAAAGAACTCCGGATAAAAATGCTATCTACCTCCAGAGAAAGAACTGAGAGTATGAATACAGGTCAAAATTCACCATTTTTCACTTCATTTTCTTTGTGGATTTCTTATATGTGTCTTCTTCCACATGACTAATATGAAAATGTGTCTTGGATGATCACACATGTAAACCTATATCAAACTACTTACTGTCTCAGGTAGGTGGCTGGGAAGGGAGTTGGGAGAAATTTTGAAATATAAAATGTTAGGAAACTAAGATAAAAAAGAAAATAAATTATGAAAATTATCTTTACATGTAATTGGGGGAAATAATATATTCCTGGAATAAAAAAAAAAAGAAAAATCTAATCTTGGCTGGAAGACAAGGGATTCAGTCTTACATTTCTACAAATCCCTTAGATTCTCCATTAGTTATAGAATCCTGTACTAACATAAAACAAAGGCATTTAGGAAATGCACACACACACACACACACACACACACACACACACATATATATATATATAAAAGACTTGTGTAGTTATTTCTTATATTCCTACTTTTCTGTAGAAAATTTTGAAAGTACATAGGAGAGACCAGAAAAAGTGTTTGGCTTCAGAATATCCAAGGAAAGAAAGCTAGAAAGAAGCATCTTTCTCTCAGATACCCTGGTTCTACAATATATTAGCAAACTTTTTTCCTTTGGCTTTCATAAAGCACCCCTTTCTGCTCCTGGTCCATAGCTGTCACAGCTTCTGAAACTCAGTTCCTTTGTCTGTAAAATGAGGACACTACTCTTTGCTTGAACTATATCCCAGGTTTTTCATAGGAAAAACACTTTGTAAAGTTCAAAATGCTATGGAAATGGGAATCATGGTTATCTCCCCCCTACTTACTGCCTTGATGATGTCACCTTCGACTAGGAAGCTGCTCTCTGGGGATTCTTCAGGAATGAGACCTATAAAGGAAGAGATCTGGGATAAGAATTGCCTATCAGAGAAGCCCTGCTTCTCACCTGAATAAGAACAGGACCAAAAAGAGTTCCAGGCCTTAGTTTTAGTGCCAGAACAATTAAGGGAAACACCTACCCTCACTCCAGACACTAGGGGTGAGTAGGAAGGGTAGAACTCTTGCTACCATTTCCCCAACCAAATTGACAAAGAAAGGAAGAGGTTTGATGCAGACTTCCAGGATTCAACTGTAGGAGCTGGGAGGAAATTCAACTAGCCTCCTTTCCTTAACCTGACCTTCAATGCTACTAGAAAGTTGAGCCTGAGAACTGACACAGTAACTGCTACAGGTTCTATGCCAGCTACCTAGGCTCAAGAAGCTGCCCCCCATCTATGAGAAAAAAAAAAACACTATCCACAAGCAGAGGACAAACTGTGGGAGTAAAAACACCGAGAAAAGGCAACTGCTTGACTACAGGGATGGAGGGGATATGATTGGGGATATAGACCCTAAATGAACATCCCAGTGCAAATACCAACAACATGGAAATGGGTATGGATCAAGGACACATGTGATACCCAGTGAAATCGTGCATCAGCTATGGGAGGGGTGGTGGGAGGGGAGGGAGGAAAAGAAAATGATTTTTGTATCTAATGAATAATGTTTGAAATTGACCAAATAAAAATAATGTTTAAAAGTGAAAAAAAAAAGAAGCTGCCCCAGTACCCACTTCTCTCCCTTTCCCTGAACTAGGTTCCATCCATGCCCTGTGCACCATGGGCAAGAGCTGTCCTTGACTATCCATTTTATCTGGTCCTAGGACAGTATGGACACTGAGCCATAGGGCCACAATTCAATCCATGATCATCTTCCTCCTAACTCACATCTTGCCTGCCACACAAGGAAGAGGTGAGGGGCAGAAAAGTCCCAACAGACCATGTCCTTAGGTCTACAACAGATCAGAAGCCATTTCAAGGTCACTGCCCAGCTGGGATGTTTGCAGACATCATTCTGCTTTGCTTAGCCTGGAAGTCTCTTCCTTCCCCTTCCTCACTCCCCCCTTGTTTTCTTCCCCAGTTTCTCTTGCTCTTTAGTCCTTCCATCTTCTCTTGCTCACCCACCTGGCTGTTGTCATTTTGTTTCATGTGTACCATTTTCTTAAAGAGAGGCAAGAACGTGATTCCCTGGACTGGGATAAATGACTGGCAATGAGGCAGCCAGCCAGATGGAGTCCAGGAGACATGAGTTTAAATCTTTCTGATACTTTCTAAGTGTATGACTATAGGCAAATAGTTCAGCCTCTCTAAGCCTCAGTTTCCTATCCATAAAACAGAGGTAATAGCATCTATCCCACCCACATCTCAGGGTTGTTTGAGGAACAAATGAGACAATTTGGGTAAGGTGTTTGAAATATTATGTAAACATCATCTGTTATTAGTAGTATGATTAATGACGCACTTTTCCTAGGTAGGAGACGGGAAAGGAAGATGACAATCCTAAGTCTATCCTTCTTTTTTCAGACTCTCCTACCATTTGGAGGGAAAACTTAAAAATTCATGTGGGTTTAATGATGATGATAATGAGAATAATAACAATAATAATAATATCTAACTTTTCTGTAAAGGTTTAAGGTTGGAAAAACTCTTTTAGATAGGTAGGTGGCTCAGTGGATAGTGGGAGGTTCTGGGTTCAAATGTGATCTCAGACAATTCCTAGCAACATAACCCTGGGACAGTCACTTGACCACCATTGCCTAGCTCTTACCATTTTTCTGCCTTGGAATTGATATTAGCAATATCAATTCTAAGAGAGAAGAGTTTTTTTTAATAAGAAATGCACTTTGTGTGTATTGTCTCATTTGATTATCACAAAAAAAAAAAACCCTAAGGTCACACTACTATTATTATCCCTATTTACATAAGGGGAAACTGAGGCTCAGAATACTTAAATGATTTGCCCAGGGTCGCATAGCTAATAAGAGTCTGAGACATATACTAAACTGAAGTCTTTGCTCTTGTTATCCCTTCCCCTCAACAGGGTCAGAGAAAATTCATTGAATCAGTCTATTTCCGAGTCCCTATAATGTGCCAAGTACCATGCTAGGAACTGAGAAGACAAACACAAAAGTGGAAGTCTTTGCCCTCAAGGAGTCACATTTCAGGCAGGGAAGATAACCTGAGTATATCTGGGCACATATAAAAGAGTTTTAAGGCGATTTGGCGAAAGGTACCAGCAGCTGGGTGGAGAAGAGGGGAGACAGAGAATCAGGAAAGACTTCAGGGAGAAAGTGGGCCTGGAGCTGCACCTCGAAGGCAACCAGGAATTCTAAAAGTCAAGAATGAGGAAGGAGTACAGCATGGGCATGGAAGACAGCCAGCACAAAAGACCAGAGATGAGACATGGAGCATCACATAAGACAGACCATTCTGCTTAGATCACAAGGTATATGAAGAGGAAAGAGGTGTCCTAAGACTGGAAAGATTATGGCAGTTAGATAGTGCAGTGAGTAGAGAGCCAGGAGGCAGAAGGACCTGTGTCCAAACCTGGCCAGAGACACTTCCTAGCTGTGTGACCCTGGGCAAGTCACTTAACCTCAATTACCTAACTCGTACCACTTTTCTGCCCTGGAACCAATACATATACATTCTAAGGCAGAAGATAAGGACTGAAAAAAATTTTTTTTTTAATTTTTTTAAAGACTGGAAAAATAGATGTGGGTCAGATTCAGGTCTTTAAATACCAAACAAATGAATTTATATTTGATTCTAAACTTCCTAAGGGGATATTTTAGTTTTTTGAATAAAAGACTGACAATTCAGACCCTTGCTTTAGGAAAACCATTGTGGCAGCCCTGTGGAGGATGGACTAGAGAGGGAAAATTATAAAAATTATTTTAAAATTGAGGCAAGGATACCAGGTATTGCAATAATCTTGACCAGAGGTGATAAAGGCTTGTTCATATGATCATATTTATACACACACATCCTTGATGAAAGCCTTAAGGGCAACTGGTGGCCTAGAGTCAGGAAGACTCAAGTTAACCTTACTGGGTGTATGGTGCCAAGCTTGTCATTTAACCTCAGTTTTGCCTCAGTTTCCTTAGCTGTAAAATGGGGGAAAAATAGCATCTACCTCCCTGGATTGTTGTGAGGGTCAAATGAAATAATATTTGTAAAAAGCCCTTAGAATGCTGCTTGGCACATAGAAGATGCTCTATAAATGCTTATTCCCCTCTAACTAAGGTGGTGGCTCTTCAGGGAGAGAAACAGAAAGATGAAAAAGAGGTTATGGAAACAGGAATGGCAAGATTTGGAAACTGACTGGACCTAGAAGTGAATGAAAGGAACGGAGAATAATGCCAAGGTTACAAACCTGCGGGCCTGGAAGGAGAGTGGTAACCTTGACAGAAATGGGGAAATTGGGAGATGAGGTGAGTTTGAGGAATGATAATGAGTTCAGTTTTAGACATACTGAATTTGAGATGCCTGGAAGACATCTAGTTTAAAAAAAAAAAACAAAAAACTGAAGTTACTCTGCTTTCTATAATGAGGAGTAATGTTGTCCTGTTCAGTAATAAAGTTTTATCTATATAATATCTCTACAAATTATTTTTTATTATTTATTTTTATTGTCATTCAAAACACACTTCCCTATTTCTATAAATTTTTTTTAAACCCTTACCTTCTGTCTTAGAGTCAATACTGTGTATTGGTTCCAAAGCAGAAGAGTAGTAAGGGCTAGACAATGAGGGTCAAGTGACTTGCCCAGGGTCACACAGCTGGGAAGTGTCTGAGGTCAGATTTGAACCTAGGACCTCCCATCTCTAGGCCTGGCTCTCAATTCACTGAGCTACCCAGCTGTCCCCCATATTTCTATAAATTCTTAATGATATTATGAATATAAAACTCTTTGACAACCATAAAGTGCTATGTAAATGCTAGTGTGATTTAAGGGAGGTCAGGTTTTCTCTTCTTCCCTGGGCTAAAACCCAGGGGAACCTGGATATACCAGAGGCCAGGGAAGACAGAACTCTGAGTCCAGTAGAGCTTGTTAGAGATTAAAAAGGCCTTTAGAGAGAGGGTTCTGGGGCTCAGTTGAAAGTTCTATTCCCCTTATTGGGGGGAAGGAGAATAAAGACTTCTTTGTACCTGTGCCAATGCCCTCATTCAATCCCACATCCCTTAATACTTGGGTCACTATGATAGCATCCTAATTCAGGACTCTGTTTGTTTTGGATTTAAGAAGTCTGCCCAGAATGTACGAGTCAGATGATTTCCCTCGATGACAACAAAAAACAAAAGGATTCCTCAGCTGGGGAAAGTGGGCAGGAGAACTGGAGAGATGAGACCACATTTTGCCTTAGAGTATTGGTTCCTAAAACCTGAATTCAAATCTTACCTGAGCCACTTACTAGCTGTGTGACCCTTGGAAAGTAATTCATCCTGTTTGCCTCCATTTCCTCACCTGTTAAATGAGCTGGAGAAGGAAATGGCCAACTATTCTGGTATCCTTGCCAAGAAAACCCCAAACGGGGCCATGAAGAGTCAGACATGACTGAAACAACTGCACAACAATTTGGCTCTAACCACAGGTCCAGGCTAGTCTCTGAGAAGGACCTGGATATATCTGCTCTAATTCTACTGGTGGCCATCAATCCCTGCCTGAGGCTTCCAAAGCTCAGCTGTTAGTACATAGTAAACCTCCTAATTTAATGTCTGTGCCACTCATTTGGCACTAATCACATACCACCTGCATTATTCATCCTCTTGCCACATATTTGTGTCTTATTTCCCCAACAAAATATGAATCTGCTCCTTAAGATCCAAGCCTTTCCTTATAAATCTAAACATAGCCTAGCTGGGTGACCCTGGGCAAGTCACTTGACCCCCATTGCCTAGCCCTCACCACTCTTCTGCCTTGGAACCAATACGCAGTATTGACTCTAAGATGGGAGGTAAGGGTTTTTTTAAAAATTAATTAAAAAATAATAGATATAAACATAGTGAAGTGCCTTGCATTCAGAAGGCTCAAGTCCAAGCTCTGATAGCAGCTATCTGACCTTCAGAAAGTGATTCCACCTCTCTGGGCCTCTATTCCCTCACCTATAAAATGGGAAGAATAATGCTTACCCCACCCACTTCAAAGAGATTGAAGATCATCTGACAGCATCGTTTTTGTAAATTTCTTTAACGAAGCTCCATAAATATGGGCTCCTATTAATTCTCACCTCCTCCCTCCCCCATTCCCAATCTCCCCACCTGGAGCTAAGATGGCAGAGTAAGAAACAGTAAGAGCAACCCAACCATAGACTGAGGCAAGTGTTCAATCAATAGTTGCTAATTGAGCCATTTAAGGCATTTCCAAAGAGCCTAACACTTTCTCTAAGTCCAGTATGTAAAGATAAAGACAGCCTCTACACCTTGGTTAATAGCAGGGATATCCCCATCCCACGTGGACTGGGTCCCTTCAGGGGTGACATGCTCCATGAAACTGGTAGCATTCTCTTCTGGAGGTCTTGTAGGATCCAAACCTAGCAGAGAGATGGAACAGCAACAATTCACATTTCTATAGCCCTTTAAGGTTTATAAAATGCTTCCTACACCGTAACCCTGTGAGGTTAGTTGTTTAAATTATATAGCATTATTTCATCATATCATCTAAATTCCATTTAACCAGATTGTTTTAATTTATTTAATTATATTGTCTGATTATATTTATCTGATCCGATTATTCATTTATTTAATTGCTCTAATTCTCTTTAATTAGATTATCAGGTCTGTTTAATTATTTTTTATTTTTTTATTTTATTTTTATTGAATTCTATTCCATATTTGTTTATCCTATATTTTATTAATATGTGATTATATATAGATTGTATATAATATATAATAAAAATAAATTACATTATATTGTTTATTATATCATTATGATGTTATATTCTATTTTATATCATAGTTTAAATATTGTCCCTAGTTTACAGATGAGTACACTGAGGCCTGAAGCAGTTGCCTGACTTGCCCCAGGTAAGGAGGGGAGCTGGGTCTCAGGCCTTTCAGGAAACAAGAGCAGTCTTGTTTTTCCTGATTCCATAGGAACATATTCATTCTAGTTCATCCAAGGGACCTACCTCCGACTGACAGACCAGTAGGGGCAGCCAGTATTCACATCTAACATTTTTTTCCCCTTTTTCCATAATCACACTCTACAAAGTCACTTTTCCTCGGGGAAATCCTTTTTCAGATCCTGTCTCACACCTCAGCTGCAAAGCTCCCAGGAGGGCTGCTCAGCCTTTCAGGCCAAACAGCCCCACATGACTGAAAATGGCCATCCCCCTCGGCCAGAAGTTCAAGTAGGAAGGAATAACAAGAGCCCAGCCAAAAGCACCCAGGAGCCAAGATACTGAAGCCCTAGGCAATACCTCAGTCCTCCTTACTTTGTGACTTGGCCTACCAAGGTAGGTGAGCAAGGCCAGCTCACCTCACAGAAAGCAGGAGAAAAGAAGGGAATGCTTTGAAATTCTCATCTTTACCCACAGAGCCTCTGGCTGAAGACATCAAGACAGTGTGACATCATCAAATGGAGATTTGCAGTCAGAAGAGTAGATTTGACTCTTGATTGCTACTTCTGCTTCTTTTTCTTTTTCAAGTCTCTTAGTTTGGAGTTTGTTTTTTAAGAATCCTTACTTTTTATTCTAGTAGCAACTCTGGATTAGACAATCAAGGTTAAGTGACTTGCCCAGGGTCACACAACTAGGAAGTGTCTGAAACTAGATTTGAACCCAGGTCTTCCCAACTCCAGCTCTGAAGCTCTATGTACGGAGCCACCTAGCAGCCCCTCCTGGTTGCTTCTTACTACTGTGTCAAATCACTTAGTTTCTAGACAACTTCCTTCAGCTCTCTTAGCCTCTAGATTTTCTCATCTGTAAAATGAGTTGGGGCTGACCTTAAGGTTCCTTTTTACTCTAAAATTTGTGACAATAGGTGATCACAGGATGATATATATAACTAAAAGGAATTGAAAAATTTCTTCTGAGGACTGGAAATATTTTTTGCAGGGGGGAGAGGATATTTGTCTTGCATTTAGCATAAAGCTTTATATTTAATGTGATGCTAGGCAAGTCATTTAACCCTGTGTGCCTCAGTTTCCTCATCTGTAAAATGATCTAGAGAAGAAACTGACAAACCATTTCAGTGTCTTTGCCAAGAAAACCCCTAAAAGGGGTCACTAATTATTAAACAGGACTAAAATGACTAAAAAACAACTTGTATTTAGTAAGCACTTAATAATTGTTTGTTGGCTCATACCTAGTTGCCCAGAGAGGTTACTTGTCCAGTCACACTAGTGGAACTAAGAAACAAAAAAAACTAACAAGCAACATTTGAACTCAAGACTTCAACTCCAAAGCCATCAACCTTTCCATCAAACCACATTACCTTGAATGGAGTGAACTGTTTAAACATAAGAACTGGAAAAGTCAAAGATTTCATTTAGCAAAACTAAACCAATTCATGAAGAGTAAAAAGGGTTATCAGACCCCACCTTTCTTCCAAAACCAGTGTCAGAATTCATTCTCAGGCTGACTCAGTTCCCTTCAAGGCATTCCAAGGAAGGGGCAACAGATCCAAAGGAGGTAGAGTCAGAGTGAGGAAGAAGTACCTGAACAACTCATATATGATGAATAGAAAGGCAGAAGTAGAGAGACAGACCTAGAGGTCCTGGGTTCAAATTTGACTTCAGATACTTCCTAGCTGTGTGATCCTGGGCAAGTCACTTAACCCTCCTTACCTTGCCCTTACTGCTCTTCTGCCTTGGAACCAATCCATAGTCCTGATTCTAAGACAGAAGGTAAGAGTTTTAAAAAACAGAGAAGACAGATTCTGGGCTCGTTTGGTAGGAAGCCTTCAAGAGGCTCGCCTCTCATATGTGCCTCATCAAGAAAAAAAGACTACTGATTTGAAGTCATCAGATTATAGACAGAGCAGTGGAAGGGATATAAGGCATCATTTAAGCCAACCCCTTAACATGTTATAGATGAAGAAACTCAGGTCCAGAGATCTGAAACCCAAAGGCACACAGGTTATCAGTGGCAAAGTCAGGATTTGCACTAGGACTCTCAATCCAGCACCCACCACGTCAAAGGACCTGAATTCAAATTCAGGCTCTTCCATTGACTGCCTCTGAGATTCTGGACAAATATAACCTCTCTGTAAAATGGCAGAGGGATGGATTCGATGTCTCTCTAAGGTCCCTCTAGCTCTGTATTCTATGATCCCATGAATCTCCCCCTCTGTCTCTCTCTCCCTCCTCCCCCTTGGGGCTTGAAGAGCTAAGCCCAGATTTCCTGGAATGTCCCCCAGCTGGGGAAGAACCTAATACAGATGCCATTAACATCAATTATGATTCCTCCCAGCCCCCCTTCCCGACACCCACAGTCCCAGTTCCAGGAACCAGAAAGTCAGAAGTGAAGCCTGGCAGGAATCAGTCAGGTTAAGGGCTGCTCAGTCTTTTTACCTGCCACAAGTGTGAGCAGACCCAGCACCAAGGACCAGAGGTCCAAGACCAGCCTCATGGCCCGTCCCTGGGGACCACCAGCACTGCTAGGGGTTGTTGGCTCAACTCCCTCCTCCAAGAGCCCACTGGCCCACTACCAGGAAGATCCACTCGGTTTAAAAACAAACAAGCCACCTACTCCCCCTTAAATCCCAGAATGCTTGGGGCTCCTCACCTGAATCCCCTCTCCAGTCTACTGGGTTAACCCCTTGGAATCCTCTCTGGCCACTAAGATTGGCTCTTGTTTGGATTTGGGGCTGTGGGAACCCTTTTTTCTATGCCCAAGGGGGCATAAGGCTCACAAGGAAACTTTCTGGTTAGAGAAGAACCCAGGTGTCCTGAGTTCCATAAAACCCAGAGCCAAAACATACTAGATCTGGAGTCTCTACTCAGAGGATCTGGGTTTGAATCTAGACTGCTTTTTTTCTTCTTTTTTTACTCATTCTTGTAAGCTTCCCTCCTCTGGGTTCCAGTTTCCTGATCTATCTGAAAAGACAATCAATTGGACTAGAGCAGGAGTTCTTAACCTGCAGTATAGACATAAGGGGGTATCAATGAACTTAGTAGGAGGGAAGAAAACCACATCTTTATTTCCCTAATCTCTAACTGAAATTTGGCATTTTTTCCAATATAAATATAGGCAAACACAGCATGGTATTATTAGCAATATCTGTGACTTTATCACTAAAAGAAATCATAGACATTTTCATATTACATTACAGTTGTTGCAGATACAGAAATATTTATGTTTGTGACTACTACAAAATTACTGTAGCTATTATACCTACTGCTAGTTACGTTACTGTATCACAAATGTAATTTTAAAAAGATTTTCATAACTATTTCAATATAATTGGTTTATTTTTTAAGTCTATTTTTTATTTTATGCATTTAAAATATCTTGTTAAAGGACATTTATTGTTTAGTTGTGTCTGACTCTTCATGACCCCATTTAGAGTTTTCTTGGCAAAGATACTAGAGTGACTTGCCATTTCCCTCAACAGCTCTTTTTACAGATGAGGAAACCGAGACAAACAGGATTAAGTGATTTGCCCAGGGTCATACAGCTAGTAAATGTCTGGGGTCAGATTTGAACTCAGGAAGATAAGTCTTCCTCATTCAAGCTACAGTGCCACCTAGCTATCCTGTTAAAGGGCATAATAGTCTGCTCTAAACTGTGCAAGAGGTATATGACACAAATAAGGTCAAGGATCCCTGGATTAAAGGAACCCTAATGTTCCTTTCCCCTCTAAATCCTAAAACCCTGTCCCAGTGAGTCATTTCCCTCAACCACTGTATCCTTCCTATTCCAGGCTCTGTATTGATTCTCTTAGCACAGAGGAACCTAGAGATTCCAGACTCTATTTCCTGCACTTTCCTAAGCAACCCAGAAGACATCATTACATACCTCACTATGTGCCTCAGTTTTTTTCATTGGGCATGAGACTAAAAGAGCAGCACAATGAAGTTCTTTGAAAATATTCTCTCCTCTCCTTGGAGCCCCAAAGAGATCCCATCAGGCCACCAGGGGGCAGGGAAACCTCACAAAAAAGGAGCCCTGATCCCAAAGCTATTTAAGTGCATCTGATTAGAAAGATGACAAAAAGCAGTGGCAAAGGGGCTTCTTCCACTCTAATGGATGATGACTTTAGAACTAGAAAGAACCCCATAAGTCTTTGAGTCTAGCCCCTTCACTGAAGAAACTGACAAAGGGAGCAGAAACAGAGTAAACCCAAATCTTTTTTAAAATAATGATTGAGTTTTCCCTAATCAGATGTAAAAAAAATTAACATTCTTTTTTTTTAAGTTTTTGAGTTCCCACTCCCTCCTCTCCCCTCCCTGAGATGGTAAGCAATCTGATACAGATTTTACGTGTGTCATCACGTAAAACACTTTTCTATATTAGTCATTTTGTGGAAGAGATCTCAGACAGGAAAAAAAAAAAGGCCAAAGGGTGGGAAGGGAAAAAGAAAATGAAACAAAGTTTGTTTTGATCTGCTTTCAGATTCCATCAGTTTTTTTTCTCTGAAGGCAGATAGCATTTTTCATCATGAGTTTCTGAGATTGTCTTGGATCAAACTAAGACATTCTCAGTTGTTCATCAAAAACTACTACTTGTCTTCTGGTTCTGCTCACTTCACTTTGCATCAGTTCAACCCAATTCTTCTGACTCCTAGTTCTTTTTTTTTTCTACCGTAGCATGCTATCTCCAAACTTTTCACCCTCCTTGCCTCTAGGAGCAGCTAGGTGGCAAAGCAGTTTGAGTGCTAAGCCTGGAGTCAGGGAGATCTGAGTTCTAATCCAGATTTGGATGCTTACGCTAGGCAAATCAATTCATTTCTGCCTGCCTCAGTTTCCTCAACTGTAAAATGGCACTTTGGGTTGTTGTAAGATCAAATGAGAACATCTGTAACTTGCTAAGCATAGTGCCTAACACATAGTAGGTACTTAATAAGTGCTTGTTCCCTCCTTCTTCCCTACCAAACCAGAAGCCAACTAAACAAGGAACCACTATTTCTGAAAGGCATTTCTACTATAGTGACAAAATCACCAGCCCAACTTCTATACTCCTTTCTAACTCTACTTAACTACTTTGTCATCTTCCATTCAATCTATCCTGCATCCCACTTCTTCCTAAAAAAGAGCCAGTGCCTGGAAATCAAAAGAGCAATTAATTGGTCAGAACACCTGGGTTCATCTCTAACCAGAAAGCTCAACCTCCAAGGTCCTTTTTCATTTCTAAAATTCTACCGCTCTAAGATTTAATATTTCTCAGTTCTCTCATCTATAAAATGGGAATAATAACCTCTTCAATACCTACTTTACAGAGTAGTTGTGAGAAAAATATTTCCATAATGGGCTATGAAAGGTAATCTATTATTATAATGAAAACATTACTTTTATCATTACCACTCCCATGCGCCCAATTCCTCTGCTTGGGTTTTTTTCTTTGTTTTATATATTTTTCTCCAATTACATGTGATAATTTTTAACATTCTTTAAGAAAAAAACCTTATCTTCCACCTTTGAATCAATACTATGTATTAGTTCTGAGGCAAAAGAATGGTAAGAGCTAGGCAATGGGAGTTAAGTGACTAGCCCAAGTCACCCAGCTGGTAAGTGTCTGAGGTAAGATTTGAATCCAGGACCTCCCCGTATCCACTGAGTTACCCAGTTGCCCCCTTAACATTCTTTTTTTTTAATTGCTAGTTCCACATTCTCTCTCTTCTTTCCTCTTCCTCCTTCTCTACCTTGATATAAATGATATATGTCTCTTCCTGGCTTTTGAGACCTCTCTATGGTCTGTCCCCATCTTACCTATCCAGTTTGTTGGGTCATAATGTCCCTTCCACAGAGGCTTACAGCCAGCCCTTAATTATATTCTGCCTTTTGTTTTCCACTGTTTTTGTTTCCATATGTCCCACCTCTTACTCTTCTGCTGAGTACTTCTGTATCACCCACAGGGTGATGACCCAAATTTTCTAGAACTTTTAAGTTTACAAAACACTTTTCTCATAACATCACTTTGAAGTGGTGCAAAATTATCATGCCCATTTTTCATTTCATTTTAATTATGTTTTCTCTTTTATTGTCATGCAAAATATACTTCCTATTGGTCAAGCCCATTTTTCAAATGAGAAAACTGAGGTTCAGGGACATCAACTGAATTCATCCAAGATAATATAATTAGTATCAGAGCCAACATTCAAACCCAGGGCCCTGTTGGTACCAAAGTCCTTGTTTCCTCCACTGTACCATATTGGTTCTCCTTAGCTCAACCCTGAGAACAGTGAGCTTCAATAAATACTTAGAACAGGGGTCAGGTAGGTAGCCCAGTGGATAGAGAGTCAAGGCTAGAGACAGGAGGTCCCGAGTTCAAATCTGAACCCTGGGCAAGTCATTTAACCCCTTTGCCTAGCTCTTAACACTCACCTACCTTGCAATCAATGCACAATATTGATTCTAAGAGGAAGGTAAGGGTCTTTTTTTAGTACTTAGACCAACAGATGATTAAGTCTAAAAGACCATCTTGTCCATATACTTCATTTTACAGATGAGGAAACTGAGTATAAAGTGAAGAAATTAGAGTCAGCTCTTTTGATTAATGATGGAATCAGACCAAGTTTAAAAGAAAGGCTTAACTTCAAAAGAGTGATGGAGTGGATAGAGTGCCAGTCTTGGAGTCAGAAAGACTCATCTTCCTGGGTTCAAATCTTGCCTCAGTCACTCACTAGTTGTGTGGCCCTGAGCAAATCACTTAACCCTGCTTGCCTCGGTTTCCTTATCTATAAAGTGAACTGGAGAAGGAAATGACAAACCATTCCAGAATCTCTGATGAGAAAACCCCAAATGAAGTCACCAAGAGTGGGGTACAACTGAAACGACTCAACAGAAAAGCCTCAGAAAGAAAGCAGAGCAACCACTAACCCTTCAGGCCTGGTTGGTGGTTGAGCTGAGGGGGGACAATATGGCTAAGTGAGTCATTTCTGAATTTCAAGGGAACCCTTCAGAGCCAGGCTGGCTGCCAAAGCCTCTACCCTGACCTAGAACATTTGGAGGGAGCTAGGATCATAAAATCATAGGAAATACCCATTTAAAGTTGAGTGAGACCTTAGAGGTCTTCCCATCAAACCCTTTTATTTTACAAATTGGGGAAACGAGGGCCCAGGAAGATCTCACTGTACATCCTAGCATCTCAGAATCAAGCCCCTTTAGTCTAATTCATATCTGAATAAGAATACTTTCAACTACATACCAAAGAAGTAATCCTTCAGTCTTTGCCTGGAGATCTCTGAGTGATGGGACAACCACTACCTGCTTGGTCAGACCATTCCATAGATACTGCTGGTGGTTCCAAAGTGATTTTCCTTAAATAAAGGCTAAATCTGCCTCCCTACAGCTTCTACACTTGGTCTGTCATTCTGCTCTCATTGGCCATTCAGGACAAGTCTGATCCCTCTTCTGCTACCTCAAGAGAGCCCTTCAAATATGGTCTTCATGTCTCAACTAAAGCATATCTTTTCCATTTCCTTCAGATAAGCCACTTCTGACCTGATCTCAAGGCCCTTTCCCATGCCGGTCTCTCTCCTTTGGATAGAGTCAGATTATCAATGTCCTTCTTAATTGTAGTCTTTAGAACTGGACCTAACATTCCAGAGTGAAATGGGGAGATCGCCTCCCAAATTCTGGAGAGAAAAAAATGCATTGGTTCTTTTGGGGTACAAGAGAATAGTGTAGATTAATGTTGAATGGCAGTTAGGTGTTGCAGTGGATAGAGTGATGGACCTGGAGTCAGTAAGACTCATCTTCATGAGTTTAAATCCAGCCTCAGACACTAGCTGTGACTCTGGGCAAGTGACTAAATCCTGTGTGCCTCAGTTTCCTCATCTGCAAAATGAGTTTTCAAGGGGCAGCTGGGTAGTTCAATGGATTGAGAGCCAGACCTAGAGACAGGAGGTCCTAGGTTCAAATCTAGCCTCAGACACTACCTAGCTGTGTGACCCTGGGCAAGTCACTTAACCCCCATTGCCTAGCCCTTACCACTCTTCTGCCTCTTCTGCCTAAGGCAGAAGGTAAGTGTTTAAAAAATAAAATAAAATAACATGAGCTGGAGGAGGAAATGGCAAGCTACTCTAGCCTCTCTGCCAAGAAAACCCTAAAAGGTGTCACAAATAATTTGACATCACTGAAAAATGATGGAACAACAGAAAAATTGCTACCTGGACATGTCTCTCCCATTTTGTACTTGGGACATTGATATCTGGAAACCAAATGTGTGTCTCAACATTTATTCCTATTAAATTTCATCTTTTCAGACTGAAACCAATGCCTTCACTTGTCCAAAGTTATTTGGATCCTATCGTCCCAAACAGTTTTGCCTCCTAGCTTTTTGTCCATGCAGATTTGAAAAGCAGGCCATGCATGCCCTCATCCAAGTCACCAATGAAAATATTAAACAGCACAGAGCTAAGCACAAGCCCTTGGGGCACTCAGCTAGAGACCTCCTTCCAAGCTGACCTCAAACTATTCGTGACCATTCCTGGTCACTGGGCAATCCAGCTTATGCACAAGAACGTGAAAGGCTTTGTCAAGCTCTCTATCATTCCCCTGACCTTTTTGTAATTGTTCAAGTTGTTTCAGTTGTCTTCAGCTCTTCATGACCCCATTTGGAGTTTTCTTGGCAAAGAACTGGAGTGGTTTGTCATTTACTTCTCCCACTCATTTTATAGATGGGAAAACTGAGTCAAAGAAGGTTAAGTGACTCGCCCAAGGTCACCTTGCTAATAAGTGTCTGAGAACAGATTTGCCCTCAGGTCTTTCTGACTCTAGCCCTGGCACTTTATCTGCTGTACCACCTAGCTGCCCCTGCCCCTCCAATCCAGTAATCCTATCCAAGAAATAAATGCAAATATGAGCTATTGGCATAAGTATATAAGCATATCTAGTCTTATGATACCTCTCCTGTTCTCAGTGGTCTTTCAGGGATCCCTCTCCATCATAACTGCCAGTTTTCTTTAGGACTTTGGGAGATCACTCAAATGGGCCAGGTGAGTGGGACTTGTGAAGGACACTGGAGTCCTTACTTTCCCTTACTTATCTTGGATTTCTAGTTGTCATTCTCACCCAATCCTTTCCAAGACAGAATAGTTCTACCTTCTATCATAAGTTCTATCTTCTCTCCTTATCCTCTTCCCACTCACCCCAAGCTACAATCAGCAGAGGACCCCTCCAGCCTTGCTAACAGAAAACTGGCATGGGGAAGTGGGGAGGGAAGGTGAGAGGCAGGAGGAAAGTGTGATTCCTCCCTCCAGCAGTTTAAGCCTAGCTTCTAGGAGCCATAAGTGGTAGAGGACCACCATAGAGAGGAAGCATGATTACTTCACTCTACATGAGCATCCAGGGTCTGCTTCCCCCCTACCCCCCACCATACTAGTACAAATTCATCCAACCAAGAGAGCTTTCCCAAGTGCCATATGGCCTGGGCCCTCAGGTAATGAAGGATACCTGGGATTATGGTGAAAGCTTTAACAACTCTGATCAATGCAACAATTATACTGTCTATCTCCTGACAGAAAGGTGATGGACTCAGAGTACTAAAGAAGATAACATATTTTTCTTTATATATATTATTTTATGTTTATTTATATTTATATTTTAAAACATTAAATTAAAATTAATTCTAGTTAATATTATTAAATAATTAAACATAAATCAAATAATTATTAAAATATATTAAATACATTTATATATTATGTTGTATATAAAATAATAATATATTTACACATTAAATGAATAATATATTTGTGTATAAAATAAATAATGAATAATATTATTTACCTATAAAGTAAATATATGTAATTTATATATTAAATAGATAAATAATATATTCTATATCAAGTACATAAAATATATTATTTGTATATAAAATAAATAACAATATTTGTGTATTTTAAATATTTTTTTAAGTAACAATTCTAAGACAGTAGGACAAGGGCTAGGAAAATGGGGTTGCCAGTATCACATGACTAGGAAGTATCTGAGGTCAACTTTGAACCCAGATCTTTCTGACTCTGGGTCCGATACTCTATTTACTGTGCCCCATAGCTGCTGAAGACATATACTTTTTTAGACATGGCTAATGCAGGAAGAATAAGGAGAATAAGCATTTATTAAATTCTGACAGTTGTGGGAGAGCTTGATATTATCTGCTGGAGGAAGGGGGCACCTTCTTAAAGAATTACCAGGCTCCAAGGAATCTTTAAAAAAAATAGAGGAATTTATTGAGTGAATGACTGGGAGGCAGGTAGAGGTGAAGTCTGTCTCCCTGAAGAGGAGGGGTCCAGGATTTTTATACCTTAAGAGAACAGAGATTATGACTGGAAATGAAAGATGGGGAGGGGAGGAGAACAACCAAGAGGAATTCGGTGACATTCCCTTGTGAGGTGTCTTGGTGTCTGGGGTAGAAGCACAGGTATGCATTGTTTAGGACATGTTAAGCCTTGATCATAAAGAAGGGTGAGTCACATGTGTCAGGGAATCTCGTGATATTTGAGATGCAAACAGAAGCTACATATCTGTGCTTATCAGAAGGCATGGGGAAATGCACCTAATGTGGAAAGGGAAAGAGGCTCCTTTGATCATGCAGTTTGTCTCTTTAGTTGCATCAGGGCCGACTTTCTTTAGCCAGCACTCCAGGAGACTCAGGATTGGGAGATTTCCTCATGTACTCTTCAATCTGGAATTCCTCTAGGGACTTGAGGTGTCCAGGGGACCCTGTACCCCCATACCACTACTATGTGCCAAGGACTATCTTAAGCATTTTATAGCTATTATCAGGAATTTGTTTTGCTTAACCATACATATTTGTCAGAAGGGTTCTATTTCTATTTTCAATGTGAAGGGAAAAGGTAGGAGGGAGAGAAAATAGATTTTGTTAATAAAAATAATAAAATCTAATTTTAAAAATTATTTTTAAAAAATGATACTCCATAAAAGGATGCCTGGGTTTAGAAGTTGTAGTAGTACTTGTCATTCTCAGAGTATTCAGAGGTTTGTTGGTTTGTTTTGTCTCCTCTTCCCCTCTCCCCAATTGAATTTGTTCCAAGTGCCAGAATTCCCAGTTATGGCTCTGCACCCTGAGAAAAGTCTCCTTTCCTTTCTAGGATTTGCCTCTGTTTGCCAGTATTGCTTTGGGAGTGCAGGGAAGTCTACAAGACTTGTTTCTCTTAAAAACAACAACAACAACAACAACAAAAGACTTGTTTCTCATGTTTAGTATTCCAAGCTGGAATTCCTCAGTCTATCCTAACTTTTAATATTCTTAACAATATTCGTATAGGATTTCAAGATGCTTTCCTATTCATCCTCTAGTCCCTGACCTTGCCTCCATCTTCTCCATATGCGCCTTTTAAAAATCAAAGTTGGTAGCTAACTTTCCAGTTCATCCATATCATTCTCTTGAGATAATCTCCCTTTTCCCTTCTTGGCTAAGGTCAGCCAATTAGTGAGTGAAAAAGCCAAGACTGGAAACCAGGTCACCTGCAGAAGAGAGAAGAAAGCAGTGTGCCACTTCAAGGGCATCAGGGGAAGGAGGAACCAAGGTCAGACAAGAGGGGGTGTCCAGAGAGCCTGAGGGTACCAGCTGAGACATCTTGGGTTAGATCTGGAGAATCCCCAGAGGCTAGCAGTCTGGGAGGGGGTATGGGGGTGGAGATATTTAGAGCTAAAGGGTGAGGAAGTGGATTTGAGGCTTCCTGCCTTGGGTTGGGGAGGATGGAGTTGGCATCAGCACCAAGTGTGAAAGGTCCCAGCTGAGTGGGAAGTGAGTGATGACTAAATGCTGCAGACATCTGCCCCATTCATCAGAGCCAGTGAAAGTCCTTGTCTGGTTGCTCAGGAGCCAATGTGATGGCTTTCAGGATTCCACTCACCTACAGTGCCTGGTGCCAGGGAGGTAAGGAAGACATCAGGCTTCAAGGAATCCAGAACAAAGAGGGGATTGAGAAAAGATAGTAGCAGCATGGAAAGAATTTGGAACACAATATTTTTTAATGAATGTTCAAAGGTTTTATGTATTTCGAAAATATTTAATGACAAATTTTAAATTTAAAAAATCATAGAATCATGATATCAAATTTTAGACCTGGGAGTGATCTTAGATGTCATTTGGACTCAATTTTACAGCTAATGAACTGAGGCTCAGAGAGTGTATAAGCAAGTTAGTTCACACAAGTAGCCAGGATTTTAATTGGGTTCCTCTTTTTTTTTCTTAAAACTCTTAACTTCCATCTTGGTCTCAATCCTGCTTATTGGTTCCAAAACAGAAGAATGGTAAGGGCCAATTGGGGGGGGGGGGGGTTAAGTGACTTGCCCAGGATCACACAGCTGGGAAGTGTCTGAGGACAGATTTGAACCCAGGACCTCCGTCTCTAGACCTGGCTCTCAATCTTCAGTCACCTAGCTGCCCCCTGAACTGAATCCCTCTTAACCTAAATCCTGTCTTCTTTCCACCACAGTGTAATGTCTCAACCTAATCAACAGGATCCAAGCCCAATATATTAAAATGTGAATAGCATCCTAGGACCATCTAACCCTAACCTGATTTCTTTGTGTTTTCTGGTTTCATTTACAACAAGAATGTCAATCTTGTTAGTTCATTTGCCCCTCTCACATAAATCCTTATTGGCCATTGGCCAAGCATCTCACATTTGCACACCACCAGTTAAGTTAATGTTCGTAGCTATGGGATTCTTAACCCCTACTGAACTTCCTGTCACCCTGCCATGGTTACTGTAGAAAGTCTCACAGGAATCTGGACCATTTTGCAATTTTCTTCATTTTCTAAGTTATTTAAAAATTCATTACCTTATGGCCAAGCTTCTGCCATTGCTCTCTGGTCCACAGGCAGCAGACATAATCTTTTGCTGGCACCATATTCGAAGTCTTCCTACAAGAACTAATACTGCTCTGACACAGCCTTCAAGGAAGAATTCAGTTATCTTCCTGCCATGAGGCTTCAGGGTCATGTTTTTGTGAAGAAAGACGTGAGATTAGAGTAGAAAAATAACTCCAGGAAAAAAGTGTGTTTTGTCTAGAGCACACAAATTCATTTTTAAGTAAAAATGAGGCATGTCTTTTGTGCTGCCAAGCAAAACTTTTTAAATAGATATCTTGGGACAGCAAGGTGTCCCAGTGGATAGAGAGCCAGGTCTGGAGTCAGGAGGACCTGGATTCAAATTTGGACTCGGACATTTAGCCATGCAGCCTTAGGCTAGTCATTAAACCTCATTCACCTAGCCCTTGCCCTTCTGTCTTAAGGGTTGTTACTGGGACAGAAAGTAGGGTTTGTTTGTTTTTTAAATAGCTATCTTTGGCATCTCTGGTTATACTTCCCCTTTTTGTTGTTATGGAGTGGCATATTGACTACTGGGAGTCCAGTCCTCAGAGCATACAGGGGTGAACTGCCTACCCTCACGGGAACCTTAGTGAACTTGATTCTAGAAGTATGTGGTAATAGGCAATATAGGGGCCCTGTCTCCCACCCCTTACCCCAATTCAGAGCATATGCCATTATACTCTGCGGCTATTTCCTACCTGCTTACTTTGTGATGAAGAAAAGTCTTTTTGTTGACCACTGATCTAGAACAAAGAAGGAACACGAGACTCCCACAGACAAACTTGACTTCATGAAGAAATGCAGTAAGCCTCTGGTTGAAGAGAAAGGCTTTGAGTCGTTGGGCTCCTGGGCCAGAACATACATTCCTCAGGTTATTCGCCATTAATCAATCAATGGGCAAGTACCCACTGCTAGCCAGGAACTGGGCTGGGCACTGGCCATACAAGTACAAAGAACAAAACAACCCCAGACCAAAAGGAACTTACTTAAGCATTTAATGAGAAAGAAAACTAGGAGATGGTAAAAATGAATGTAGAATTCATATAAATCTATGCCAAGTAGTTAAATACAATGTAGGTTGGGAGGTAGAGTGCCCACAGTTGGGGAGGGGAAATCGGGAAAGTCTTCATACAGAATCAAAGGTTTAAGCTGGGTCTTAAAGGAAGAGAGGGATGGAGGGAGATACCAAGATAAACAATATCATAGGATTTAGAACTAGAAATAACCTCCTACACTTTGAACCTAAGGAGAATGGAACTCCCAAAAGGTTATATAGCTTGGCTAAAGTAGCAGTAATGTTAAAACCCACTAAAGGAGTACAGTTAGGTGGTTCAGTAGAGAGAGAGCCAGGCTTGGAGACTCAGGCTTGAACTCAGGAGGTCCTGAGTTCAAATTTGAACACAGACACTTCTTTGTGACTCTGAGCAAGTCATTTAACCCCAATTGCCTAACCTTTACCATTCTTCTACCTTGGAACTAATATTTGGTATCAATTCTAAGACAGAAGGTAAAGGTTTTTTAATTATTTAAAAATAAAAATTTTAAAACAAACAAGCAAGCAAAACCTTCGAAGGACAGCAAGATGATAAAGAGCCCTGGACCTCAAGTCAGAAAGGCACATCTTCCCACGTTCAGATCTAGTCTCAGACACTTATTAGCTACATGACCCTGGGCAAGTCACTTCATCCTATTTGCTTCAGTTTGTTCATTTAGACAAATGAGTTAGAGAAGGAAAAGCAAACTGCTTCAGTTTCACCAAGAAAACCCCAACTGGAGTCACAAAGAGTCAGACACAACCGAAAACAACTGAACAACAAATTAAAACTCAGTTCCTCTGACTCCAGGACCCAATAGTTCTTTCCCTTTGTTATACCACACTACGCCTCTTCCTTAAGGCACTGAGGTGCCCTAGAAATGTTTATTGATTAATCCTACTAAACCCTGCAGTTTCCTCTGGCCCAGGAAGAAAATGGAAGGAACTATGTAGGTATGTGATTGTGAGATGGGATGGGCACAAGAGCTATCACCTAAGGACCACTCCTCCACTCATCTACCAGCAGAAGGAAAGCAGGAAGTTGATGAGGGTATGGAATGGGAAGAGGTTAAGAAACCCAACTCTTGAGTCTCCCACCTTCTCTGAATCCCTATATTCTTTGCCACATAATTTAGTTCTTAATTAATATGATTAGTGCCCTATGTTGTTTCACAGATAGAAATACCAGATGCAGCAATACTAGTGGAAAACATTAGTAATATTGCTTAGCTACAGAAGAACTTTCTGAGGGAGGAACTCCTAAAGAAGAATAATTTATATTTATAGAGTATGGGGCTTCCCCTACCTCCAGCCCCAAAATCAATGACCTTACTTAGTGGGAATTTATTATTCTCATTTTACAGATTAGGAAAATGAGGCTCAGGAAAATTAAGTAATTTGCTCATGGTCACACAGTTACTGATGCTAAACACGCTTCTAGCTTTATGATGCCAATCTGCTCTTCTGCATTCATCTATACTCCTTCAGACCAAGAGATAGAGGTTCAGTCTTATTCACCCATAACTCCACTGCCCCCAATAGCTCAAGGACCTCCATCCTCTTTCTCCTAGCCTCAGGTTTAAGATAGAGATTAGAGGCCACTGAGGCTCCAATAATCCATTCCCTGGAGAAAGGAATTAAATGCCGACCATGTGCTAGGTGTTATGCTAAACACTTAACAAATTTTTTACAGACATGGAAACTGAGGCAAACAAAGTAAATGATTTGCCCAAGGTCTGAGGCATAATTTGAACTCGGATCTTCCTGAATCCAAGCCCAGCACTACATCCTCTGCATCACCTAGATGCTTTTATAAATGAAGAAATAGAGAAAATGAAGTTACAGAATGAAGGCATATCCTCCCACTCACAATTCCTATCATTACTCAAAGTAATGAGTGTTGGGTTTTTTTTTTCATTCTTGCCTTCTGTCTTAGGATCAATATTGCATATTGGTTCCAAGGTAGAAGGGTGGTAAGGGCTAGGCAATGGGGGTTAAATGATTTGTTTGGGGTCACACAGCTAGAAAGTGTCTGATATTTGGATTTGAACCCAAGACCTGGTGTTTTCTTTAGTATGGTTTTTGTATACATCTTAGAATCAACACTAAGCATCAGTTTCAAGGCAGAAGAGCAGTAAAAGTTGAGTATCAGTAAGGTTGAGCATTTCCTTATTAAAAATTTATCTATTGTTTAAAAAAAAAAGTGACTGGGATTAAGTGACTTGCCCAGGGTCTCACAGCTAGAAAGTATCTGAGGTCAAATTTGAACCCAGGACCTCCCTGCCTCCAGGCCTGGCTCTATCCACTGAGCCACCTTGCAGCTCCCTTTGATACAGTTTTGATGGGAAAAAAAGAAATAAAAGTGCTAGACTTTTAATCTAGAGGCTGGGTTTTAGTCCTAGCTCTCCCACTGTGTGACCTGGCAAGTCACTTAACCTGTCTGAGTTTTGAGGGATAAATCAGAGCTACAAATTCCTACCTAATGGGGCTGCTGGAGAATGGACTGTGCTGTAAATATATTGTTTTTCTCTTGGCAATGCTCCCCCAGGAAGCTGAGCAGTTAGGTTCGCAGCCCTAATTCTCTTCATCCTTCTCACATAAGCTTCTGACTCAGAACTGAAGTAGGGAACAGAGGTACCTGATAGGGCCTGGGAGAGGAAGGAGTCCAGTGTGATGGGGCTACTCTTGCTCAAGGTGTGGAAGAGGACCCAAGAGGATTTTCAGCCTTGGGGAATGGGAAAGTGAGGTTAGGCATTTTCCCAAAATCAGAGTTCCCAGGACTCCTGCCTGGAGCAAGGCTGTTCCTGTCTGGCCCAGGGCAGCAGCTAGTCTCCTAGTCTGAGTTGTTTCTGTATCCATCTGGGCCCACTTATCTCTCCTAGCAACACTTCCAACACCCCCACCAGAGGCAGAAAAGGGGAAAGTAACCCCTCCAGGAGACCAAGAGCTCCACTTCCCCTAATAGCTCAGGGAACCTTCTTCTCCTGCCACCTCTTTCTCTAGCCCTAGATTTGCCATGGGGATTGGAGGCTTCAAAGGCTCTCATAACCTACCCCACCACCACCACCACCACCACCACCACCCCTCCCCGCAAGAAAGGAAGAGGAGATGGCAACAAGAATTAATGAATTGCCTTCTATGTGCCAGGTATTATCCTACATGATAGCTGCTATTGGAAAGAAAGGAGTAGCTAGTGTGCCCCTCTCTCTGATTAAATGATCCAGCCTCTTCATTAAAAAAAAAAAATCAAGCCATTTAGGGATTTAGCCAGGGTCTGGAAATAAAGTCTCTGGGAGATATGCCTCTGTACCCCACACCCAGATATTTCTCCTTCCCTCCAGGGGAGGATGAGAAGAGAAAGAGAGGTCTGATTTAGAAACAGCTTATGCATCGCTTCATGCCCTTATATAGACAGGAAACATAGGGTTGTTTTGTGTTTGTTTTTTTCTTAAAAAAAAAAACCAAAACAATGTTTTATTAAAACATCCACAATGTTCTGTATAAATATAAAGTGCTAATTTTCCAAGCCCGCCCACAAGGCTTGTGGGCTTGGGGGGAAGTGGGGGAGGTGGCAGAGGGGGGAGTTGTAAATGTCAGTTAAACATAAATAGTTTTCCTGTACAACACACACATACAGAGGCTATATTGCTTTCCCACGTAAGGAAAATGCTGGTGATAGAGCACATTCGTCCACTGAGTCATCCAACACTCCCAGAATTCTCTATAATCATCATGAGTTGGGCTCATTCTCAAGGCCCTCTGATCCTGGGTAGGCCCTTCCCCCTACCCCAAACTTCAGGGCATCCTGGTTTTCACAGCATAGGGTTCAGAAGAAGGTGCCCCAGTGGCTTGGGTTTGGAGGATATCCAGGGTGAAAAATGGTAGTGAGTCTCATGGTGAAGGGGCTAATGGGGATGAGGGAGTACAGAATTTTGGCAGTTGACCCCAAAACCAGGGTCAGGGGCCAGGAAGGCAGGAAGAAATGGATGTGTGTGGGGCCCAATTAATTTCTGCCTGTTGAGGAGTGGGAGATGGGGAATGGAGAAGATCTAGCATTCATCCCCATTCCTTGATTAGAAGGTAGAATTTGACTTCACACCCAGAGCAGAAGAGCACCAAATCAGGACACACAGCATGCTGTCTTTCTTCATGTTCTTTTCCTTCCCACTAGTACCATTCACAGCTCGGGAAGGCAACTTTCCAGAGAAAGAGTGCCCAGAAGAGGGGAGGGAGTAGCCCCCCAAAGAGAGAATCAGTTCTCTCAGCTTGCCTGGCTCTCCACCTTTCAAGTGAGACTTTCCCCAATGAACTAGAAAGTCCTTACTGGCAGGAGTCAAAGCAAGAGTCCTTTCTCAGAAAGCAACAAGACTGATCCCACATTTGGACTGGTAGTCTAGAGGGCTACAGGGGTTAGGAGAAGCAGGAATGCAACCTCCCCTCCTAGTGGCAGAGCACTTGGGTTTCGAATTGCAGAAGCTGTCCCATGAAACCAAAATTTGGGGAGATGACCCCTCGACGCTGCTTGACAAAGTCAAAGGCCTCCTCCAATTTCACCCTGCGGCTTTGCATCAGGTATGCAAGGCAGATGGTAGCTGATCGTGAGATGCCAGCCTGGCAATGTACCAAGACTCTTCCCCCAGAATTCTTCACTGAGTCTGTAAGAAGAGAAAAGGGTAGTCAGAGAAGCTAGAAAGAAAAGGAAGTTGAACTTCTGCCCCTAGGCACTTTCCTTATTCTAGGGGTCCATTCCTCATCCTATCAAATCCACTGGCACCGGGTCTACTCCTACCACCTTTCCATAACCTGCCCCATGACCACTGAGAACAGTCCTGGGGAAGACCCTCCTCTGGATGAAGGTGTGGGTAGGAGGACAATAATTTCCCTCACTCCACCCTACAACCCAATCCTATATGATAACTCTCTAAACCCAGCTCCGATTCTTGATTCTCTGATTAAGATTCTCAATGAAGGATCTCCAAAGATGGAAAGCTTCTTACCAATGAAGCCAATGGCCTCCTGGAACCAGACACTAATTTCAACCATCTGGTTGTCCTCCACAGGGATGCTTTTGTATCGGAAAAGGCCTTCAAAGTGGTTTGGACAACTGGCAGAGACATTGAGCACAGCTGTGATGCCCAAAGCCTGAAGTCCCTTCAGGTCTGAAGAATGGTTGCAACTGCCCAGGTACAAGAAGGGCAAGATCTCCACAGGGCCACCCTGAGGAAAAGAGGAAGAACTGGTGAGATCCCTTGCTCAGCCTACTGTGACACCAACCCTTCTCTAGTACCTTATCTGGAGACATCACTAGAAAATAATTCCTGCCCTAATCTGTTGCCCCAAAGGTCTCAGAGAATTTAGAAGGAACAGAAACACATCCCCAGAGGGGGAAACTCAGCCTAAAGAGTTGTATGCGTCAGGTCTTACATAATAATGCTAGCCCTCACATAATAATATGAGTGTTGCATATGATAAAGTCTGAATGATCTAATCTATACCTATAATAAGCACATACACATACCCACATTCTCACACACACACACACACACACACACACACACACACACACACACACACAGAGGATCATAGGATTCAGAGCTGGAAAGTACCCTGGAGAACATCTAGTCCAACCTCTGCATTTCACTGACAAAGAAATGAAGGACCAAAGAAGTTAAGAGTCTTACCAGAGAGCATAGGGGTAACAAGTAGCAGAAATAGGACTAGAACCCATATCCTCTCTCACTCCAAATTCAGTGTTCTCCTACTAACTACACTATGTGGTGTTGCACTGATACATGACATGAAACATATAATATAATACATACAAACATCTATTAAATGTGTAAAAACTGTGATAAGAATTAGGAATACAAAGAAAAGTGAAGCTGCTCTTCAGTAACTTACATTCTGAAGGATATACAAAGGTAGATAGGTAAGCAAAAACAAAATAATACAGTTTCTAACTAACTAAGTGAAGGATGGAAATGAGAAGAGGCTTCAGGTAAGAGGTGGCCCCTGAGCAATACTTTAAATGCACATATACAAATACACATCGACATAAGCATCCTCACACCTATTTGGAAGGATTCTCCCAACCCCTGGGATACTAAGTGTCTCTAAAGTATCTGGCACTGTAGGAGCCCTAGACCAACCCAAAGCCTCCGTTGGGTGTCACTCACCTGGTCGTAGAAAGGAGTCCCAGTGCCTGGCCGGCTGCTCTCTGGTTCAGTCACAGGTGGAGGCAAAGACGGCGCAGGAGGTTCTGAACACAGATCTGGGAAACTGGCCTGAAAGCCTTCGAAGCCTCCTGCAAAGAGAATAGAAAGGAGCCATAAATGAGGGAGCTGAAACCAGAGGGCACGCTGGGACAGGGCACTGTTGGAATAATTCTTGTAAGAGAAGTGTGGAGCTCTAGGCTCGAGGCTGTGTGTCACCGACTCACAGGGCTTGGAGCTGGTAGGGACCTTAGTGATCATCTAGTCTAACCCTCTCTTTTTTTTTCAGATGAGGAAACTGAGGCCCTGCAAAGCGGAATTACTTGGCCATGTTCACGCAGAGAAGGTATTCTAGACCCAGGTCTCTGTACTCCAAATACACACTACTCTTTCTCCTACAATCCTCTGGTTAAGTAGTCAAATACAAGCAAGGATTCCCAGGGACAGTAAAACGATCAGGCTTACCTTGTAGGAAGCAGACAGCGGTGGGTCCAGCTCGAGTCTCCTGGAGCAAGGCAGTGAGCAGCATTCGGGGTAGACTGTCAGCCCGGAGCTCCGCCACAGAGCCACTAGCTTCGTCCAGCACCACGACTCGGGACAGCTCCCCTTGGCTCAGTCGGTCCAGCAAGGTCCGGTCGGGGATCAGCCAGTCCAGATGAACTCCTGTAGCCCCTCTAGACCTCCGGCGCAACAAGGCGTTCCAGTGCACTGGTCGGGCCTCCAGGACGTGGCTCTGACAGAAGGCCAGGAAGGGCCGGCAGTCCAGCAGCAGAGTCCTGTCCACCTCTCGAGGGTCCCCCAGCAACCCCCGGAGCTCCCTGCTTTCCATAGGCAGCACCTCTTCCATCACCATGTTCGTTCCTGGAAAGGGCAGAGGAAGGAGACCCTGTCTGGTGGGGGGAGTCACACCAAACACACAAGGAGTGAGCAGATAGAGAAACTCGGGATTCTCGGACCCCGATCACTCCCTCTTTTCTCCTGGCTCCTACCACTAAGGCTGCTGCCAAGCGTCTGATCTCTGAGCTCCTCGGAGGATTTAAATACCAGTCCGGCCCGCCCCCAAGTTCCCTTACAAGGGCAGTCTCCGGAGCAGAAGAGTTCTCTTTTAGGGCGGCTCTCTCACGTGTGGACTCTGAAGAGGCCGCCCCGCCCCCACAGGGCTAGGGGAAAGGCCAGGGAAGTGCAGCTAGTGATGTTAACTGGGGGAGGAGGCGGGAGGAGAAGGGGGAGGGAGATTCATCATCTTCTGGGAAGGGAATGAGTAGTACAAGCCCTCTAAAAGATTCCCCGGCCCAATCCCCAAGACAATTCAAGAAATCCTCGAATCCCTAAAAGGGACCTTAAAGAGATCATCATCCTGTCTGGCCCCCTTGTTTTACAGATACGAAAACTGAGGCTTGGAGAAGGGGAGGGGGTTTACCCAAGACCACCCACGGCAAAGAAATGTCAGTCAGAATTCCAGTCCACATCTTTTGACAAGTCCAGGCTCTTTCCTAAACCACAAATTATATACTCTCGAGTCCTAAAAAAAAAAACTAACTAAAAATGACGTTTCCAAGCCTTCTACTTAATTAAAATCGAATCCAGCAAGCATTTATTAAGCACCTACTATATGCGGGGTACTATTCCGGATGTTGGGGATACAAAGACCAAAAAAAAAAAACCCCAACTAAATAATCCCTACCCTCAAAGAGTTGTAATTGTTAAAAGGAACATCAGAAATTAATTCAACTCTTGTTTTTAAGGAGAGCAAACTGAAGACCAAAAAAGTAGAATTACTTTAAAAGTCACATTGCAGTTAACTTAGCTCTTCAGAGTTTAACTTCCCAAAGCTAAATATGATCTATTTCAGTTTTTGACATTCCCTATGGTTCTTAGGGATGCTTTAGCTTTCTTTCCCTCTCCCTACAGATGCTTCAGGCTGCTAAAAGTCCCTCTCCTGTTCCTGCAAGGTCTCTTTTCACTTCTATCTTGTGCCTTTTTCCTCTCCTCTAATCTAGCCTGGGTTTCTTTTTTTTATTCTGAGAAATTGGAATTATTTTTTTAAAAGAAAGTCTTATATTTGCACCTAATATTTTTAGCATATCATACTTTTGAATGAGTACTTTATATACTTTTGAAAACTCTTATCCCTAATCTGATTTAATCTTTATGTTGAACTTTTAACATTTCTCCTTTTCACAAATGAGGTTACTGAAATCTTACTTTGCTCAAGATCACACAGCAAATTAATAGGAAAACTGGAATTAGAATTTAGGCCTTTTATTCTAGAGCTCTTGTATATTGTAGTGACAAGAACATTGAGCATAGAATCTAAAGACCTGAATTCAAATCCCAGGTCTTTCATTTATTGAAAGTAAATAAGTCTTTTTGTCTCTTTGGGCCTCAGGTTCCTCACCAGTAGGACAATAAAGTTGGATTAAGGGATTCTAAGCCTTTTTGTATCGTGGACTCCCTTGGCATTGTGGTGAAATTTCTGGACCACTTTCTCAGAATTGTCTTTTTAAGTGTATTAAATCAAATATATAGGATTTCAAAGTCAGTCAACCAGTAGTCAATAGACTAGGATTTATTAAACTCCTACAGTGTGCCAGATACTGTGTTAAGTGATGATAATAGAAAGGCAAAAGCATGATTCCTGTCCTCAAGGGTCTCACAGTCTAATGAAGGAGATTTTATGATAATTGTGTACAAACAAAATCTATACAGGATAAATTGGGGCTTATCTCAGAGAAAAGACACTAAGATTGAGAATTGGAAAAAAAGCTTCTTGCAGAAGGTGGGACTTAGCTAAGACCTGATGGAAGATAAGTAAACCAATTATACTGAAAAATGATTCAATTTCTTTAAAGTTCATGGACCCCAGTTAAGAACCCCAAGATCTAGATGATTTCCAAAGTCTCTTCCAGCTCTTGTATTCTGTGATTCTATAATTCTGACATAGCAAAATGCCTCCCACAACACTGGGGAATGCACTATCAGAGGGGGTTTTCTTTGCCTCCTCCCTAACACTCAGAACATTTAGGGACAGGGGGTACCCCATGACGTGTTTCCAGTTGTAATACAAGCAATGAGCACCTTCTTCTTCCCTAGAAACAGACCCAGGGGAATCCCAGCCCTGGATAACTTGCACTTCCCCACAAGTCAATCCAAGATGAGGAACTCTGTTCACTCTGCCCAGGGCCTTTCTCCACCAGTCCTTTCATAAAAGATGTAGGAACTTCAGGACCCATGTGAAGGGAGAGATAGACATGAAGAGAAGCAAACAGAAGCTTCCACCTATTGATCCCAAACCCTAGACAATAGAAAAATCTACTGGGCAGCAAGGACAAGATTTGACCTACTGTAGTGATAAAGAAGCAATTCCTTCTCTTTCAACTTAGCCCCATTCCCCTGTGGTCCTTTGCTCTGACCAATGGAACCCCTTGGGCTGAGAACACAAGCTGGTCTTGGTACAGAATGGCTGGGAAGAGTGCTGAGATCTTGCCCCCATGTCAGTTATCCTGTCCTAAAGCTAAGCCAGCTATGAAGAGGAAATGCCACCACACACTCCTTCCATTTCTCAAAGATAAAGCAAGGATTCCAACTCCAGGCATGGAACTATATGTTTACCAGGTTATAAGGATGGACAGAGAGAGAGAAGCCAGTCAAGGTAAAGAGTATATTTTGAGACCAAGCTAAGTTCCAGTTGGCATCATCTGAAATGATGGAACACAAGGAGGAAGATGAGCTAGGTCATTAATTTGCCAACCCCTCCTCTCTGCTTCTAAGCTGAATATAAAATGTGAAGTCCAATCCACAAAGACCCTTCAGGACTATAGGGAGAGAGAATAATGGTGCTATAGCTATGAACAAAAATCATCGGTAGTGAGAGAATGGTTACCCCCACAGCACTCTGTAGAGGAAGCCTACAGTCACTTTTAGGGCTCATTTGGGAGGTTTGCTAATTAGAGCTCTGTGTCTCTTCCCAAGGACCCCATCCTCATTTCTTGGGACAACTATGGGATTTTTTAGAGCTTGATGCCTTGCCAGTCCCAAGGTTTGCATCATGCACATGTGTGCACATGTGCACACACACACACACACACACAGACACACACCAGTTTTCCTCAGTCCTCATCTGCATTTGCCCAGGCCCATCTAAGCACAGATGTGGATCAACCAGAGCATTCTCTCTAAAGATGGTAGGCACCTTTGGGTGGCCAAAGAAGCAGTCCTTAGTGGGCTGTAAAAGTAAAAAGTAAAAGAGAGTGTAAAAGTCCAATATGGTTATAATAGAGCTGATATCTGAATACAAGGACAAGCAGGAAGAAACCAAAGAAGCCATATCTTCCCAATTGGGCCAAGGATAACAAGAGGTTGGGGGCAACAGAAAGGCCAGGAGGCTGCCCTGTATGTCACACACATGCCCTAGTATGACACAGAAACTGTTTACACTCGTCCAACACCATCAACTGAGCTAGTTGAACAACAGAGACGGGGAGTCTGGGTTCCAGATCCCACCAGCCGATACTGCACTCTTTATCTCAGGGATCACTCTTGCAAAGGATTTAATGGCTAATTCAAACTGCAAATTACAGTGCATCCAAGGGGGTGGTTAGATGTTTGACTTCATGAAAGGTGAGGCAATGAGAGCAGTGAGCCTGTCACCTGCCAGGCTGTGGGGCACAGTATTCAAAGACTTCTAGAGTTCAGGGCTCTCAGATGCCAATCAGAAAAACACAGGAAAGATAAAGTCTCAAAGATCTAGCAAGACCCTCAAATGCCTTCTAGTCCAACCTCTACATTTTACAGATGAAGAAACTTTGACCCACAGAGGTTAGGTGACTTCCACAAGGAGACAGAGTAAGTCAAAGAAGGGATTTGAACTAAAGCCCTCTGATTCCAAAGTTAGTATTCTTTCCACTCTACCACCCTGTGGGCAGTATGGCACATGGTGGGGGTGGGTGGGTGAAGGCTTTAAATTTGCAATCAGAGGATCTGGGTTCCAATGCTAACTGGCATTTATTACTTGTGGGACTTTGTGTTTAAACTGTCTGATCTTTAGTTTCTTCATCTATAAAATGAAGGAGTAGAAGTAGATGGTCTTTTTTGTTCCTTCTTACTTTAAATTTGTTATTCTTTGATTCTGGAGGTCTCAGATTTAAGTTCAATTTTTTGACTCCCAACCAGGAAAATTATGTAAATGTTTAATAGGTGGGTATGAGAATACACACACACACACACTTTTAAATTTAATCTGCATTATTTTAATTTTCTTCATCACTTTCCTGGACAAATCAACAAAACAAATCAAGCCCTAATCTGTAGATTTTGCCAATGTCCAGGATGTAAATGCTCATACTTAAAAATTAATAGTCAAACATACCCTTTAATCCTATAATGCCATTACTGGGTCTGTATCCCAAAAAGATAATAATAAAGGGGAAAGGGCTATCACTCTTTGAGGATGATATATATATATATATATATACATATATATATATAAAGAACCCTAGAGAATAAACAAAAAAGCTAGTCGAAATAATCAACAACTTTAGCAGTCGCAGGATAAAAAATAAACCCACATAAGTCATCAGCATTTCTATATATTTCCAACATATCTCAGCAGCAAGAATTAGAAAGAGAAATCCCATTCAAAATCACCTTAGACAAAATAAAATACTTAGGAATCTATCTCCCAAGACAAACACAGGAACTATGTGAACACAACTACAAAACACTCTCTACACAACTAAAACTAGACTTGAGCAATTGGAAAAACATTAACTGCTCATGGGTAGGACGAGCCAATATAATAAAAATGACCATCCTACCCAAACTTATCTATCTATTTAGTGCCATGCCCATTGAACTTCCAAAAAAAATTTTTACTGAATTAGAAAAAAACATAACAAAGTTCAATTGGAAGAACAAAGGATCTAGGATATCCAGGGAAATAATGGGGAAAAAATACAAAGGAAGGTGGCCTTGCAGTCCCAGATCTCAAACTATATTATAAAGCAGTTGTCATCAAAACCATTTGGTACTGGCTAAGAGACAGAAAGGAGGATCAGTGGAATAGACTTGGGGTAAGTGACCTCAGCAAGACAGTCTATGACAAACCCAAAGACCCCAGCTTTTGGGACAAAAATCCACTATTTGACAAAAACTGCTGGAAAAACTGGAAGAAAGTGCAGGAGAGATTAGGTTTGGATCAACACCTCACACCCTACACCAAGATAAACTCAGAATGCATGAATGACTTGAACATAAAGAAGGAAACTATAAGTAAATTAGTTGAACACAGAATAGTATACATGTCAGAGCTTTGGGAAGGGAAAGATTTTAAAACCAAGGAAGACATAGAAAGAGTCACAAAATGTAAAATAAATAATTTTGATTACATCAAATTAAAAAGTTTTTGTACAAACAAAATCAATGTAACCAAAATCAGAAGGGAAGCAACAAGTTGGGAAACAATCTTCATAACAAAAACCTCTGGCAAAGGTCTAATTACTCAAATGTATAAAGAGCTAAATCAATTGTACAAAAAATCAAGCCATTCTCCAATTGATAAATGGGCAAGGGACATGAATAGGCAGGTTTCAGCCAATGAAATAAAAACTATTAATAAGTACATGAAAAAGTGTTCTAAATCTCTTGTAATCAGAGATGCAAATCAAAACAACTCTGAGGTACCACCTCATCCCTAGCAGATTGGCTAACATGACAGCAAAGGAAAGTAATGAATGCTGGAGGGGATGTGGCAAAGTCAGGACATTAATGCATTGCTGGTGGAGTTGTGAATTGATTCAACCATTCTGGAGGGCAATTTGAAACTATGCCCAAAGGGTGCTAAAAGACTGTCTGCCCTTTGATCCAGCCATAGCACTGCTGGGTTTGTACCCCAGAGAGATAATAAGTAAAAAGACATGTACAAGCATATTCATAGCTGCGCTCTTTGTGGTGGCAAAAAACAGGAAAATGAGGGGATGCCTTTCAATTGGGGAATGGCTGAACAAATTATGGTATATGTTGGTGATGGAATACTATTGTGCTAAAAGGAATAATAAAGTGAAGGAATTCCATGGAGACTGGAACAACCTCCAGGAAGTGATGCAGAGCGAAAAGAGCAGAGCCAGGAGAACATTGTACACAGAGACTGATACACTGTGGTACAATCGAACGTAATGGACTTTTCCATTAGTGTCAATGCAATGTCCCTGAACCCTGAACAACCTGCAGGGATCCAGGAGGAAAAAAACACTGCCCTCAAGCAGAGGCCAAGGGGGGGGAGGAATAAAAACACCAAGGAAAGGCAATAACTTGACTACAGGGGCACCCTAATGCAAAAACCAATAACATGGAAATGAGTTTGGATCGAAGACACATGTGATACCCAGAGGAATAATCACGAATCACCAATGGGAGGGGGGGAGGGGGGAGGAAAAGATAATGATCTTTGTTTCTAATGAATAATGTTTGAAAATGACCAAATAAAATAATGTTTTTAAAAAGGGGGGGGCCTACTTGTACAAAATATTTATAGCAGCTCTTTTTGTAGTGGCAAAGAATTGGAAACTAAAGGGATGTCCCTCAATTGGGGAATGGTTGAACAAATTCTGGTATATAACAGTGATGGAATAATATTGTGCTATTAAAAATGATAAGCAACATAATTTGAGAAAAAGTTGGAAAAGATCTACATGAACCAATGCAGAACAAAATAAGCAGAACCGGGAGAACATTGTGCACACTGACAGCAATATTGTACAATGATCAACTGTGAAAACTTGGCTACTCTCGGCAATGCAATGATCTGGGACAATTCTGATGGACTTATGATGATCCTATCTCCAAAGAAAGAACTGTTGGAGTCAAATGCTGACATCCATTTACTTGCCATTTTATTTTGGAGTTTTGATTTTGTATGAGTGTGTTCTTACAACAATGACCATTATGGAAGTGTATTTTGCATGATAATAAATGTATGGCCCAGATCAAATTGCTTACCATCCCCAACTGGAGGGGAGGTGAGGGAGGGAGGAAAAAAGGGAGGGAAGAAGGAAAATGTTTGGATCTTATAATTTTGGAAAATATGTTGAAAATTATTGTTATATGCAATTTAGAAGATAAAATATCTTTGAATTAAAGTTTAATAGCCAGGATCTCTCTAACACATTCCTGCTCCCAGGCCTAGGACTCACTTTCATAAGGAATTAAGGATCATCACAGGGATCCCCTCATCTCTGCCAACTCCATACGTTCCCTAGCCCCTTTCCTCCCATCACAAAGAAAATTTCATGGGCCAAGGATGGATGACAGGAGTAGATTAATCCATGTTAGCTCAATATCTAGGTAATCCTAACCACTATAGCTGGTATGTTGGACCTTTCTCTTTCTTTATTGAGATCAGAAGTCTGAGACCTGTGGTATAGTAGAATAATCATAGACTCAAAGTCTTAAGACTCAGAAGTTACTCAAAGTCTTAAGACTCAAAGTCTTCCAATCTCGATAGCTGTGTGACCACTGGCAAGTCTCTTCACCACTTGTTTCCTTACCTTATAAATGAGGAGGTAAAACTAGATGCCTGAGAACTAAAGTCTCTTTCAACCTGAACCATCTACATTTCTAAAGTTTGGTTTCCTTCCCTTCTGCTATGAAGATGGGATCTTTATCTCTTATACAGTCACCCCTAGAGAAGCCATCATGTGTCACATCTCACCTACACTCAGACTTTGGGGCCTTCCCCTCCTAGGCCTGGGATATTGTCATGGTCTGACATCTGTTGAGGAGGGGAAGCCCCCATTTGCTTTCTCTTATCCCACAAAATTTGGAAAACCCCCACCCCCAATACCTGGCAGGAAGTTAAATTAGAGTTTAGACTTTTATACCATACAGTTGAAGCAGAGAAAAGGAGCAACATAATTCCACCTGGCTCCAACAGAGAATCCCCAGCTACAGTTTGGATGATGCTCACTCAAGGAGCTCTCTGTCTTTCTTCTCTATGCACCTCAAGGAACCCCAGGGTCTGCCACAAAGTGAGAATATCCACTCAGAGGAGACAGATATTCCCAAGTCTCTAAGCCCAGTGAACCTTCAAAATAGGTTGACCAACAGGATGCTGAGAATTAAGTCATGGTGGATATAGCAGCAGAGAAACGGTTTTGAAAAGAAAGTCCTCAAGCCAACTAATAGGGCCCAGGCTGAGAGGAAGACAAGAAATGGTCCTGATCACACAGGGCTAGGATATAGACTCTCTTCAAGGGAAGCTCTAGTCAACTAAGGAGCTAAGAGGGGCTGGGGGTGGGGAGGTGAGAGACTGGGGGAGCAGAGAGAAGAGGGCTTCCTCCTCAGTAGGAAACACTACTCAATGAACTTTCAGGGTGGTGGTTTTTGTTGGTTGTTTTTTTTTTTGTTTTTTTTTTTAGAAAAGTCAAAGAAAGACCAACTGGAAAAAATGATTCAATGGGCTTTTGTTCTTTAACCAGTGTGGCAGTTCAAGCAAAACTCAGTCAACTGTCTTTGGGAGTTCCCAGTAGGCCCCTCTAACAGACACATATATCCCCACCCACCCTCATTCAGAAAAGTTTTCTTCCCCCTTATGTCAAAACATTTTCTCAATATCAGAATCCTATGTCCCCTAAACTTTTCCTCCCCTAAGACATAATTCAGAAAATCATTGGGCTAAAACAGGGAAAGGAAGGTAGAAAGGAAGAGCCTTAATTTTGCCATTTTCCAAGATAAGGAGCTAAAGAGAATAAAGAGTCAAGAGGTACCCAAAGAGTTGATTATAGGAAAAGCAATGGAGCCTAGGACCTCACCATTTCCCAGGATCTAACACAGAGCTGGATCTCCAGCTTCACTCTCTCGCTCCTTCAAGCCTCAGAGACATAATACTACTAGGATCCCCACTCCCCACATCCAAAAGAAGAGCACCATATTTGAAGTCCTAGAATGTGGGTTCAAATCTTGGTTCTATTGCTTACTTCTTGTGGGTCCTTAAAGAATAGTAAGTACATCCGTCACAACTTCTCTGAGCCCCAGTTACCCATAAAGTGAAGAAGATAGACTAAAAAATTTCCATGGTCTCTTCCAGGAATAAATTCTGTGAATTAGGATGGTGCCATGTTCTTTATCATAGGCTTATATTCTGAAGAACAGTCTATATCCCATAAGAACTTCTAGGCAGGCAGAATAGCAGTACCACCACAGAAAACTCATATGACAAGAACGGGAGTCCCTCATTCCAAAATCCCTCTGGTCTTCCATCATGAGACACCTCCGTAATACCCAAGAGTTATCCCTTCCTTCCTAACTTCCTAACTTAGTCATTCCATGTTTAGCAACAAAGTCCAGGAGTTCTTTCCTGATAATCCCAGTTATGAGTGTCTTCATATCCACCCATACACTCCCAAATTAACTTACTTTGGATAGGTTTTAACTTATATGTATATGTGTTGTTCCTATCGGTAAAATGAAAGCTTCTTAAGGATAATGACTGCTTCCTTTCAATCTCTGTAGTGAAGAATCCAGCCCATTGCCTGGCATATAACAGGCGTGGACACAAAAGAGGATTCGATGTCTATGTTGGGGATGGGGGCAAAAGGGATTGGAGGGGGTAGTTATACTAAGAACTGACTATAAAAAGGGAAAAACAAAAGGCATCAAGAACATTTTTGGTTTTAAAAGTGCTGACTTTTTGTAGTAGCAAAGAACTGGAAATGAAGTAAATATTCATCATTGAAGAAATGTTTGAAAAGTTATGACTCATAAATGTGATCGAATATTTACAGTCTAGTAAGAAATGATGAATGCAAAGAACAGTGAGACATATGAAATGAGACAGGGCAGGGTAATCAGAACCAGGAAAACCATATGCACAGTGCCCATGATAATGTAAATGGAAAGAACAGTAATAATCCCTTCCCCCCTCCAAAGAAGGGAAACTGAATTTTGTAAAGTAATAATGACCAAACTGGGGTCCAAAGGAAAGAAAATATGAATGTACTTCTTTTCCTTCTTGGCAGAAATAGGGGGCCATGGGGATCAAATTCTGCTGTGAATGTCAGTCTTGCTTGATGTGTTGGTTTGTTTTTATTAATTTTTTCTTTTTAAAACATATTTATTATAAGTAATGCTTTTCTGAGGGGGCAGCTGGGTGGCTAAATGGTTGAGAGCCAGGCCTAGAGATGGGAGGTCCTAGATTCAAATCTGGCCTCAGACACTTCCTAGCTGTGCAGACCCTGGGGAAATCACATAACCCCAATTGCCGAGCTCTTCTGCCTTGGAACCAATACCTAGTATTAATTCTAAGGTAAGGATTTAAAAATAATAATAATAATAGCTCCTACCTCTCTGGGTTTGAACTTGTGAGAATCAAATGTGATATGTGTAAAGCACTTAGCATAAGGTAAGTACTTAATAAATATCTATTTCCTTCCTTTCTCTTGGAGGGACAAAGGAAGGATATATTGGGAAATGATGGCAATATAATAACAAAATAATAATTTTTTTCAAAAGATAAAGTGCTATTCTTAGAGTCAGTAGGCCATGCCAGCTCTGCCCCTACATCTCTCTGGGCCTCAGTTTACCTATTTGTAAAATGAATAAATTAAGCTAGATGACTCTTAAGACCCGCAGAACTGAAGAATCAGCAAAAATAAGGCATACTCCTTCCCAGAAGCTAACTATAAGGGGATTTCTCCCATGGATTATTACAAGCTATTTCTGACTTTTCCTTTCCAAGTTCACCCTTCCAGCACATGCATGACCCTACATCCGGCAACAACAGCCAGTGGAGGACCATGGACTTCCTCCCCCTCAACCACCCCACCCCCACCCCAACACTCATGCACCCATGGCACAGGCCTAGAGGAACAGAAGTTGCTAAGGAAGTGATCCGTCACCCGCCAGTAACAGTTGAGCAACAAGCGTGTGATTCTCAGAATAGCAGGGAGGCTGTGGTTACCAGGGGTATACACTACCCCAGGTGATGTTCACACTTTCCACACACCCATGACAGACAGTGAAGACAGGCACAGTCAACAGGATGCCACATGGGATAAATACGCCAGGGTCCTGTGGCTTTCCCAGGGCTCAGGTACGTAGGCAGAAGAGATCAAGAATCTGCCTTAGAGAGCAGAAGAATGAAGGGAGAGATGCCTGCTATCCAATAGAAGTCATCACGATTCCGCCTCCTTTTCCTATCAACAACCTAACCCCAGTCCAACACACCTAGGCTTCCATTTTGTTTAAATTAATTTGATCCCCATTCCCTGTCCCCTACTTCCTCCCTTCCCACTGCCAAGATGAGACTAAGCCCAGCTCTGCCCAAGGGAAGACCTCGCAGGAGACTTCTCTGAGGGACAAAAAAAACCCCCCACACATGCCCCCCTCATCTGAACCTTGCCCATTTGGATTGTCTGAGACTCTGGAGAGAATTATCAGTGCCCTGCACCAAGAGAGATCTGCACAGACCACAGGAAGAGAAAAGGACTAAAGCCCCTACATCTTCCTGGAGGAGAAAGCAAAATGACATCTTTTCCCCCTGCCAACTACTCCCATAATCATTCTCTTCCCTAGAATTGAGAACAACAAGCAAGACTAGAAGTTTAGTCGTATGGACCACAATTTACCTATTCTCAACAGGGTCATACCTTCCCTGATCTCTGACCATTTAAATCCTGACCATCCTTTAAGGCCCAGCTCATGTCTCATTTCTTTCATGAAAGTCTTTTCCTTAGACTGCGTTCTCTCATCTATAAAAGGAAGAGATCAGACTCTCTGATTTCTAAGGTCCTTTCTATCTCTGTAGAGACCTCATGATCCCAAATCACCCCGTATGGTCCTCTCTTCCTCCTTGTTACTGAACTTCTATCAAATAATAGTCTATTGTTCTCTGATTATGTAACTAGGGAAGTCTCTGCAAAGAATCTTCTCCATCTTGTACTACTTTGTATCTCCCATAGTGTACAGGACAACCCTCAATAAATAACATGCATGAGGTGATGAAATATAGTTCCTCTCAGTAGAAAGGTAGGGACAGTTGCATTCAATGTCATGTGCTCTAGGTTTACTGAAAGATTTTGCTTCACTTTTTCTCAGTTACAAAAGAGGGTTCTGTTTGGACATAGATGTAGAAACACATGCAGTGTAATAAAAAAAAGCAATAACATAAACTTTAAAAACTAAGTGTTGACTACTTGATTCCATGATTGGGGATGTAGACTCTAAATGATCACCCTGGGGCAAATATTAATAATATGGAAATAGGTTTTGATCATTGAGGCATGTAAAACCCAGTTGAGTGTTGGCTATAAGAGGGGGTGGGTGGAAGGAGGAGAGGGAAAGAACGTGAATCATATAACCATGGAAAAATATTCTAAATTAATTAAATAAATTTCTCAAATTAAAAAAAAAAACAAAACAAATGCTGAATTGAATTGAAAACAATGGTCAAAGGAACAATTGGCCCTAAAAAGAAAGAAGGGACAGGGATAGTTATGCTAGCAAGGGTACTGTATTTGGAGGAAGATTTGGATTGAAACTTGAGCTCTGGTTATTTGTGTGAAGTTGGGTATTCACTTAAGATCACATGAAATTACTCCTCTGGGCCTCAGTCTCCTCCTCATCTATCCTAAATGCTTACTACAGTTCTTGGCACATGTTCAGGCATTTTCCTTTTGAGGTTTTCTTGGCAAAGATACTGGAATAGTTTGTCATTTCTTTCTCCAGCTCATTTGACAGAAAAGGAAACTGAGGCAAACAGGGTTAAGTGACTTGTTTGGACACATAGTAGGTGACTAATAAGTGTTAGTTGATGAATCCCTTCCATCTCTATATAAATTGGGATGACTTTTATTAAACATTTTCATAGTCAACGATGTGCCCCTGACTTCTAAGTCCTGTTTACCCCTTTCTTCAAGATCCTCCCACAATTCTCAGAAGTAGAATTGGAACAAATACCTAGAGAGCAAAGGTCTGTTTCCAAGGTCACTTTGTAGTGCTGTGGTCTCCCTTCTCTAAATTTCCCTCCAAGTGACAGAAAGAGTTGGGAATACAGAGGTCCACACAGTTAAGCCTCTGGTTTTGCTTACTGTGCTTAACCCTAGGGAAGAGAAGGGCTAAGGGAATCATTGGCTATCAATGGGCTAAGGGAAAAGATGGCATTTTGCTTTCTCCTCCAGAAAGAAGTAGGTTCTTTACTTTTTTTTTTTAGTTTTTTCTTCTTCTGGGCTGTATTTGGTACAGGGCACTATGGTAAGCCTTCCTCCTGGGCTTCAGACAATTCAAACAGGCAAAACTCAGGTTATCCCCTCTACGTGCAGTTGCCCCATCTCCTCCTTGCTCCCTGAGTTATTCCATGTGTATGTGATGCAGGATTCCCATCTAGAGAAGGGGGCATTTGGTCTGAGCTCCCAGTTGTATGGGAGAGGACAATCAGCTTGAGGGAGCATGGAGAACTCTGCTCCTTACATCAGACAGCCAAGAGACCTCCCAAGAGAGCCAGGCCCCCGTGAGGGAAAGGGCTGGGGACTGGGGGAAGGCTGAGGGAAGGAGCCCTGTGGGAGTCAGTCACTTGGAAGCTAAGGTTTGAGTTTAGCAGCACAGATGGCTCAGGGGTGGGTGCTGGAGAGGAAGTGACAGAGAGAGGATTAGAGATAAAAGTCCCCAGCACAGCTCCCAAATCGGATTAGACATTTCCTCTTAGATTAACGTTCCTTTCCTGTTGAGCCCATAACCACCACCAAGTAACCTCCCGGCACAGATGTGTGGACATGCATGACACACACTCATGCAGACACAATGTAGATTGTGGGCGCACGCAGCCATGTACACAATTTTCTCACCCACTAGCATACAGCCCATCTTGAAGTGTCTTCTATGTGTGACTTCATACACCTAACGCCGGGGACCTTCACACAACCACTACAACGGGGGCCCTTAAAGAGAGGATGATACCCCCACCTGGCCAGCCTAACTACGTAGAGAAATGAACACTTTTCTTACCCCTGAGCATTTGAGATGGGGGGACACTTGTGATTTCATCAGTGTTGGGAATTCCTGGCTGCTCCTCTAGGATGTATTGCCTTAGAGTCAGTCAAGGCTTAGAAAGGTTAAATGGTCACAGAGTTGAGTATATATCCAAGGTGGACCTTGAATTGGGGTCTCCCTGATTCTAGAACTAGTCCACTCCTCTCTGTACTATACCACCTTTCACCTTATAGGAGGCACTTAAAGAAATGTTTGTTGTTAACACATTTGTACAGGACTTTAAGATTTGCAAAGCACTTTACTTGTATTTTCTCATTCAACTCCCATGACAATCCTGTGAGTTCATGACTACAGGTGTTATTAGACCATTTTGTAGATGAGGAAACTGAGGTTCACAGAGGTTGATTGATTTAAAGCCAAAGCAGGTAATGTTTGTATTTTTTTTTAAACCTTGACGTTCCACCTAAGAATCAATACTGTATATTGTTTCTAAGGTGTAAGGGCTAGGCAATGGGACTTAAGTGACTTGCCCAGAGTCACACAGCTAGGAAGTATCTGAGGCCAGATTTGAACCCAGGACCTCCCATCTCTGGTCATGGAACTCTGTCCATGAACCGACAGCTAATAATTGTTAAAAACAGATTTTGAACCTAGATCTCTCCTGATTTCATGTATCCTTTCCAGAGTCTCAAAATCACAACCCATGTTACATGGACAGCCATCTACCACACTACAAACAGAATACATCTATACTCTTATATCCATACAAAAATATCATCTCTTGGGGCAGCTGGGTAGCTCAGTGGATTAGGAGCCAGGCCTAGAGATGGGAGATCCTAGGTTCAAATCTGGCCTCAGCCACTTCCTAGCTGTGTGACCCTGGGCAAGTCACTTGACCCCCATTGCCTAGCCCTTACCACTCTTCTGCCTTGGAGCCAATACACAGTATTGACTCCAAGACAGACGGTAAGGGTTTAAAAAAATATATCATCTCTCATACATTCAGCCACCAGCAATTCAGACACATTATCATAGTTGTAGTCGTCATCTTCATCCTTATATTCTCTGATGCACACAAATCACTCTAGGACAGCGTTGGCAAACCTTTTTGAGATTGTGTGCCTAAACTGCACCTTCAAGCCACTTGTGAACCCCCCAAATTACCCCAGAGATTAGAGGGAAGAAGTGCTCACATTGATCGACAGGACAGTGAGGCAAGGCATGCAAAAAAATGTCCTCAGGCATGGTGGAGAGGGGGACATGTGTGCCATATCTTAGCCAATACAACTCTAGGATATTACCCATTCTGCCACACACATGCCCCAGTAAAATATATCCAACAGGTTCTTATCCAATCAGCACCATATTACTAGTACACACATTAAGCCAAGTATACATCAAAGCCCAACACCTGGTAGGAGTGCCTGGGGGTGGAGGATCAGGATTGGTATTGCTTACTAAGTTCATTCTGGGACAAGCCCGGGTATCCTAAACCTCCAGAATGGTCATCAGTTGCACCAGGCTAAAACACACCACTGGTCCTGCTGAAAGTCCACCTTACTCCCAACCTAGCCTTCCAACTCTTCTAACCCTTCGATGTACTGCATGATGCTGGTTGTGAGTTTCACAACCTTCATTCATCTGAAACTTGGGAAAACCTAAACAAACCTGTAATTGATATACTGGGGGGTCTATTTCAGAATGGAACGACTTGCTAATCAATAAACATGCTTGGTTTTCTCATGAAAAAAATTCTTCATGGGGTTCCCACACACACAATTCTTCTTGAACTAGACCCAACCTCTTGGGAACCAAACCCGTGCCTGGGGTTAGAAGACAGTGAGCAGGAAGCTTTCAGTGTGATGCTAAATGAAGTTACTAATTAAAAAAAAAAAAAAACATAAGCCATGGGCCACCACCATTGGTAGCTATTGTTCTTTTTTTTATTTTCATCTTTTTTCCTGTAGGTTATTTGTAAACCTCAAAATTCCTTAGACTTATAAATGTTGGAAATTTCACCATTGGGATATTTCATACTTGGAAAATTTCTTACTGATAGTCTATTGGAATGGGAACCCCATTGGCATGGGAGGTTACTTCTCTTCCCTTCTTAAGATTACTTTAGGACAGAAACCTTTTGCTGAACAATGGAAAGGACTTTGACCTATGCTTAAGCATAGAACAGGAAGTTCTTTGTGTCTTGATTGATTTTAGAATTGATACAATGGAGATACTCCACCCTATTCAGTATTACTCCAGTACTTCAGTACTTCAGTAGTACTCCACCCTATTCACCCTATTGGAGTTATTCACACTCAGTGCCAGGGAGGAAGGGAGAATTTTCTAAATTAATCTCTTTGACTTAACATGCAAACAAATCCCAGTAGCTACTGTTCTTAACACAAAAACAAGACAGCTATCATGGCACCAGAACCAGAGCAGTTTAGACTTTTGGGAGCGAGGCTGGAGGACTGGCTTTCTTGCCTACATGCTTCACCTCTTATCTCCGTAGTCACTTACTCCCCACTTCATCCCAATTTCATTTGTCAGTCTGACCCTAGTTCTCTCATCCCTCAGCTCTCACTCCTCATTTCTTCTTTCCTTACCAGGCTGGAACTAGAGAAGGTTCACTGGAACTGAGCCTCAGGACTGAATGTTTAGAGTATGTCAACAGAACCATTCAAATCTGGCCTTAGATACTTACTAGCTATATGACCCTGAGCAAGTCAATCCTGTTTGCCTCATTTTCCTCATCTAGAAAAAAAATGAGCTGGAGAAGGAAATGCAAACCATTCCAGGATCTTTTCTAAGAAAACCCCAAATGGGGTTCAGGAGAGTCAGACATAAGTGAAATGACTGAAAAATGATTTAAAAAAAAAACCATAGTAGAATTGAGAAGAGACTTTCTTTCCTATGCAGCTGGGCCCCAGGTGTTAGCAGTGATGTCATCATCCAAGGGCACTTCTGGGTGTCCTCAGGTTTTCTTGCCCCTAGTCTCTTGATGCTTGCCCCGGATGCTACACATAACCCTGCTCCCCACTTCCTCCTAACTCCCTCAGTCTTCCTTCCTCCATCCCTCACTCTTTTCTCCCTAAAGCCCTTCCTCCTTTCCTCCTCTCTCCAACCTCATTGCTTCAGTTCCCTCAATCTTCCTTCCCTCCCCTTCTCTCTTACCCTTACTTCTTCACCTCTTTACTCCTGCTACTAGCTAACTGTGAGACTTAAGTCATTTTTTTCCAAGTTTTCTAGAATTCCTTTATAGAATGAGGGAGCTCTAGCTCTCCCAGACTGATATTCTGATTCTGAGCTCTCCCACAGAGCTCTGTGTCCATCCCACTTTCAAGTGTTCTTAAGGTTCTGATCCTGAAACCTCAGTAGAATAGGGGTGGTGGTGCCCAAACCCTTTCAGCAAGAATCAAAGCATATTATACCAGTAGACAGTTTCCATGGCTGGAAGCACCAATCAGATACTTTCACAAATGTACCAGGCACTCTGCTAAACCCTGGTGATATCAAGAAAGGAAACAGAGTACCTGCCCTCAGAGAGCTCACAGTGTATTTAGGAGAGACAACACACAGACAACTATATACAAACAAGATCCATAAAGGATAAATTGGAGGTGATCTCAAAGGGAATGCATTACCATGAAGGAGGAGCAAGAAAGTTTTCTTATAGAGGCAGCTGGATAGCCCAGGGGCTAGAAGGCCAGGTCTGGAGTTGGAAGAGATTCAAATCTAGCCTCAGACAGTTTCTAGGGCAAGTCATTTAACCATAATGCCTAGCCTTTACTCATCTTCTGTCTTAGAATTGATACTAAGCAGGAAGGAAGGAAGGAAGGAAGGAAGGAAGGAAGGAAGGAAGGAAGGAAGGAAGGAAGGAAGGAAGGAAGGAAGGAAGGAAGGAAGGAAGGAAGGAAGGAAGGAAGGAAGGAAGGAAGGAAGGAAGGAAGGAAGGAAGGAAGGAAGGAAGGAAGGAAGGAAGGAAGGAAGGAAGGAAGGAAGGAAGGAAGGAAGGAAGGAAGGAAGGAAGGAAGGAAGGAAGGAAGGAAGGAAGGAAGGAAGGAAGGAAGGAAGGAAGGAAGGAAGGAAGGAAGGAAGGAAGGAAGGAAGGAAGGAAGGAAGGAAGGAAGGAAGGAAGGAAGGAAGGAAGGAAGGAAGGAAGGAAGGAAGGAAGGAAGGAAGGAAGGAAGGAAGGAAGGAAGGAAGGAAGGAAGGAAGGAAGGAAGGAAGGAAGGAAGGAAGGAAGGAAGGAAGGAAGGAGCTTCCTGTCAAAGGGAATATTTTAGCTGAGATTTGAAGGAAGCCAAGGGAAGAGAGTAGGCAGAGGTGAAGAGAAAGAGCATTCCACACTTCAGCCAAGTGGGACAGCTAAAGAAAACACTCATAGTTATAAGATGGAGAAGTCTTGTTGGAGAAACTCCAAGGAGCGCAGTTTGACTGAATCCTTGAGGTCTTGGGGAAAAAGTCATGTATAAGAGCCTGGGAAAGACAGGAAGGGATCCAGTTATGAAGAACTTTGAAAGTCAACCAAAAGATTGTATAATTCCTCCCAAAACACAGGCATGGCACAAAACAGCCACACCCACTACATAACATACACACCATACAAAACAACACAGGACACACACACACACACACACACACAAATCAGGACAACAGAAAATATCTTGGGAGCACTTGGGAAACCCTGAATTAGAAATTCATTTGGTGGATCCTTTGCCCCAAGTGGGAGCATATTAAAAACTTCCTTTTTACTTCAGCTGCGAATATCAAGAAATAAATATTTCTCCAGTATAATCTCTTCCATGTTTATCTCAGCTAGACTTCTATAATGCCTTCAACTAAAAGCCTTTTTGTGCTTTTGTCTTAGACCTAACCTCTTTTCTTTAAGAAGTGTATAAAAGGGGGGAAGCTGGGTGGCTCAGTGGATTGAGAGTCAGGCCTAAAGAGGGGAGGTCATGGGTTCAAATCTGACCTCAGACACTTCCCAGCTGTGTGACCCCGGGCAAGTCACTTGTCCCCCATTGCCTAACCCATACCACTCTTCTGCCTTGGAGCCAATGATAGAAGGTAAGGGTTTAAAAAAAAAAAGAAAGTGTATAAAAGGTTAATAGGGTAAACAAAGGCCTCAGAAAAGGTTCTGAGGGTGGTAACTAAACATAAAAAGAAAAATAGTTCAGAGATAGTTAAAAATCCTTGCCTTTTGGGGGGCAGCTGGGTAGCTCAGGGGATTGAAAGCCAGACCTAGAGACAGAAGGTCCTAGGTTCAAATTTGAACTCAGACACTTCCCAGCTGTGTGACCCTGGGCAAGTCACTTGACCCCCATTGCCTAGCCCTTACTGCTCTTCTGCCTTGGAGCCAATACACAGTATTGACTCCAAGACAGAAGGTAAGGGTTAAAAAAAAAATCCTTGCCTTTTCCACCCTCTGGAAGAGATTAGAGTAATGACCTACCTGGAGGCAACCCTCTTCCCATTTCCGGAAAGGATTAGAGTATTGATTTGAGGGAGGATGTCTCTTTGATTACAATCTTTGTATCACCTGTGGCCTACTTCTGTTTTGAGAGGGAATGTTGTCTAAGAGGAAGGAATTAGTGAACTGAAGGGAATGCATCTTCAAGGGTGTGCTCACAAGATTAAGCGACTATTGTTCCATGAGATCCCTGGTTCTTAACCCTTTTTTGGCGAGTTCCTCTCCATTATATGTCTTCCAGCAAAGGTGGTGTTAGATGGTGTTTTCAATCCCTTTAAACCTGGGGTTCCTAACCTTCTTTGCACCCCTTCAGCAAGCTGGTGATGCCTATGGACCCTTCCAAAGAATCATGTTTTTAAATGTGAAAAAGAAAACACAGAATTCCAAAGTAAACCAATTATATCAAAACACAGCTACATGTGAAAGATAAATAAGTAAATTCATAGTCCAGGTTAAGAGCCCCTGCTCTTGGATAAAGAAAAATGTTAACCCTGAGTTGTGTTAGAGCAGTTGGGTTGCATAATGGTTAGAGTCCTGTGCCTGGAGTCAAGAAGACCTGAGTTCACATTTGGTCTCAGATACTTCCTAACTGTGTGACCATAGGCAAGTCATTTTACTTTCTTCTGCCTCAGTTTCCTCAATTGTAAAATGGTGATAACAATAGTACCTACCTCTTGGTAGATTTTAAGATCAAATGAAATAATATTCATTAAGCCCTTAGCTCTATGCCTGGGCCATAGTAGGCACTTAATAAATGCTTGTCCCCTTCCTCCCTTTGTAACCACCCTTTTTAATTGTGAGGTTTTTTGTTACCTGATGTCCAAGGCCATGAAAAAAACTTGCTTCTAGAATAATGTTAATTTAAATTTTATTTTGGATAAAGTGTGCCTATAAGACAGAGTACAGTGTTAGCATTTTTTGCCAATATCTATGAATCCTTTTCTTGGTAAGAGCCACTCCCTTGAAGGAGCAAGCTTCTAGGGATTAATTCTCTCCTGTCCCTGCTCCTCTCTACCCTTCCCGACAGATCCAAGAAAAGATTGCCATTTGCAGCCCAGTTTCCAATCCAGCTAAAGGCACCACAATTGAGGGAAGCAAGTGGAAGACAGAGATGAAGAGATCCCACAAACTTTTTTTTAACCCATACTTTACATCTTGGACTCAATTTATTCCAAGGCATTAGAGACATAGAGGTAAAGCAATAATGGTTAAGTGACTTGCCCAGGGCCACACAGCTAGGAAGCATCTGAGACCAGATTTGAAACCAGGGCCTTCCATCTCTATGCCTGACTCTCAATCTTCACTGAGCTACCTAGCTGCTCCTCCACAAGCTTTTAAAGAGAGTATCTGTGGTGGGGGTGGGTGGGAGGGGGGGGGGCAACTGGGTAGCTAGCTAGCTGTGTGACCCTGGTCAAGTCACTTCACCCTGTTTGCCTTAGTTTCCTCATCAGTAAAATGAGCTGGAAAAGGAAATAGAAAACCACTCCACTGTCTTTGCCAAGAAAACCCCAGATGGGGTCATGAAGAGTGGAACACAACTGAAAACAACTGAACAATAACAAAGATTATATCCTATCTAAACTATATACTAAGCATTGTTTGGCAAAGGGGCACACAAAGGCAGAGAGAGACCCTGCCTCATTTAGCTTATATCCCAGTGAGGGATGTAGATAAGCATCCTACTCTTGGAAGACCAGCCTGGAGTTTGTTTTGTTTTGTTTTCCAACTAAAATTTAAAAAAATAGGTATACTATTTTTTTTTAAACCCTTACCTTCTGTCTTTTGGAGTCAAAACTGTGTATTGACTCCAAGGCAGAAGAGTGGTAAGGGCTAGGCAATGGGGGTCAAGTGACTTGCCCAGGGTCACACAGCTGGGAAGTGTCTGAGGTCAGATTTGAACCCGGGACTTCCAATCTCTAGGCCTGACTCTCAATCCACTGAGCCACCCAGCTGCCCCCCCCATACTATTTTTTTAAAGTATTTATTCCAAAGTTTTTCTTTTATTTGACATCCTGAAGAAGTTAACACTGGTTCTATCTGCACAAAGTAATTTCTTTTCATTTTATTCCAATGCAATTCATGCAGCTACATACAGAGGGAAAATGGCCTGTTTTTATAAAGCACAGCATTTAAAGTTCAATCAGTTTAAACAAAGTATTAACTGTTAATAGGAAAGATGATTAGCAAGGAAAATGAGGACCTGACAAATTCATTGGAAGGAAGGAAGGAAGGAAGGAAGATATTGAATTACTTCATTATTCTATCACCTATTGCTGTTCCTCTGACATTAAATCTAGTGAAGGGAACACAATAACTAAAGTCATTCACAAACACCTCAAAGTGTCAACTCTTTAAAGCATTAAGTCCTCCATTTGAATGATCTGTTACTTCATTCTAAAAAACCAGATGTTTTGCCCTGTGATTTCGAATACTAAATAAGGACTATGATATTTTAAAATGTACTTGGAAACTAAGACATCAAGAAGGAGAGATGTAGATAAGCATCCCAACTCTTGGAAGACCAGCCTGGAGTTACCAAAAATGACAAAGGAAGAGTTTTCTCACATAAAGAACAGTCATTAGTGAAATAGGCTGCCCTAAAAGGTAGTGAGCTTCCTGTTATTGGAAGAATCCGAGCAAAAGCTGGATGACAGTAGCATTTAATGAGCTTTTCAGACAGGAAGAAACTAATGTCAGTGCCAGCCTAGTAGTTACTGCCTAAGAGTCAGGAGGCCTGGGTTCAATTATTATCCTAGCCCTGAGTCACTGCAATTTTGAGGAGCGCCCATGCCTCAGTTTCCCATAAGCTTCCCTCACCCCGGAATGCTGGAGCCAGTACTTTGAAATCCCCAGAGGAAAAGCCCCAAGGGTCAGAGCTCCACCTGAGTCCGGAAAGGCCATTTAGACTTCTAACCCCCAGGCTCCTCCTCCTCCCTGCAGTCCCCTCACCTGGGCTGGCTCTGAATCAGAAAGTGCCCCTATTCTAGGCTGGCTCAGGGTTCTGACTAACAGAGGACCTCTCCTCTTTCTACCCAGTCCGAGGGGAACTACAAACCATGCCCCTGGCCCTCTGGGGAGAAGGGCCAAAGGCAGTGGGACTGCCTGCTGTCACGAGGGTGAAGATGGGAGATTGTCCAGGAATGTGCCCCGCGTGAGGAGGGCAGGAAGGAGGCGGTAGGGAAGAAGCAGCAGGGAGCAGCCTCCTCCGTTGCCTCGGGCCCTGAGGAGTAAGCCCCAAAGTACAGTGCAATGACAACAGTAATTAGGGCTGTAACCCACATTTAGTCTGATCCTTTCATCCTGGCTAATCCGCCCCCTCACCCCACGGTCCGTCCCGGAGCACAGCCAGAGGAAGAGCTGCTGGGGCACTTGAAGCCTGGGGCTTGGACCAGGACGTTGGAAGCCTTGCCTCAGAGATTTTAGCTAGGAGAGGAGAAGGAAGCAGAACTAGAAAGTTCTTCTGAAATACTTGGCTAGAAATCTGGTGGAGAAAGGATGAGATGATCCCCTAATTGGTGGGGGGGGGGGGGGGGGGAACGCGGGCAGCCTTGAGAACAATGGATTTTAAAAAATACTGGGAGGCAGAGATGAGCTCGATAAGAAAAAACTTCCCAACAATTAGAGCTGTCAGACAAAGAAATCAACTGCCGCTGGAGATGCTGAGTTGCCTGTCGTCACTGGACAACGTCATAGGTCGGACTACGGGAGCCACATGATTTGGGGACTGGGCGGACTAAGATGGCGTCTAGGGTCCCTTCCAACCCTGCAATTTCATGACTCAATGGGGAGAGTTCCTATAGTGATCTTAAAGGTGAGGAGGAGTAGACGAATTAGAGACTTCAGAGACTGGATGAGGATTCTGAGTGAGGAGGGCAGAGGAAAGCTTGAGCCAAAGCACTTCATAGCGCACCTGGGACACTCATCTCCCATCTGCCCCTCTTAGCCTGACACTTAGCTTAGAGGTACAACTGAAGACAAAGATTAATTCTTCTTTCCCTTCCCGAGTCATTCCTTTACTTCAAGAGACCTCTTGGTACAATGGCCCTGGATCAGGGACAAGAGTTGAAAGAACCGGGTTCAAATCCAATATTGTGTGTATATGCAGATCACCTTAATTCTGTGAACCTCAATTTCTCTCCAATGTCAAAAGGATGGAGGGGGTGAGGAGATCTGGACTGGATGGTCTCTGAGATCCTCTGAGGATCTGTAACTCTAGTTCTTTCATTAGATACATAAATGATCTTTGGTTCACATCCATTCTCCTTTTCTAAATTTTCTCCCCTTTACCCTACTCTCCTAACTAATTCTCCTTCCTGTGTTATTTCCTGCTCTCCTCTTATTGCCACCCCATATCCTTACCCAATTTCCCCAAAACACCACTTGGTGCCTGCTCAAAATCATGACTCATAGGATCATATATTTAGAGTTGGAAGGGACTTTGGAAGACATCTAGTTCAACCCCCTCATTTTACAGATGAGGAAATTGAGGCCCAGAGACATTAAAGGATTTACCTAAGGTCACACGGGTAATAAAAATCGAAAACTGGATTCCAAACCAGGATTGCTGATTCCAAAGATTTCACACACCACACTGACATTACATTTTCTATGATTTAGCAATGAAATTGGCAGCTAGGTTGTCCAGTGAATAGAGCATTATGTCTGGAATCAGGAAGATTTGAATTAAAATTCAAACTCAGACTCTTATTAGATGTGTGACCTTGGGCAAGTTACTCAACCCCCATTTGCCTCAATTTCCTTATCTGTAAAACCCCTTCTTTTGCCAAGAAAACCCCATGGACAGTTTTGGTGTGCCATGGTCCACAAGGCCACAGAATCAGTCGAGATTTAGCCTGGCAATCTTTGTGGTCCCAACCAACTTCTAAACCTGATCTTTGAACAGAATTATTTGTTGTCCCCTCAAATATATCAAGTACATTCCATTCTTCTGATTGTTTTTTGATCATGTAGTCAGCCAAGAATACCTCCTCGCTACTTTTCAAAATTCTAGTTATCCTTCAAGAACCAGGTTAAATTCTTCCTCAGGAAACCTTCCTTAATTGTCAGCAGTCCACATTGATCCTTTCCTCTTCTAAACTTGTTCCTATCACTCAGGTAGTTGGAGAGGCAAACATATAATGGTAAGTAGTCTCTACCCTCGAGAAGCCTACACATCTTGTTGAAAGGATTTACAGGTAAGCAGCAAGCTTTGACTGATGAAATGATTGATACCCAGAATCAGATATAAGAAGAGGTTATCTTTTTTCTCTAGATCTTCCCTTTGGGGGCTCCCCAGTTTTCCTTTCTATTGGGGATCGTCACTTTTCCCAGTGTTCAGGCAGCGTTTGGGAGATTGTAAAGATCATAAAGGATTGCAAAGCAAGATGAGTCTTCCTGACTCTAGCCCCTTCATTAAGGCAAGAAAAAGGTACAAGCCAATCCCCAGTGGAGGTATCATGTTCTTTTTTCTTTGTTTCTTATATCTACAATGGGCACCTAAGTGGCACAATGGATAGAGCACTGGGCTTGGAATCAGGAAGACTCATCTTCCTGTGTTCAGATCCAGCTTCAAACTCCTAGTTAGTGTGAACATTCCATGACTGAAATGGCACCACAAGAACATCTAGTATAATGCTTGACAAGTAGTTAATATTTAATAAGAGCTTTTTGACTCTGCCTGCCTCATTCCAATCACATTGGAAGAAATGACCAAAAAAGGAGGAAAATCAGTGTTGTTAGAGGGATTTGAAGAAGATAGACACAGAGGTGCACAATGAACTTTGAATTAATCCTGCCATTCTGGAAACTATTTAGAACTGTGACCCAAAAGGTACTAAACTGTGTATAATTTTTGTAAACCCTTGCCTTCTTGTCCTAGAATCAATTAATTCCAAGGCAGAAGATCAGTAAGGACTAGGCAGTTGGGGTTAAGTGACTTCCCCAAGATCACATAGCTAAGAAAATCCGAGTTCACATTTGAACTCAGGACCTTATTTTTTTGTTTTGTTTTGTTTTTTTCCAGGTAATTTTATTCAGTAATACACAAGTTTTAGCTCCACATATGATCCAACTTGCACCTTTGTCATATTATATTTCTTTTTTTAAAATTTTATTTAATTGATTCATTTAGAATATTTTTCATGGTCACAAGATTCATGTTCTCTCCCTTCTCTCCTCCCACCCCCTTCCCATAGCCAACACACAATTCCACTGAGTTTTACATGTATCATTGATCAAGACCTATTTCCAGATTATTAATATTTGCACTAGGGTGATCATTTAGAGTCTATACCCCCAATCATATCCCCTTCAACCCATATGATCAAGAAGTTGTTTTTCTTCTGCTTTTCTGCTCCCACAGTTCTTTCTCTGGATGTGGACAGTGTTATTTCTCATAAGTCCCTCAGATTTGTCCTGAACTTGGGATCTCCTGTCTCCAGACCTGGCTCTCTTTCTGCTGAGCCACCCAGCTGCCCCTGTGTATAACTTTTTACCCAGAGAGACCACTACTAGGCTTGTACTACAAAGAGACCAAAAAAAGAAGGGAAGACTCATATGTATAAAAATATTTATATAGCACTTTTTCATTGTAGCAAAGAACTGCAAACTATCCATTGGAGAATTAAATGGAACAAGTTATGGTATAAGAATATAATGTGATATAACAATATTACATGACCATAAGACATTACAAAAGAGATTGATTCAGAACTTGTAAGAAGTTATACAGTGAAAAGAGAATAGAGCCAGGAGAACATTTTATGCACTGACTACAATACTATAAAGAAAAACAACTATAAAAGATTTAAGAACTATTATCCAAGCTATGACCAATCATGACTCTAAAAGATTGCTGGTGAAGCATGCTTCCCCCCTCCATCAGGGACATGATGGCTTAGAGATGGGGCAATGTGACATTTGTTGTTGTTCAGTCATGTCCAACTCTTTGACCCTGTGAACCATACTCTCCATGGGATTTTCTTGACAAAGATACTGGAGTGCTTTGCCATTTCCTTCTCCAGCTCATTTTATAGATGAGGAAACTGAGGCAAACAGAGTAAAGTGACATGCCTAGGATCTTTCAACTAGTAAGTGTCTGAGGCCAGATTTGAACTCAGGTAGCTGAGTCTTCCTGATTCTAAACCTACACTCTAGCCACTACACCACCTAGCTTCATTTCCTTAAAGGAGAGTCACAATAGGAAAGAATGGACCTAAGCTCCTATTCACAATAAGCTCTTTGAGAATAGGAATGGTCTCATTTTGTCTGTCACCCATACCTGCCATAGTCCTTTGAACATAGTAGGTGCTTAATAAATGTTTGTTGGATTTCAAAGGACTTGAGTCAGTTACAAAAAAGAATCTTCCTTATTTAATTATGTTCTTTATAATATGAGAGGGGTTGAATTGTGTGATCTCTAAGATTATATCCAGCTCTAACATTCTATGGGTCTATATTTCTACTCCCAGGTGTGTTGTAGCATCTAATGTTCATATTGGACAGAGTGTAGCAAACTTCCCTGCTCCCTGTTGTGTCATTGTGTTGTATATATTGAAGAAGGAACTGTATTATCTGGACCCTGGAGATCTGGCTCAGGAAAAATGGAAATACTGAACTAGAGAATGTTGGGCCTTGAGCACACAAATGGTTTTATAGTTTCTATTCCAACCATTACCAATTGTTTCTGTATCCCTTTGCAACATTATCCCATTGCTCTTTCCTTTTTTTTTTAAACCCTTACCTTCCATCTTAGAATCAATACTGTGTATTGGTTCCAAGACAAAAGAGTGGTAAGGGCTAGGCAATGGGGGTTAAGTGACTTGCCCAGGATCACACAGCCAGGAAGTGTCTGAGACCAAATTTGAACTCAGGACCTCCCATGTCTAGGTCTGGCTCTCAATCTACTGAGCCACCCAGCTGCCCCCACCATTGTTCTTTCTTCAACTAGATTATAAACTTCTTTAAAAAAGAACCAAATCAAAAAATTTGGGACCCACATAGCACCTGGCCCCATGTTGAAAGCTTAAGAAGAAGCTTGATAAATACTTGGTGACTCGGATGCAGCCTGACGTAGTGAGAAGAATGGTGGAATGGGAAGCAGAAAGCTTAGATGTGACTTTTCTTCATAAACAGGCCCTATGTATTCTTTATTCTTTTTTAAACCCTTAGCTTCCATGTTATAGAATCAATACGGTGTATTGGCTCCAAGGCAAAAGGGTCAGAAGGGCTAGACAATGAGGGTTAAGTGACTTGTTCAGGGTCACCTAGCTAAAAAATGTCTGAAACCAGATTTCCCTCCCATCTCCAGGTCTGGCTCTCCATCCACTGAGCACCTGGCTCCCTCCCCTCTCCTCTCCTCCAAGTCATCTTCAGTTCAGTGACATCACAAAAAAACACTCCCAGTGTTCTCCTTGACTGCCCTCCAAGTCTGGAACTCTCGCCCTCCTCATCTCTGCCTTCTGGTTTCTTTCAAATCTCGGCTAAAGTCTCAACTTCTAGAGGAAGCCTTTCCCAATCCCCCTTAATGCTGGCACCTTCCCTCTGCCAGTTATCTGCAGTTTATTATGTCTATAGCTTATTTATTTGTCTGAAGCTCTCTGCAGGCTGTCTCCCAATGAGACTGTGAGCTCCTCGAGAGCAGACACTGTTTATTTTTTTTAATTTTTTGCTTTGCTCTGGATTCCCAGCACTTAGCTTTGCATCTAATAGTAGGTACTTAATGAATATTTGTTGCCTGAATTCTTCCTCTTCCTGGCTGTGTGACCTTGGGAACCTTCCTGAGCTTCAGCTTCCTCAAGGATCACATGAGGGACAATCCTATTGGTACAGCTTATTTCCTGGGGGTCCTGTGTAAAGCTCAAAGCCACACGGGAGCATGGCAGGTTGACCACCTGCACATGCAGAGTGATCAACACCTCTTTTACTTTTCTAGGTGGGTTAAGGGAAATGGCAGCCATGAAGACCCTGGAAACGCTGCCTAGTGATAGGACTTCCCCAGGAAATACAAAGTCGGCTTTCTGGCAGTGCTCCTGCCCTGATAATTCTTATTTCTGTGCACTTTAATCTGTACAAAGCATGTTCTGTACAATGAGTCCAGAAGGTAGACAGTGAATATATATATATATATATGTACATATATAAATTTTTAACCCTTATTTTCAATTTTCAATACCATATATTGGTTCCAAGGCAGAAGAGTGCTAAAGGCTAGGCAATGGGGTTTGTGATGAAGAATGAAGGGTTTGCAAAAAAACTGAGAGGTGCAAACATCAGAGTGAGTGATTGACAGGAGCATGTGACTAAGAGTCACATGGGAGCCTAAGGCTGGAGATCTGGGATAAGACTCTATGCCCCAATGGTCAAACATCTCTCCTGAAGGACCTTGGAAAAACAGGTATTCTACTTCTTCTAACACCAGCTAAAGAAGGAAATCTTTGAATCTAGATGCTGGCAGCTTGAAGAAAAGAAGATTGAAGGCATACATCCCCTCTGAAGATCCTGGCCTTTTGATCGGACTCCTTGTGTGAGATCTGGCTATTGGGGAAAATTACTGTTTAGCTTAGGAAAATGGTTTTAGATAGTTTATAGACATTAGATTTTAAGATAACTAGTATAATTTTCTCCTAAAACCCCTGTTCCTTCCTCCCCTTCCCAACCAATAAATCTGAATTATTTATATGTTCCCTCTGGTTCTTTCCTCACCAAAATCTCAACATAACAGTTTGGCAGAGCCAGGTAGGTCTGTATGTTAATGAGATCAAAGATAGAGGGAAAAGGTTAGGTTTATTTGTATGTTTTCTGTATTAGTATTTTTTAAATATAAAGAGAGCAGTTTCGAGCCAACATTCAGTATACTCTATCTTAAGGTGGCTAGGAGCCAAATAGAATTCTAAGGGCTTGGCTTCCTCAGAGGGGTTATTAAAACGGTACCACAGACCCCCCAGCAGCCATCTTGAAAAAAACTTTTTTTAAATTTATTTCTTGTTTATTTCTTTGTTGTATGTATAAATTACATTGTGATAATATTGTTTTGTGTAATAACTATGGAAGCTGACATGTCAGCAAACATGTTTAATAATATGATAATGATTTTTTTTCAATATGTTATGTATATTCCCTTTTTGTGTTTGTATCCTTCCCTAGCTACTGTCACTATATTTTTGAGATGGATTGTATGAAGCCACTGATGGATCTGAAACTGTGTGATGTTATAGCATATGTACCCCTTGCTGTTATCTGTGGGTGTTTTGTATACAAGTCTCGTCCTTCTGTGTGCCTTTGTGTAACTTGCCTTAAAGATCTAACAGCTTGGTTTAGAAGGGATTTTGACTTTAAACTGATGTTTATGCACATGAAACATCAAATGGATACACTGGAGCCATTTATAAACAACATTAATATGAACCAAGGCTGTGTACATGACAACAACAAATTAAACAATGAACCTTCTCAAGAGGGACTTGCTTTGTAAATTATGAGCAACAATTCAATGTAATGACACTGGGGATATATCATTACAACTCCCAGAAGAATCTCTGAAAGCTTTGCCATTGCTGTTCTTATATTCAGTCAGTGCAGAGAATGAGTTGCATTCCATCTATCCTATTCCTGAGGATATACCAGAAGACTTATGGTCAAAGTCTTCCACAGATGTAGGCCTATTGAAATCAGCTACTCCAGTAACAGTGAGAAGGACCAGTTCCTTGTGTTCCTCAATACCCCTTGAGTAAAGAAGCTATAGATGGAATAAGACCTATTATTGAGTCCCTAATTCAACAAGGGATCATAATACCATGTTTCTTAGAATATAATACTCCCATACTTCCAATAAAAAAACAAAAGTTGGATCAAGATAGCAGAATTGTCTATAGATTCATACAGGATTTGAGAACTGTAAATGATCATGTAATAAAGACTCATCCTATAGAACCAAGTCCAGCTGCTATAATCTTATCTATTCCAAGTCAAGCAAGATATTTCACCATGGTAGATTTATGTTCAGCATTTTTCTCGATATCAATTCATGAGGATTTTCAAAAGATCTTTGCTTTCATGTGGGAGACTATTCAGTAGACCTGAACTCATCTTCCACAAGGTTTCTGAGATAGCCCAAGTCAACTCTCTCAAATTTTGAATAGAGACCTTAAAACAATAACATTCAAGAAAAGTAAAATAGTTTATTTTGTAGATGATATCCTCCTAGCATCTCCATCTGCTAAAGTGTGTTTAGGAGATAGCAAGATTCTTTTGATTGAATTACATAAATGTGGACATAAAATTTCTAAAGCAAAACTTCAGTGGGTTTTGCCTTGCATTGAATATCTTGGCTTTATGTTGTCAGAGGGTTCCAGAAGTATCGCTAAGAAAAGAATAGCTGATATCCAGAAACTGAGTGCACCTAAGACCAAGAAGCAACTCAGAGCTATTCTTGGAACAACTGGTTTCTGTACACAATGGATACCTGGGTATAGTGAAATTACTAAATGTTTAACAGATCTAACCAGGAATACAGAAACAGAACCTCTGAAACTCAAACCTAAACATCTGCAAGCCTTAAGTAAGCCTAAGGAAGCAATTTTATCTGCAACAGCTCTTGGAATCCCATACTATACTAAACCTTTTCAATTATTTGTGAATGAGATGAAAGGAATTACATATGGTATACCAACACAGACTTTAGGACAAAGTTATTGTCCAATTGGATACTATAATTGTCAGCTAGATCCAATTGCTACAGGTACAGTTTCTTGTTTAAGGGGTGTAGCTGCTACAACTGTGTTAGTTCAGAAGTCATCAGACTTGGTTTTGAGGTATCCATTGATGGTATTTTGTTCACATCAAATAGAAGCACTAATGAGGAAATTTTGTACTCAAGCATATTCAGACCAACAAATATCTAAGTATGAAATTATACTTCTAGGTAGTGAAAACATCAAATTGAAGAGATGTAGTGTATTAAACCCAGCTATACTTCTTCCTGATTTGCCAAAGAACAGTGAACCATTACATGAATATGTAGAAGTAGTAGATCTAGTGGATATGCTAAGCATAGATTTAAAAGACACTCCAATTGAAAATTCAGATTTGGTTTTATTCACAGATGGTCCTTCATATTTGTGTAATTGAATTAGATGTATAGGTGCTGCAGTTGTCACAGAATTTGAGGCACTGTGGTATGAATCAATACCTAGTAACCTTAGTGCTCAAGAAGCAGAGTTGGTCGCATTAAAGCAAGCATGTCTTCTGACTGATGGTAAAAGAGCAAATGTGTACCCAGACTCTCATTACTCATTTTCAGTGTGTCATGCTACAGGAAAGATCTGGAAACAATGAGGTTTTATTACTGCATCGGGAAAACCAATTGCTCATGCAGAAATAATAACTGAGTTGTTGGATGCTATCCAGAAGCCTAAACAGCTAGCAGTAATCCATTGTAGAAGTCATACTAATAGAAGAGATTCAGTTGCTAAAGGAAACATAGAGCTGATATAACTGCTAAATTTGCTGCCAGAAATGCCCCAGTGTATGTTATGAATGTATCGACTATAGGATCTGGTGATCTAGAAAAAGCTTATGTACACTCAGAAATACAAAAATGGAAGGAGAAGTTTGGAGCAAGAAAAGAACATGGTATATGGTTGACAGATACTGGAAAGCCACTGTTACCAAAAGACCTGTATACCTATTTGGTTCAAGCCATTCACACAAAAAGTCATTTTGATACTCAAGCTATAATCAACACCATAAAGAGACAATGGGTTGCTCCTGGAATAAGTACTGTAGCAAATAAGATCTGCTCAAGCTGTTCTGTTTGCCAAAAATTCAATCAAGGGGCATTCAGACAGAAAGGTTTAGGTGGTAGACCTTTAGCATATTTTCCATTTGAGAGTCTGCAGATTGATTACATCAGCATACCAAAAGCTGGAAGATACAAGTTTTGCTTGGTAATTGTTGATAAATTAACAAAATGGCCTGAAACTTTTCTATCAAATGCAAATACAGCTAGCTTTGTGGTGAAAGTGTTGATTAAGGAAATTATACCTAGATTTGGAGTACCATTAACAATAGACTCTGATAAAGGATCACATTTTACTCAAGATATCCTGAAAAGAGTCTATGAAAATCTAGGAATAACACCAAAATATCATATGCCTTATCCTCCACAAAGTTCAGGGCAAATTGAGCATGTAAATTAGGAAATAAAGACTATGGTGGGGAAGCTCTGTGCTAAAACTCATCTCAAATGGCCAGAGATTCTTCCCATAGCTTTGTTTTATGAAAGCAAGAAAAGATTTATATAAATATCATCCTATGAGATGCTCTTTGGACATGCTCTATTACAAGCAAAAACTTGTAAGACCGTCTATGCATCTCTCTTAGGAGGAGATTGTCAACTTGCTTCTTCCTTAAGTGCTTTACCACAAAGACTAAAAGAATTACATGCTATGGAAGTATTCATTCAAACTGGTCCTTTGGATTATTCTCTTCATAATTATGAACCAGGAGATATGGTATACATAAAAATTTTTGCTAAAACATCAGCAACACAAGAAAGTTGGTTAGGTCCTTACACTATTTTGTTAGTTTCTCCATCTTCAGTAAAAGTTTTAGGTAGAAATTCCTGGTATCATTGTTCACATATAAAATTAGCACATTGTTTAAATAATGAAATATGTAAATAATGAAAATGTACAAATCAACGAAGAAAATGAAGAAGAGATTGCAGAAAAATAGAATCATCAGTCAAATTGAGTCTGCAGTCAAAAATCAATATCAGTAAGGAGAGGACCATTCCTGTAGAAAAGGATAGAAGAAGACAATGCAGATGATGAGGAAAATTCAGGAATTAATGGACATTGACTAAAAACTGAAAATTTATTAATCTAAAAGACTTTGTGAAATGTGCAATGAAGAGGATTACAGGATAAATGAACTAATGAATTGATACTTTGAAGTAATGTATTATAGTACAAATAACAGCATTTATTCACATTCAAACTCAAATATATTTACTACTATGGAATTGCAGAAGAATCTTCAAAGAGGAGGTGAGAAGAGAAAGAAAAATCCTAAGTAGGGGTAAGTATGTTGCATACAACAGTAACATAACTCTTACATAACAGTAACACTGACATTTAAATAGCAAAACAACATGACATAGCAACAGTAACAACATAATAAAATATAAACACAAAACATAAACTTGGTTAGGTAACATTGAATCACTACTTGAATGAGTGAAACAATGTATAGTTCGAGTATTAACAGTGTTATGATTAGCTACAGATATGTTATTTACTAACAAAATATAGTTACATACTTAGATTTAGTTTAGGTATAGAAATTTGGTTAGGCTGAAGTATTTTGAAGATAGGGATTAGTTAGGTAGAAATAAGAAAGATAAGAAAATCAGATACTGACTTGCACCACATCATACATTAAACAACAAAAACAACATATGACATCACATATCAAACAAAATTGTAAATAAATATGTAAGTATATGTAAGTAAGGTGTATAATAGAATTGTAAATTAATTGTATCATAGTATATATGTAAAATATGTATAAACATGAAGTGTACATAAGTGTATATATGTGCATATGTATAGCTTACATATATATTATATGTATGTAAATCATGTACATAAATCACTTATGTTTCATGTTAAATGTATTTGCATAAGTGAATTTAATGTTTGGTTTCATTTGCTATGTAAAACTTATGCAATGTTGTATTTACTGTAATTTTCAAAATTTTTCTCTAAGTTTAATGTTAATGTACTGCAATAGTAGTACAATTTGCTGTATTGGCTGATAAGAGTGTTTTAAGTTTGATGTTTGCATGAAAATTGTGTTCATCTTTTTTATGTTCTTTGCTGTTTTGATTTTGCTTCTGTTTGACATTTGTACTTGTTTATTATTTAATTCATTTTCCTTTTCCTTTTTCCTTGTTAAAATTCCCTAGAATAGGTTAGTATTAGTTAAAGTAAGACAGTTGAGTGTAGATTGTTATTTTAGGTAGATTTCTTAGTTTAGGTCATTGGTAAGTATTTTAGATTGTGCACAAATACAAAAATAGTGTTTCCAACATGATTTTTCATTCATGCAAAAGCGGGGGGAGGGGGGGATGTGATGAAGAATGAACGGTTTGCAAAAAACTGAAAGGTGCAAAGATCAGAGTGAGTGATTGACAGGAACATGTGAGTAAAAGTCACATGGGAGCCTAAGGCTGGAGATCTGGGATAAGACTCTATGCCCCAATGGTCAAACATCTCTCCTGAAGGACCTTGGAAAAACAGGTATTCTACTTCTTCTAACACCAGCTAAAGAAGGAAATCTTTGAATCTACATGCTGGCAGCTTGAGGAAAAGAAGATTGAAGGCATACATCCCTTCTGAAGATCCTGGCCTTTTGATTGGACTCCTTGTGTGTGGTGAAAATCACTGTTTAGCTTAGAAAGATGGTTTTTGATAGTTTATAGACATTAGATCTTAAGATAACTAGTATAATTTTCTCCTAAAACCCCTGTTCCTTCCTCCCCTCCCCAACCAATAAATCTGAATTATTTATATATTCCCTCTTGTTCTTTCCTCACCAAATTCCCAACATAACAGGGTTAAGTGACTTGCTCAGGGTCACATAGCTAGAAGTGCTTGGGATGAAATTTGAACCCAGGTCCTCCAGATTCCAGGTCTGGCATTCTATCCACTAGGCCACCTAGCTGCCCCAGTGAATGTATTGTTATCTCCACAGAAATAAAATTAAGTTTAAATGATTTGCTAAATATAAAATAAAATATACATAATTTATAAATAAAAAAATAATAAGTTAAGGAGACAGATGGGTGGCTTGGTGGATTGAGAGCCAGACCTAGAGATGGGAGGTCCTAGGTTCAGATCTGACCTCAGACATTTCCTAGCTGTATGACCCTGGGCAAGTCCCTTGCTCCCCACTATCTAGCCCTTACTGCTCTTCTGCCTTAGAACCAATACACAGTAGTGATTCTAAGACAAATGGTAAGGGTTTAAAAAAATTAAAATTAAAAAAAAAAGTTAAATGGCATAGCTAATCAGGACAAAAGTAGAATTTGAACCCAGGTCTCCTGACTTCCAGTGGAGTGCTCTATTCAATATACTATGTTGTCTCCCTGCCTGTGAGGACCCCAAAATGTGAGCTTCTTAATGATTCTTTCTTAGGGCAACAAAGCTGATGTCTCTTGTCCTGTGTTTAAACTGTTAGCATGGGAGCCTGCTCAAATAACAGCATTACTAGAGGCAGAAGGGACCTTAAAAATAGCAAAATCAGAGATTTAGAGCCACAAGGGATTAGAGATGAATGAATGGAAGAGTGACTGAGCATTTATTAAGGGTTTACTATGTAGGAGGTACTAGCCTTGGCACTGGGAAAATAAATACAAATATAAGAGACACTTACCCTCAAGGCAAATGTGATAACATGCAAAGTTTTGTAAATCTTGAAATTCTATTAAAATTGTAGCAATCATCAAGGACCTTCTGTTCCAAAAAAGAGAGGCGCCCAGATCCCAATAAATGGGAATAGTAATTCCCTTAGACTGGTCCATCATTCAAATTCCATCATGTTTCTGTATTTTTACAACAATGTTCATATTTTACATAATTCTAATTTAAACTAGTGCCTTTTTTAATACATGGCACGACTTTAGAGGATTCATTATTCTCACCAATCAGGACCTAGTTGTACAGGGAAGTGGTGGCCAAGGAAGTGTGTCTTGGTCTGTAAAATTACAGGACTGGAGAAGGGAACAACAGAGCAGTCAGTCAGTCACCAGACAGGCCTTGCCAGGAGCAATGGCAGGATTCATTCAGTTTCAGCTTCTATTGGACTTTAAGAGCAGAGGCTACTTTAGGCTTTTCTTTGTGTTTCCACAGCATAGCAAGTGTTCAACACATAGTAGGTGTTTAATAAATGTAGCTGAATGAGGAAAAACTGTGGGAATAGAAACTCAGAAGAAAAACAACTGCTTGATCACATGGGTTGATGGGGATAGGATTGGGGATGTAGACTCTAAACGATCACCCTAGTGTAAACATCAATAATATGGAAATAGGTCTTGATCAATGACACATGTAAAACCCAGTGGAATTGTGTGTTGGCTATGGGAGGGGGTGGGAAGAGGGGAGAGAAAGAGCATGAATCGTGTAACCATGGAAAAATAGTCTAAATTAATTAATTAAATAAAATTTTCCAAATTTAAACTAAATAAATGTAGATGAATGACTGATGAAAGCAGGAGGTGGAAGGTGGTGAGGCTGGGGAATAAACAAGCAGGCATGGAGCAGAAAGGAGAGGAGAGAAGTCGAGTATAAGTTCATTTTCAGGGCAAAAACTTGCCAGAGTGAAAAACCAAAGTTAAAGAGACATAGTGAGGTCTCAATAATCAGAATTAAATTATCTAATTCTCCCCTCATTTTGCAAATGAGGAAATGGGCCCAGAGAGGGGAAGTTGTTGTCATTCAAGTCCAACACTTTATGACCCCATTTGGGTTTTCTTGGCAAAAATACTGGAATGTTTTATCATTTCCTTCTTCAGCTCATTTTGCAAATGAGGAAACTGAGGTAAATGAGGTTAAATGACTTGCTCAGGGTCACACAATAAGTGTCTGAGTCTGGATTTGAACTCAGTTCTTCCCAGCTTTATCCATTGTACCACCTAGATGTCCAAAGTCGAACAAACAATAAATAACAGACAGGATTCAAACTAGATTTTCTGATTCCAAATCTAATATAGCACTGTTTGATCCATGAAATTGCCTCTCACAAAGAGAATTCATGCTTGTACCACCATAAAAATGTACTTTGCTGTCCCCTAAAGTTCCCTCCCCCATGTCTCAATTTGCCAGTTCCTTTCAAGCCCAGTTCACAGGAGGCATTCTGTCATAACTGCTGCCAAGCTCATTAGGGGACATGTTCATTCTAACAAAATAAGCGCCAGCACTTGTGAAACGACGGATGTGGCAGTGACAACAGCTCCCGTATGTATTGTCCAATGTGCAGTCAGACCTGCGCTTTTGCTGATTGGGATGTTTTCTCCAGTGATGACAATCACCTGCTCCTCTTGTCCAGCCCCTCCTGTAAGGCTGCCAAATGTGGTTGGAGACAACTGTAAAATTTCACAATACGTTTCTATCCATCATCCCCTCATTTAAGCTTCACAGCAGCCCTATCAGCTTGGAGAGGCAGTGAGGAGACGAGCAAGCTAACGGGCATGGACAGGTTGTGGGGTTTCAGTGTATTTTTTGAAACCCTCTAAGGCAGAAGGGCAAGGGCCAGCCAGGGAAATGGGGCTACGTGACAGCTTGGAACTGTCTGGTTTTATGTATTTTTAAAGAGGAAACTATACTCTAGCACTCCTGACCCACCCACCCATCCACTCTAGAACAGTCTCTCCCACATACCATAGCCCCAACTTAGTTTGCTACTAATTGCCCATCTACCCAGTACTGTTAAAGATTTAACCACTAGGCTCCCCAGGAGGGAAATATACCACAACACAGTTTTAGGTTTTATGGGCACTATGAACATTTTCTCCATCACTTTTTAAACATCTAGATAATCAACAAAACAACACATCAAGCTCTGATTTGTATTATTTGCAGTTTCCAAGCTATAAAGGCTTACAATGAAAATTTAACAATCAGCTCTCTCCTTGGTTCAAGCTGACTCCAACAAACCCCTAACTTACTTCCGCTGCTTTTTTATACGACAGGCTATTCAAAGCCAAAGAAGGAAAGAAAAAAACTCATCTGTTATGACAGCAAAGACAGTGCCAGCAAAGACAGTGCCTTTGGAAATCCTTCTAGGAGACAAGTAAATCATCCAACCCAAGATCCTCATCTTTTACTTGGGGAAACTGAGGACAAGAGAGATGAAGCAAAGTCAACTAGTGAATTAATGGTAGAGCTGGGACTAGAAGCTTAGGACTGAGAGTTAAGGAAATTTGAATTTGACTTCACTTTACCACTAATTTGTTGTCTGACCTTGAGCAAGTCATTGCTTGGGGTGTCTGTCTTCTCATCTATAAAGTGAAGTAGACTAACTGAATTCTAAAGGATGTTCCAACTCTAAGTCCCATGATTCTCTGTACCCTACAACTTACAGCTTTAGATGGGCAGATGGACTAAGCCCCACAAAAAAGAGATACAGGAAACTGAGCCAAATATTATCACTATATTCTAAACTCCTACCTTATGTGTAAGGCCAATCCTGGACAAAGAAAGAAGGGTTTTATAGGATAAAATCATTGTTCTTGAGTTCACAGGGGGTGTTATTGCTATTGTTTGACTTTTGTTTTCAGAGACAATGACATCTCAATTTTCAATGATTTCCTGCAGTGATGTCTTGCCTCACGAGCAAATTGGATTTAGGGACAGCTAGGTGACTCAATAGGTAGAATGATGGGCCTGGAGGCAGGAGGATGAGGGTTCTAATCTGGCCTCAGACATTTCCTAACTATATGACTCTGCACAAGTCACTTAATCCCAATTGCCTAGCCCCTTGGTGATAAACCTATGGCATGTGTGCCAGAGGGGCACTCAGAGCTCTCTCTTGTGGCATTTAAAAGAGTGGGAGTCATAAACTGTGAGAGTTAAAATAGTTGAGGTTGTAAATTGTAGTGAGTAAAATAGTGGAAGATATAAATTGTAGTAGATATAAGAGTGGGTGAGTAAATTGTGACCGCAGAAAATATGTTTTCACTACAGTGTCTTGTTTTAAATCAAATATAAGGTGGTCACCAGGGAAATATTCCCAATTATGAATATACCCAAGTCAACTGGGTTTTATAGAGAATTTAATTAATAATACAATGAGGAATCAAAGAAAGAGAGAAAGAGAGAAAAAAAGGAAATAAATGAGAAAAGAATAGGCCGGCCCAGGCAGCCCTGGCCAACCCAGGCCTAAGCCCTTAAAGAAAAGATCAGTCAGTCCTTAATCACTCACCATAAGATCTGTTTAAGCAAGGATTCAGGGGGACAGAGTCTCCCCAGAGGGAGTTCGAGACAGAGTCAGCCTCCCTTGAGAGACCTCCTTAGAGATTGTCCTTCTCTCAACAACCTCCTTAGAGACTCTTTGTCAAGAGCCTGGGTATATCTCCTTTTCAACAGCCTGTCCTTTTCTTACATAGGGGGTTTTCTCCTATGTCACCTCCCCTAAGTTCTTCCATCTACCAATCACAGTAAACATTTTCCAAAGGACAGCCCATTCTGAATTCACACCTGAGTAGACTATCCTTTTAGTAATCCACACCTGAGTAGGCTAGAATCTGAGTAAGTTTTTTCCTCTTTGCTCCTTGTAAGTTCACAAGTTGGCTGACCTTTATAGGTACTTAGCACCCCTTTGTATTAATTCTAAAAATAGGCATGGCTTAAGTATGGGTGGAGTAGAGGTCTTCACATTTCTGATCTAAGTAGAGTTCTCACATTTTAGATCTAAGTAGCTTCACTGTTTAAAATGGGGAATAGTCCCAATAGGGAATTGTTCCAATGGAGAATTCCCCAATGGGGAAATTTTTAACATTCACAATGAGAAATTTCAAGATTCACACTCTGTGGGCACACTTGCCATCACCCCAGCACAAAGGTCACCAGATTTAATTACTAGAAAGCCCAAGGGATGTGGGGCCAGGGTGCTCCCTACCCCCTCTCCATGAGCACATGAGGATATCACTCCCCCCTCTAAAAGGTTCAATATCACTGGCCCAGCCCTTACCATTTGTTGGTCTTGCAACTGATACTTGTATGAATTCTAAGAAAAAAAGTAAGGGTTTTTTTTTTTAAGTGAATTGGATTGAAGTGAGGCAAAAGTTGTCAGCCTCACTTTCTCTTCCAGAGTCACCAAAGTCCAGTGGCAGGACAAAAGTTAGGATGACGGGCAATGGTCCAGGGTGCAGTGAATGACCCTGGCTTCTTTGATGTCTAACTAAGCTCTAGGATCTTCACAGCACTTGCTTCCATTGTCTTCATGGTCACTGGAACAAATTGTTCTCATGTGACCATTCCACCAGGGGAAATCTTCCCGTGCTTGGGGTAGACACCCCACTAACTCACCAATGAGTCTGTGGCCCATGGGACATCCTCAACTTGACTTAGCCCATCTTCCAAGAAAGTTTTACCAGGGTGCAGCCACTCACTGTACATGGTACAGTTTCTTGGAGCCACAGGTGAGAGCTGGGCAAAAGATAGACACCCAGGGTGGATGAGCAGCCCTGAAAAGAACTCAGCAAGCCCTCCTGCCAGAGATGCTAGTCTTCCCTTAACACTCATTATACCCTAAAAGGATGTATAGAAAAGGTAGAGACATAAAAAGATCAATGGCAATTGATGTATGAGATATATATTGAGATATATCTTAATACATGGGGTATATATGTGTGCATATAAATATTTGTGTGTGTGTGTATGTATATATAGTCACACATACTGGTAAAAGGATCAGACCCCAAATTGCAGCCAAGAGCCTATATTTAGTCCTGGGTTCCCAGAACTGCCTCAAAACTTGAGGGCTAATCACAGCATCAGCCAGGCAAGACGGCAGAAGAGAGAGCTGGTCCTGGAGTTGGGCAGATGTAGGCACCTGCCTTGCTTCTGCTGAATATTGGTGTAACTCTGGGACAGGCGCTTCACCTCCTTGTGTCCTAAGACCAGGAGTTGCAAAACAGACCTTTTTTAGTTGAATCTGCCTCCATGGGAATTCCCTAAATCAATACATTCACAGGTCTACTAAAACCAAAACATCCCAAATCATAGGATGGGAGATTCCGAGCAGGACAGGACTTGAAGGGATGGCTGAGTGCCCTCCCTCTCATTTGATGTATGCAGAAACTGAGACGGAGAAACGTCGAGCAACTTGCTCACCGTCACACAGATAATGTATTAATACAACCCTTTAAGATTTGCAAAGTGATTTATATACAGTATCTCACTGGATCCATACAACGGGCCCAGGAGGAAGATGCTCTTCTTGTCCTCCTTTTACAAAGTGAAGAAATCAAGGCTAAGAAGTTAAACGATTCGTACAGGTAATATGTAACTGAGGCAGTATTTGAACCCAAGATCTCTGACTGTTATCAAATGAAATAATATTTATAAAGCATTTAGTACATGAAGCCTGACATATATCAGGCACTTGAGTGCTGACTTTCTTCCTCTTTCTCTCCCTTCCCTTCCCCCCTCACTCCAAAAACCGGTTTCTTTCCTCTGGAGCATGTGGCCTCTCTGGTCCAGAAGCTTGCTGTGCTAAGTTTTGTTTCATTTCCTACAAACGTTTGAGTGGCCAAAGCATAGCGACCGGTTTCTTTACCCAATGGCAGTATGTTGACATCTTCCCAGGATGCTCAGCAGGCATAAACACCGGTAAACAATGTTTGCTGAGGAACTAAACAAACAAACAAAACCCTGGCTCTCATCCAGTCTCTTCTTTAGAGATGTTGCCACTAACTCTTGGATTAGACTCCCTTGCCCGGGTGATGCCCCCTGGGCTCCCTCAAACAAGGTGGCTGGGCTATGGACATAACTACCACTGTCCAATTCACCAACTCAGGGTGAGAAGAGAAAAAAAGATGGTCTCAAATGAACCTTTAAAGAAGTTTCAGCTGAGGAGAGGCCTCAGTCCTCAGAACATAAGATCCTATGATGGGGTGCCAGAGATGGTGGGGCATCAGCCCCTGCTCACCATCAGAGGAGGGAGGAGGAAAACATCAGATGAGGAAAGAGTTCACCTAAGGGTGGAAGGTAGGAGTCCCAACTCTTTATTTTAGTTGACAAACTCAATTTTATTTCAATCCAATGAAAGAATATGAGAATTACGGGGGGGTGGGTCTTAAATTTTGTCACCTAAGGGCAAAGCACTGATCCTTACACCCAGTTACAGCTCTGAGTTGGAAAAAAACAGACTCTGAAGAAAACGGGGTGTGCAGGATATTTGACCCAGATTCTCTTTTATACACCTGCTGCGTGTCCTTTGGCACATCATCTCATATCTCTGTGCCTCAACTTTTCCACCTGCAGGAGGATTTGGACTAAATGGCCTTGAATCTCTCTTCTAGATCTTGGCCCTTCTGTTTGTTCTTGTTTTTTGTTTTTTAAACCCTTACCTTCCGTCTTAGAATCAGTACTGTGTATTGGTTCTGAGGCAGAAGAGTGGTAAGGGCTAAGCAATGGGGGTCAAGTGACTTGCCCAGGATCACACAGCTAGAAAGTGTCTGGGGTCAAATTTGAACTCAAGACCTCCCATCCCTTCAGTTTTATGGTTTAAAATGTCCTAGGAGATGAAAACCTACAGCAGGCTGCCACGAGCCTCAGGCTTGTTAGGTGTGGGAAGCCCAAGTGAATATGTATGTAAGGCCAATCAGCACCCCTGCTTTCCTATATGGCCCAATATTGGGGAGTGGGGATGAAGGTAGAAGGTTTAGGAAAGAAACTGAGCCAGAGCCTAGCAACAGGGAAATCCCTGGGAAGATTCCCCCAGAGGAATGTAAGGTCCTTGAGGAGAGGGATGGTTTTTTGTTTTGTTTTTGTTTTATCACCAGCCGGAACATAATGATTAATAAAGACCTACTGAACTGAACTGGATTGGGGCTCTGCATGCTGACCTTCTTCCTACTTCCCCTTCCCCCATGGGAACAGTAATGGCTGCCCTCTTTTTATCAAAGCTCTCTTTGTAATGTCAAAATGGGTTTTGCCTAGCCCAGTGCCTGGCACATAGGAGTGTTCGATACATGTTTACTGACTGACTGAATTCAATTCTAGAAGCTTTTGTTAAAGGGCTTACTTTGTTAAGGGCCAAGCAGCCAGGTGGTATAGTGAATAGGGTGATTGAGCCTGGGGCCAGGAAGACCTGAGTTCAAATCCAACCTCAGACACTTACTAGCTGTGTGACTCTGGGCAAATCACTTACTGTATTTGCCAAAGCTTCCTCATCCATAAAATGAGCTACAGAAGGAAATGGCAGACCATTCTGCTATCCTTGCCTAGAAAACTCCAAAAGGAGTCACAAAGAGTCAGATGTGACTGAGAATGAGTCATGTCCCAAATAGCGTGATAGGCAATAGACAAACTACGACAAAAATAAGAGCAACCTCTGTTCTCAAGGAGTTTATGTCCTATCAGACTCCGTTTTGACCTTCCCATTTTCTCATACTCATGAAAGTAGACAAGAGTCTTAGCTACCACTGGGCCTCGGTTCCTCATCTACAAATGAAAGGGTTACACTAGATGCCTCCTCAGAGTCCTCCCAGCTCTGGATCTATGATCCCATGAGGGATATACAGATAGACTCACCTAATGTCACTGATCCATGAGGACAGCTCCAAGAATTCTTCTAACCTCCATGAGTAACTACATCTGGCTTACCCACAAATGGCATATTCAAAAGTAAATCCAATTTACTTACCCCAGAGCTATCAACTAGAGCATCCAATTTCCTTCTTTCCCTTCCATATAAAACCAAGGGTATATTGGTAAATGTTTTAACAACCAGACCTCGAGGTGGGAGGGTATGTCCAACACGCTTTTAAGTTTAATCTGAATTATTAACATCATATTCATCACTTTTTATGATCTGGATAAATCAACAGATCAATAAGCCAAGCTGATTTATAGTATTTGCTTATACCAGAAGTATAAATGCTCATGCTGAAAATGTAACAATTGGCTCTCTCAGTAGGTTCCAGCTCAACTTTGAATAAAATGAATCTGATTCTGAGCATCTTCTGGTCATCCAGAACCAGGAAGTGGCCTAGATCAAGCTGTTGTACCCTGAAGCATCAGTTCTTCAAATAAGGGGACTAAGAGTAACCCCAAAGTAAAGGCATACATCTTGTATCCATTAGATTGTAAGACCATTATGAGAAAGAATGCGCTCCACATTCAGAGAAAGAAGTGTGGGAGCAGAAACACAGAAAAAAAACAACTGCTTGATCACATGGGCCAATGGGGATATGATTGGGGATGTAGACTCTAAATGATCAACCTAGTGCAAGTATCAATAATATGGAAATGGGTTTTGATCAAAGACACATGTAAAACCCAGTAGGGGAGGGGGTTAGGGGGAGGAAAGGAAAAGAACATGAATCTTGTAACCATGGAAGAATATTCTAAATTAACTAAATAAAAAAAATTTTAAAGATGAAAAACATAAGGGGGGGGGAAGGGTGTAAGTCCTTAAGGGTAGAGACTGTCTTTTGTCTCTTTTTATATCCCCTGAGCTTAGCACAATGCCCGGCACATATTAGGTACTTAACAAATGTTTGTTTATTGACTGAATATACCCTGAATTAAGAAAAAATTATTGATATCTTTGTTTTTACATCAGCTTCACTTCCAAAGACTACCCCGTGACCTCCCCAGAAAGCCATCCCTTGTGACAAAGAATACAAAAGAGAAAGAGCAGTTGGGTGAAACTAAACAACATAAATAACCAAGCCAGTCAATAGGAAAAAAAAAATGTTACATGCTCGAAATCCTCCCCTACCTTTTCAAAGAAGGGAGGGAGGAGTATTCTTCAGACACAAGCATGATTATTATAATTAAACATTTTCAGGATTTTTCATTATTTTCATTTCCTTTTATATTGATGTAATCATAGCATTCAGTCTTCCTGGTTCTATTTACTAAACTTTTTTTAAAACCTTTACCTTCTGTCTTAGAATCAATATACTAAGTATTGGTTCCAAGGCAGAAAAATGGTAAGGGCTAGGCAATGGGGGTAAAGGGACTTGACCAGGGTCACACAGCTGGGAAGTGTCTGAGGCTAGATTTGAACTCAGAACCTCCCATCTCTAGGCCTGGCTCTCAATCCACTGAGCCACCCAGCTGCCCTACTACTTACTAAACTTCACATCGGCTCATATGACTTTTCATTTTTCTCTACTTCTCCATATTCTTTGTTTCTTATGGCATAAAAATAATAATCCATTACAATGACATTTATTTAGTTGTTTCCCTATCGATGGGAAGTCTTATACCCTTCTTAAATGAGTATTTACACTCATTTATTTATTATCCATGATCCCCATAGTAAGGTCAACTCTCCTCTGACACTGCCTCCATCCTGGTACTTCTCACCTCACATGCTCTGCCAACCCCAGTTCTCTTCCTGCTTCAATCCACCCTCTGCTCCACTGCCAAACTCTGTTCCACTCCATTTCCAGGCACAGTCTGGCCATGTTTTCCCCAAAAACTTCCCTGGCAGTCTGTCACCTCCTAGATCAAATTTGGTTTGTAGAGCCCTCTCTAACTTCCCCCACCAATTTTTTTAAAGACCCTTAGTTTCTGCCTTAAAACTATTGGTTCTAAGGCAGAAGAGTGGTAAATGCTACACAAGTGGGGTTTAAGTGATTTTGCCCAGGGTTACCCAGCTAGGAAGTATCTGGGATTTATCTAGGAAGTGTCTGAGGCTAAATTTGAACCCAGGACCTTCTGCCTCTAGACCTGGTGCTTTCTCACCACCTAGCCACCTTTACCAACTTGTTCATTCTCCTTATGCTTCACAGCCCTTGCTATTCCTCACACAGAACACTCCATCTCCTGACTCCAGGTATTTTCATCAGCCGCCTCTAATGCATGAAATTCTCCCTCCTCCTCCTCCTCCTCTTCATCCCCTGGCTTCCTTCAAGTCACAACTAAAATCCCACTTGCAACAGGAACTCTTTCTCAGTTCCTCTTAATTTTAATCAGATTAGACTTTAAGGAAACAAGGTGAGGAGGGAGAGGAAGTTGTTTTATAGTGCTCTGGGTGTCGGGGCTCCTGAGCCTTCCCTCTGCTGATTATTTAACTTGTTCACAGAACTGTTTGCAGGTTGTCCCTCCTCTTCCCTCCTTCCCCACCATCAGATCATGAGTTCTTTGACCTTTCTTTGCAGCCCCAGAATTTAGCGCAGTTACTGGCACTGAACACACGTTTATCAATCCACTGACCATGTGAAAGGTTGCCTGTGGTTTTTAGAATCCAGCTTCTAAGGAGCTGCCCGGCTCTTCATGCAGGGCAAGAGAGCCAAATAGACCATGGAAAGCTTGGCACCGGGAAGTCTCTGAACAAGATCTCTGTACAGTGATAAAGGCCCAGTGAATGGGACAGACAACCCACTGGCCAACAGGAAAGTGGAGAATGGACTGAACATCTCATGGACTTAGTGGACTTCAAGGTCCCAGGTTTCTACCTGAGGCCTATGTTGGCCAGGCTGACCCTCTGCTCACTAAGGATTTCAGAGTCTCCGTTCCTTAACATGAATGATGTGATAAAGGCGGAGAATGATGTCACCAGTGGTCACATGGTGAGTCAGTGGTTGAGCTGGTAAAGGGAACTCAGGAAGTGGATAAAATCTGATCCAGGAGACAGATTCAGAGGCCACTTGAGGTAACCATTGAGGAGTAATTCATGTTCCCCCTCTCTGACTCAGGTAGCCCAGCAAGCTCATAAAGTGCTCTGGAATCCTCAGCCAAAGGGCACCAGAGTAGGAGATTGCAGGCTAAGGTTTAGAGAATATCTTTGCTGGAGCTAGGAGGAGTAGGTGGGTAGAGAAACTAACTATGGAATGTGTAGTTGCTCAGTCGTTTCAGTTACGTCTGATTCTTCACCATCCCATTTGGAGTTTTCTTGGCAAACATACTGAACTGGTATACAATTCCCTTCTTTTAGCTCCTTTTGCAGATGAGGAAACTGAGGCCAACAGGGTTAAGTGACTTGCCCAGGGTCACACCATGAGGTTCTGAGGTCAGATTTGAACTCACAAAGAATCTTCCTGACTTACACTTATCAGTTAGCATTTATTAAGCACCTACCCTGTGCAAGGTACCATGCTAAGTGCTTTACACATATTACCTCAATTCATTCTCACAATCATGGGAGGCAGGTGGGAGATGAGTCTTGGGGAAGGGGGTGGGGGGAAATGAGTTGTGAAGAGGAATAGAGGGAAATGAGGGAATTGTTTTCTCAGGCTCTGATTCCTAACAGGAGATAGTTCTTACCACTATAGACATCGTCCATGATGGCTTTGGCTTCATGCTGACTTTGGGGGACTTTGTCTGGGTCCCCTTCATCTACAGTCTGCAAGCCCAGTTCCTTCTGAATCCTCCCCAGCCCTTGGAGCTGCCTGTGGCTGGGGCCATCTTATCCACTGTGCAACTTAGCTGCCCTGTTGTAATCAGCATGTTTACAACTTTATAAGGTACATACATTCCCTACTTTTTAAAAACTCTTTACCTGCTGTCTTAGAATCAACACTATATATTGGTTCTAAGGCAGAAGAATGGTAAGGGCTAGGCAAGGGGGGTTAAATGACTTGCCCAGGGTCACACAGCTAGGAAATGGTTGAGGTCAGATTTGAACCCAGGACCCTCCTGTCTCTAGGCCTGACTCAATCCACTGAGCTACCCAGCTGCCCCCATAAATTCCCTACTTTTAGATTCTCTCTTATTCATTTCTCCCATGATAGCATGGTATTATGGAAAGCACACTAGAATTAAAATCAGAAAACCTAGGTTCTAGTTCCAGTTCTTTTTACCCATGTGACTAGGGCAAATCACTTCATTTCTCTGAGTTCTAGTTTGCTCATCTGTAAAATGAAGGTAGTACTTGCTCTCTTATTTAATTCACAGGACTGCTAATAAGGAGGCAGCTAAATGGTAGAGTGCATAGACCTGGGCCTGGAGTCAGGAAGACAGGTTCAGATCCTCCTCAGACCCTTAAGATCTGCGTGAGACTTGGCAATCAGTTGATTTGTTAAATGCCAGCCATTGTGCCAAGCACTGAGGGTACAAAGAAAGGTAAAAGACAGCCCCTGCTCTCTAGGAGCTCACAGCCTAATGGGGAAGATTGCATGTAAACAACCATATATGAACAGGCTATAGACAGGGTAAATTAGAAAGAATCAGTGGAGGAAAGGTTCCAGAATTAAGGGATATTGAGAAAGGTTTCCCATAGAAGGTAGTATTTTAGCTGTGACTTTAGGAAACAAGGTAAGGGAAACCATCCTAGGCATGATGGACAACCAGTGAAAACGCAAACCACCACCTGCCTCAGTTTTCTCATCTGTAAAATGGGAATAATAGTAGCATCAATCTCTCAAGGTTGTGATGAAAATAAAATGAGATAACATTGTAAAGTGCTCTGCAAATAATAAGTATTATTAAGGAAAATGCCTTTAAAGTAGATATGTCTGTAGATGGATGATTTCATTGGGGATAGGTAAACTTGGTAAAAATGATAGTAATATCTCCACTCTGGACTTCATGAACTATCATGGCCAAAATAATTCATCACTGGGTGGTAGCAACAACAACAAACAATAACTAAGATGTAGCACTCTAAGATTTGCAAAGCACAACAAAAACAACCTCATTTTATCCTCGCAACAACTCTGTGAGGTAGGTAGTATTATTATTCCCATTTTATAGATGAGAAAATTAAAGTTGACAGAGCCTAAGGTCGTCACAGAGTTAGTAAGTGTCTGAGGGTTGATTTGAACTCAGGTCTTCCTAACTCCAGGTGCAGATTCCTATCAAGAGCCACTTGGCAATTGACCTTCTCATGGAAATAAAATGGTATAGTGGAAAGAGTTCTGGACTTAGAGTCAAAGAACTTGGGTTTGATGGCCAAATCTACCAACTATAATCTTATTAACCCATGATGAGCCTCTAGGAACTTGGGTTTATCTTTGAATAAAAAACATCCAGTCCAATCCTGGGTTCATATTCAAAGCCTTTCCTACTTGAGAGGGATACAATAGTATAATGCTGACATGGATTTTGAGAACTCGGAGCTACCTCCACATCACAATGCAGAATCAGATTATAATCAATACTCAAATGGATCTGTATTCTCATTAATGTGGGCATTCCTTTCAATAATACAAGTCAAGATCCATCCATGTTTGGCCATTTTGTTCAATACTTGCCTCCCTTCCCCTAGGTAAGCTGAGTCCAAATTTAACATAAAGTTCAAACATGAATTTTTGTAACCATGGAAAAATATTCTAAATTAATTACATAAATAAAATTTACCCAATTAAAATAAATTAATAAAAAAATTAAAACTCACTATAGGGGATCGACCTAGTTGGTAGACTTCCTCATGCTATTAATAATAATAATGAGGGGGCAGCTGGGTGGCTCATTAGATTGAGAGCCAGGCCTAGAGATGAGAGGTCCTAGGTTCAAATCTGGCCTCAGACACTTCCCAGCTGTGTGACCCTGGACAAGTCACTTAACCCCCATTGCCTAGCCCTTACTGTTCTTCTGCCTTGGAACCAATACCTAGTATTGATTCTAAGGTGGAAAGTAAGGGTTTAAAAAAATAAAATCATTATAATAAGAACTAGCATTCATAAAGAACTTTATATGTGTTCTCTCCTTTGATCTTTATAACAACCCTGTGAAATAGTGCTCTTTTTATCCTTATTTTATAGATGAGGAAACTGAGACTGAGGGGCTGAATGATTTTCCCAGATTCACAGAGATAGTAAGTAGCTGAGGCAGGATTTGAACTCTAACTCCAGCACTCCATCCACTATGGAACCTACCCTCATTATATGGATATTTCTGTGGACTCTGAAGGTCGTCCTTCAAATGAATTATCTCTAACTGTTGCCACACGATTCATCCACCTTTGTATTTTTCTGGTGTTATACTTCTTTGATAACATCTTTTTTTCCTTAAAAATCCCTTGTTTGTAATATGTTACAATCTGCTCACACTCCCCTGTACTCCTCCACTGTCCTTTGAGAGGTAGTCAACTTCACTTGCAAAAATAGATTGTTATCTTCTGTTTTGCAGCACTTTTCTTTTCAAGTATATCCTTATCACTTCCTCTGAGTTACTCCCTAAACCAAAAATAAAAATGAGGGAGAAAAATCAGTTCAGTGAAATTACCCCAGTATAACAATCAAGTGAAAGTACATGTAGTATTCCATACCCATAGTCCTCCACTTCTGCAAAAAAAAAAAAAAAAAGAGAGAGACATTTATTTCATCAGCTCTTCTCCAGGGTCAGACTTCTTATTCATCATAATTACACAACAGTAATTTCCCTTTTTGTTATTTACATCATAGCAATCATTTTGTACATTGTTTTCCATATTCCACTTACTTCATTTTATACCAGTTCTTATTTCTTCTCGTGCTTCTGAGTTCTTGATATTCATCATTTCTTACAGTGCAGTCATAGCCCATTCCATTCATGCATCAGTTTATTTAGTCATTCTTCAATCAATAGTCATTTTCTTTGTTTCCATTTCTTTGCTATAGCATAAGTATTGTAATGAATATTTTTGTATACATGCAGCCTTAATTTCTGTCTTTGATTCCCTTCGAGTATAGACCTAGCAGTGAAATCTCTGGGGCAAAAGGTATAGGTATTTTTTATAGTCATTTTTTAAAAAACATAATTCCAAGTTGTTTTCTAGAATGGATGGACTGATCTATGACTCTCATGTCCAACAGAATAATAGTGTATAGCATTGATGTCCCAAGGAACAAGTAATTACCTTTGAGAGAACCCTTCAGGATCCCCTCCCATCAGCATTCAGACAAAGACTCATCTGGCAGAGACATTGCCTTTGGACGGGAATTTGGTGGGACCAGTGATAAGGAACTGAGCTAAATTTTGAGCCTACTAGCCCATCAAGGGAGAGTCTGCTCACCCCAAAGTGTTAGAGGGAATGCTTGCATTTTGTTCTATAGTATCTTCCAAACCAAGGTCTCTTTGTAAAAGTTAACCAATGTTAAGTGGTTAAACAAGATTGAAGCAGTAGTCGGGGGAGGGGAACACAGTTGATAGGGTTCAAGCTGATGGCAGTATAGAATAAAGACACTCAGCCAACTTTCAGCATCCCCTAAAACTCTGAAGAAGCAGTTGCAGCAGCCTGGCTCTAAGAGAGTGAGCCAAAGAGTAGCTCCACAAGGGATCTCATCTAGGATATTGAGGCACCTTCTGGACCTTTTAGAACTCACAAGATTATAGAAGTTCTATACCGTTCACCTGGAATGCAAAAAAAAAAAAAAAGACTCATAGGTAATCTGATTTCTTTTCTTTTCTTTTTTTTAAAAAAACCTTACCTTCTAGATGCTATCCACATCCAGAGAATGAACTGTGGGAGTAGAAACAGAGAAGAAAAACAACTGCTTGATCACATGGGTTGATGGGGATATAATTAGGGATGTAGACTCTAAATGAACATCCTAGTGCAAATATCAATAATATGGAAATAGGTTTTGATCAATGCTACATGTAAAACCCAGTGGAATTGTGCATCAGCTATGGGAAGGGGTGGGAGGAGGGGAAGGAAAGAACATGAATCATTTAACCATGGAAAATTTTTCTTAATTAATCAATTAAATAAAATTAGAAAAAATAAATACATTTTGATATCTTCCAAAAAACTATAAATAAATAAACAAATAGGTGAATGAATTAATGAATACATAAATAAATAACCTTACCTTCTGTCTTAGAATCAATACATTGAGGACTTCCGGTCAAGATGGCGGCTTAGAGAAAGCTAAAGTTCAGATCTCCTGAAACCCTTCCTTACCGATCTCAAACCGAATGCTTCTAGGGCATCAATTCAAAACGATCAACAGCATAGACCCCGGGAGTCCTCCTCCTAGACCTGCACCTGGATCAAAAGGTACGGCTCCCCCCAAAAGCCAGAACCCAAGACCACTCGGACCTAAGGGGTAGGCAGAAGGAAGGTCCTAGGACACATCCCCACCAACCCAGAGCGCCGAGTCCAAGTCCAAGGCAGCAGAGGCAACCTCAGAGCCCCACGGCCTGCTATTCTGAAGGCCAAATCCTGAAAACAACCTAACCCAGTCAAGGGGGCACCCAGACAGCAGGGAAACAGAGAGGGACAGGGGAGCTCGTAACCCCCTGGAAGGAGCCCTCAGAGCTCCGGGAAGCCACAGCCCCTCCCCCTCAGAGAGCAGGGTCGTCTGGAACAACAGCAAACCTCAGGGCTGGCAAAAGGGCCTCGGGAGCCGGATATTCTGAAGGCCACATCCTGAAAACAACCTGACCCAGTCGAGGGGGCACCCAGACAGCAGGGAAACAGAGAGAGAGGGGGGGAGCTCGTAACCCCCTGGCTGGATCCTTCCATCGGAGTCTCATGAAAAAAGTCCCTGCCTCAAGGCATACTAAATACAACCCAGAGAAAGCTAATCTCATTAGGAGCCCTCAGAGCTCCAGGAAGCCGCGGCCCCTCCCCCCTCAGAGAGCAGGCTCATCTGGCCGGATAAGGCACAGGAACAAGGGCCAAGCTAGGCTTAGAGCGTGGAAGTAAGGCAACGGAGAAGCATCAGGAGGGTGCCGAGGAGAGGAGGGCAGTAACAGGGACACACCAGCAACTCCTGGCTTCCCGGGAAGACAGAATAGCAGCTGCATAGAACGGACAATCTGCCTAAGGCTAAAACCTCTGAACATCAGACAGAGATAAGAAAAGCTAGTCCCCCCCCCCCCACTCAGATAGAGATGGCAAACTCCACAGAAGCACAAAAGTCCCAAAATTAAAAAAAAAATAAGAAGAAGGGGGCGAATTTGGACACATTTTATGGAGCAAAAATACAAAACACAGAGGAGATTGAAGAGGAAACACAAGCAAATGCTCCAAAACGTTCCAAAGGAAATGGAAACTCTCCACAAACCCATGAAGAATCTGAATCTGAAATGATCAAAAAGATGGAAGCCTTCTGGGAGGAAAAGTGGGAAATAATGCAAAAGAAATTCACGCATCTACAAAACCAGTTTGACCAAACTGTAAAAGAAAACCAGGCTTTAAAGCAAGAACTAATAAAGCAAAGCCAAAATACCAAGAAATTAGAAGAGAACATAAAATATCTCACTGACAAAGTGACAGATTTGGAAAATAGAGGGAGAAGAGATAATTTAAGAATAATTGGACTTCCAGAAAAGCCAGAAATAAACACCAAACTTGACATCGTAATACAAGAGATAATCAAAGAAAATTTCCCAGAGATTCTAGAACAAGGGGGCAATACAGCCACTGACAGAGCTCACAGAACACCCTCTACACTAAACCCCCAAAAGACAACTCCCAGGAATGTAATTGCCAAATTCTAAAACTCTCAAACAAAAGAAAAAATCCTACAAGAAGCCAGAAAAAGACAATTTAGATATAAAGGAATGCCAATCAGGGTCACACAAGACCTTGCAAGTTCTACTCTAAATGATCGTAAGGCATGGAACATGATATTCAGAAAGGCAAGAGAGCTGGGTCTTCAACCAAGAATCAGCTATCCAGAAAAACTGACTATATACTTCCAAGAGAAAGTATGGGCATTCAACAAAATAGAAGATTTCCAACTTTTTGCAATGAAAAGACCAGAGCTCTGTGGAAAGTTCGATATTGAAAATCAAAGAGCATGGAATACCTGAAAAGGTAAATATGAAGGAAAGGGAAAAGGAGAAAAATGTTATCTTCTTCTTTTACTCAAACTCTCTTCTATAAGGACTACATTTATATCAATCTATGTATACTAACATGTGGGGGAAATGTAATGTGTAAATAGGGGGAAAAGAAAGACCAAATAGAATAATCGTTCTCACATAAAGATTCACATGGGAAGGGGAGGGGAAGAAAACTCCTATAAGAAGGAGAGGAAGAGAGTTTTTACTTAAACCTTACTCTCAGGGAAATCAACTCTGAGAGGGAAAAACATCCAGATCCATTGGGATCTTGAATTCTATCTTATCCAACAAGGGTAGGGAGAAGGGAAAACCAAGAGGGGGAGGGGGAGAGGGAAAACAAAAGGGGAGGGAAAGAGAGGGGGGGAAGGAGAGGGAACAAAAAGGGAGGGACTAAAAAGGGAAACATATCAAGGGAGGGGACAAGGGGGACCAATTTAAAGTAAATCACTGGACTAAAGGGTAGAGCCAAAGAAGAAAAGGTTAGAACCAGGGAAGGATATCAAAATGCCAGGGAGTTCACAAATGACATGAATGGGATGAACTCACCCATAAAACATAGACGAATAGCAGAATGAATTAGAATCCAAAACCCTACCATATGTTGTCTTCAAGAAACACACATGAGGTGGGTTGACACCCACAAGGTCAGAATTAAAGGATGGAGTAAGACCTTCTGGGCCTCAACTGACAGAAAGAAGGCAGGAGTGGCAATCATGATATCTGATAAAGCCAAAGCAAAAATAGACCTGATCAAAAGGGATAGGGAAGGTAATTATATTTTGTTAAAAGGGACTTTAGATAATGAGGAAATATCACTAATCAACATGTATGCACCAAATAATATAGCACCCAAATTTCTAATGGAGAAACTAGGAGAATTGAAGGGAGAAATAGACAGTAAAACCATATTAGTGGGAGACTTAAACCAACCATTATCAAATTTAGATAAATCAAACCAAAAAATAAATAAGAAAGAGGTGAAAGAAGTGAATGAAATCTTAGAAAAAATAGAATTAATAGACATATGGAGAAAAATAAATAGGGATAAAAAGGAATACACCTTCTCAGCACCACATGGCACATTCACAAAAATTGACCATACATTAGGTCACAGAAACATAGCACACAAATGCAGAAAAGCAGAAATAATAAATGCAGCCTTCTCAGATCACAAGGCAATAAAAATAATGATCAGTAAAGGTACATGGAAAACCAAATCAAAAACTAATTGGAAATTAAATAATATGATACTCCAAAATCATTTAGTTAGAGAAGAAATCATAGAAACAATTAATAATTTTATCGAGGAAAATGACAATGGCAAGACATCCTTTCAAACCTTTTGGGATGCAGCCAAAGTGGTAATCAGAGGTAAATTCATATCCCTGAGTGCATATATCAACAAACTAGGGAGAGCAGAGATCAATCAATTGGAAATGCAAATAAAAAAACTCAAAAGCAATCAAATTAAAAACCCCCAGCAGAAAACCAAACTAGAAATCCTAAAAATTAAGGGAGAAATTAATAAAATCGAAAGTGACAGAACTATTGATTTAATAAATAAGACAAGAAGCTGGTACTTTGAAAAAACAAACAAAATAGACAAAGTACTGGTCAATCTAATTAAAAAAAGGAAGGAAGAAAAGCAAATGAACAGCATCAAAGATGAAAAGGGGGACAGCACCTCTGATGAAGAGGAAATTAAGGCAATCATTAGAAATTACTTTGCCCAATTATATGGCAATAAATACACCAATTTAGGTGATATGGATGAATATATACAAAAATACAAACTGCCTAGACTAACAGAAGAGGAAACAGAATTCTTAAATAATCCCATATCAGAAAATGAAATCCAACAAGCCATCAAAGAACTTCCTAAGAAAAAATCCCCAGGGCCTGATGGATTCACCAGTGAATTCTATCAAACATTCAGAGAACAGTTAATCCCAATATTATACAAACTATTTAACATAATAAGCAAAGAGGGAGTTCTACCAAACTCCTTTTATGACACAAACATGGTACTGATTCTAAAATCAGGCAGGTCAAAAACAGAGAAAGAAAACTATAGGATGCAGGGGTGGTTCAATATTAGGAAAACCATTCACATAATTGACCACATCAACAAACAAACCAACAAGAATCACATGATTATCTCAATAGACGCAGAAAAAGCCTTTGATAAAATACAACACCCATTCCTATTAAAAACACTAGAAAGCATAGGAATAGAAGGGTCGTTCCTAAAAATAATAAACAGTATATACCTAAAACCATCAGCTAATATCATCTGCAATGGGGATAAACTAGATGCATTCCCAATAAGATCAGGAGTGAAACAAGGATGCCCATTATCACCTCTACTATTTGACATTGTACTAGAAACACTAGCAGTAGCAATTAGAGAAGAAAAAGAAATTGAAGGCATCAAAATAGGCAAGGAAGAGACCAAGTTATCACTCTTTGCAGATGACATGATGGTCTACCTAAAGAATCCTAGAGATTCAGCCAAAAAGCTAATTGAAATAATCAACAACTTTAGCAAAGTTGCAGGATACAAAATAAACCCACATAAGTCATCAGCATTTCTATATATCTCCAACACAGCTCAGCAGCAAAAACTAGAAAGAGAAATCCCATTCAAAATCACCTTAGACAAAATAAAATACCTAGGAATCTATCTCCCAAGACAAACACAGGAACTATATGAACACAACCACAAAACACTCTCCACACAACTAAAACTAGACTTGAACAATTGGAAAAACATTAACTGCTCATGGATAGGATGAGCCAATATAATAAAAATGACCATTCTACACAAACTTATTTATCTATTTAGTGCCATACCCATTGAACTCCCAAAATATTTCTTTACTGATTTAGAAAAAAACATAACAAAATTCATTTGGAATAACAAAAGATCAAGGATATCCAGGGAAATAATGAAAAAAAAAACACATATGATGGGGCCTTGCCGTCCCAGACCTTAAACTATATTACAAAGCAGCAGTCATCAAAACAATTTGGTACTGGCTAAGAAACAGAAAGGAAAATCAGTGGAATAGACTGGGGGAAAGCAACCTCAGAAAAACAGTATATGATAAACCCAAAGATCCCAGCTTTTGGGACAAAAATCCACTATTCGATAAAAACTGCTGGGAAAATTGGAAGACAGTATGGGAAAGATTAGGAATAGATCAACACCTCACACCCTACACCAAGATAAATTCAAAATGGGTGAATGACTTAAACATAAAGAAGGAAACCATAAGTAAATTGGGTAAACACAGAATAGTATACATGTCAGACCTTTGGGGGGAGGGGGAAAAGGCTTTAAAACCAAGCAAGACATAGAAAGAATCACAAAATGTAAAATAAATAATTTTGACTACATCAAATTAAAAAGCTTTTGTACAAACAAAACCAATGTAACTAAAATCAGAAGGGAAACAACAAATTGGGAAAAAATCTTCATAGAAACCTCTGACAAAGGTTTAATTACTCAAATTTATAAAGAGCTAAATCAATTGTACAAAAAATCAAGCCATTCCCCAATTGATAAATGGGCAAGGGACATGGATAGGCAGTTCTCAGATAAAAAAAATCAAAACTATTAATAAGCACATGAAAAAGTGTTCTAAATCTCTTATAATCAGAGAGATGCAAATCAAAACAACTATGAGGTATCACCTCACACCAAGCAGACTGGCTAGCATGATAGCAAAGGAAAGTAATGAATGCTGGAGGGGATGTGGCAAAGTAGGGACATTAATTCATTGCTGGTGGAGTTGTGAACTGATCCAACCATTCTGGAGGGCAATTTGGAACTATGCCCAAAGGGCAACAAAAGAATGTCTACCCTTTGATCCAGCCATAGCACTGCTCAGTCTGTACCCCAAAGAGATAATGGACAAAAAGATTTGTACAAAAATATTCATAGCTGCGCTCTTTGTGGTGGCCAAAAACTGGAAAATGAGGGGATGCCCATCAATTGGGGAATGGCTGAGCAAATTGTGGTATATGTTGGTGATGGAATACTATTGTGCTAAAAGGAATAATAAAAATGGAGGAATTCCATGGAGACTGGAACAACCTCCAGGAAGTGATGCAGAGCAAGAGGAGCAGAACCAGGAGAACATTGTACACAGAGACTAATACACTGTGGTATAATCGAACGTAATGGACTTCTCCATTAGTGGTAGTGTAATGTCCCTGAACAATCTGCAGGGATCTAGGAGAAAAAAAACACTATTCATAAGCAAAGGATAAACTATGGGAGTGGAAACACCGAGGAAAAGCAACTGCCTGACTACAGCAGTTGAGGGGACATGACAGAGGAGAGACTCTAAAGGAAACTCTAATGCAAATATTGACAACATGGAAATGGATTCGAATCAAGAACACATGTGACACCCAGTGGAATCACACGTTGGCTATGGGGGGGGGGTGGGGAGGAAAAGAAAATGATCTTTGTCTTTAATGAATAATGCTTGAAAATGATCAAATAAAATATTATTTTAAAAAAAAGAAATTAAACCCAGTTTAAAAAAAAAGAATCAATACATTGGTTCCAAGGCAAAAGAGTGGTAAGGGCTAGGCAATGGGGGTTAGGTGACTTGTCCAAGGTCACACAGCTAGGAAGTGGCTGAGGTCAAATTTGAATCTAGGACCTCCTATCTCCAGGCCTGGCTCTCAACCCACTGAGGCACCCAACTGTCCCCCCTACCCCCCACCCAATTTCTAATTGGATGAAAGATTAGAGACTTTCCAAGCTGGGAGAGGAAAGTGAACAGATGCAATTCCCTGAATTCAGAGAAAGAAGTGTCCCACTCCTTCCCAAGCATCCATAAACAAAGGAACATGGAAACAATAATTGATTGATCAGTATGGAGCCAGTTTTCAGATAAAACATATGGGTTGCTTGAGATGGACAGTTATGAGAAAATTCCTTCCATCAGTCTTCAGATCTGATTGCACTTCTTAGTCAACATATCCCAGGTCCTCAGATAAGGGTCTCTAGACAGCAGGTACAGGTGGTCCAGTTTCTGGGCCACAAAGGGCTAGCTAGGCTCAAACCAGGCAATCAGGCTTTCTCTCAATTGAATTCAGTTTTCTCACAGGACAGAATTTGGACTAGAGCCATAATTGAGTAGAAAGGAAACAAAGACAGAAGCTCCAGAACTGAGTCATGAGATGGAGTCACTGTGATTCATTCAGTTCCCACAATTACCCACTCGCTGTCCCTTGGTTCCCTTGTGACAGTTGAGAAGTAAGAAAGGAAAGAGTCAACAATAAACCCAAGGTTACAAGCACAGGAGAGCGGGGAATCACGGGGACACAGATAGAAATAATGAAGCCGAAAGGAGAGGAAGAACAGGTTTGGGGCATTATCTTATTTGAGGTGCTGGTGGGACAGCTAGGTCAGGTCTAGAGTTCAGAAGGAAGGTGAGGAAATGAAGAAAAAGATTTGAGACTCATCTGCAGAGGTAGTATTTGAAACTGGTGTGAAACTGCAAAAAGAGAAAAGGGAAAAGAAGATAATGGAATACACGCTCTTGAGGAATGGGACAAGAGTCATTAACAAGTCTGGGAAAGGGATAAGCAGCCAAATAAGGAGATTGAGTGGAGTGGTTAGAGAACTGGGAGGCTTGCTAAATGGGGGCGTACAGTGTCTCTAAAGTCAAAGGAAGAGAGTATCTGCTGGGAAGAGGTGGTAAAAGACAAAAAAAAAAGGTCAATGGAAGCAGCCACTAGAAAAAGATCATTCATGACCCTAGAAAAAGCAGACTGAAAGGGATTCAGAAGAGAGGGGATAGGTAATGAGGAAATAAAAGTCTCAGATTTTCCAGAAGATTAGCATAAAGAAACTTTTTCAAGAAAATTAGTGAAATGAAAGAGAGCAATGAGGTCCTAGCTGATTGGAAACAGAAGGATGAGGAGAGGATGCTGAGGAGGTGATGGGGTGTAGTGGGAAGAGTGAGGAGGCGTGGGCTCAAATCTCAGCTCTGACACTGTCTATGGGACCTGGGGAAAATAATTTATCCTTCCTGGACCTCAGTTTACTCATCTGCGTAATGAGGGGCTTGGATGAAATGACCTCTCCAATCTTTTCCAGCTCTACACTTTGCTCCCATGATAGCAACAACAATCATAACAGTAATGATGTGTTAGAATTAATGAGACCTATGCACATTTGTGGGATAGAGCTAGAAGCTAGGGAGATGCTTCTAAGCAGATGACTATTAGGAGAGGCAGGAAGGAATGACATCAGGGGCAGAATAAGAACGGCTAGTCTTCATGAAGGGTAGGGAAATCATTAAAAAAAAAAAAGCAAAAAACCTTACTTTCCATCTTAGAATCAATATTAGTTCCAAGACAGAAGAGGAGCAAGGGCTAGGCAATGGGGTTAAGTGCCTTGCCCAGGGAAGTATCTGAGGTTGGATTTGAACCCAGGATCTCCCATCCCTAGGTCTGACTCTTAATCCAGTGAGCCACTCCCACTGTTCCTAGCTTATCACTTTTTTTAAAGGACCAGAATGAAGAAGGAAAGAGTATGCTGATGCTTAGAAAGCTAGAGTAGCAACTGAGTGGACATTGTGAAGATTGGCTTTAGCTATCTCCTGATTGTAACAATGAATGTACTTAGCTCTTCCTTTACAGTGAAGCTAGAATTGTAAACTACAATCTATTTTTTTACAATCTTCACAGCATAAATCTCAAAATGCTATATAAATGTAACCTAATATTATTATTTCTTTTCTCCCCTTGTTAATCAAAAAAACAAAACAAACAAAAAAACAAATCCCAAAAAACAAAAATGGGGAAGGAGGGATGATTACACCTTTCAAGGAGAAGGGCAGATGCCATTGTTGGTTTAGAGAACTGGACCAATTCTAGTTTCTTCTCATCCCACTTCCAGCCATGAATGATGGGGTCCCAGTCTCATAGTAAACTGAAAATCCTGGAGCTCTCTGAAGCAAGTCGGAGTCCACTGCCCCAAGATCCCATTCGAAGGAGAATCAATAAGGGGAGAAACAAAATCAATATGAAGTGGGTATGTGGGGAACTCCTGGAAACAGACACTGAGTTTGGGAAGCCGGTCCCAAAACCTCATACACAGACATGATAAGAGTGTTGAGGGAGTATTTGATCTTTACAGAGATCTGTTCATTTACTCTGTCAAAATCAGAAAAGCTGTGTGTTTCCTCTGTTGATTATCTGTAATTTATCCTCTGTGTTTATATGTGTGTGTGGGTGTGGGTAGCCTATATATATATATATATATATATATCCTTGTTTGCACATAGTTGTTTACATTTTGCTTCTTCCATTAGACTGTGAGCTCCATGAGAGCAGGAACTCTCTTTTGTCTTTATATTTTATCTCCAGTGTTTAGGACGGTGTCTGGTACACAGTAGGTGGTTGTTCCCTAGACATTGAGCCTCAATCTGTCTCTCCGCAATTTTCTAACCATTACTCCATATTCTGTCCTCTGAGATCAAGAAGAACAGATCTAGTCCCTCTTACACGTGACAGTCTTCCAAAAGTAGCTAGCACATCTGTCCTAAATCTCTTTGAAAAGTTCACAATCCCCATCTGTTTAACATGTATGGCATGAACATGTCTAGGTCATTTATATGATCACGTACGGCATGATCTTGAAGTATGGATTCTCTATCCTCGTTCTCTCTGGGCAGAAGTTGCTGAGAAGATTTGGGTTCAGCATAAGGAAAAATTTCCTAAAAATAAAAACTGTCCAGAAGTGGAATTGATTCCTTCTATGGGTTCCCCATCCTTGGAGATTCTCAAATACAAGCTGGATGACTACATGTTGGGGCAACTGGGTGGCACAGTGGGCAGAGTGCAAGACCTGAAGTCCCACCTACATTGCCAGCATTTCCGTACATTACTGACAAAGTCCTGCAAGAAGAGATAGTAAGAAATAGCCCATTTAAAATAATCATAGACAATAAAATAAAATAACCATGAACAGAATAAAATCCCTGGGGGGGGGGTGCTTGCCAAAATATGCCTAAAGTCAGGAAGAATCATATTTGTGAATTCAAATCTGGCCTCAGACATTGAATTGACTGGCTGTGAGACCCAGGGTAAGTCACTTAACCCTGTTTGCCTCAGTTTCCTCATCTGTAAAATGAGCTGGAAGAGGAAATGGCAGATCTCTCCAGTATTTCTGCCAAGAAAACCCCATTTGGGTTATTGTATGAATGTGCTCTTACAACAGGGACCAATAGGGAAGTGTGCTTTGCTTGCTAACATATGTATGGCCCAGATCAAATTGCTTACCATCTCTGAGTTGGGGAAAGGAAGGGAGAGAGGAAGGGAGGGAGACAGTTTGGATCGTGTAATTCTGGAAAACATTTTGGAAATTATTATGACATGAAATTGGGAAAATAAATTATCTTTGAATAAAAAAAAAACACCCTAAATGGGATTTTTAAGATTTGGACACAACTGAGAACAAGTGAACAAAAACTATTTGTCGAGGGGGCGAAATCTGTTTATGCAGAGGTTGGACTAGAGCTCCTTCAGCTCTGAGATTCTGTATTTCTGGAAGATGGTGGGACAGATTTTAGGTATTAAAAGGGACAGGAGGTATGGCCCTTCTCTGAAGTGTGGGGACTGGTGACATGGGTGAAAAGGCCACTGGAAAGACAAACCTTCTACCAGGTTTCACAAGATTCTAACAGTTATTTGCAAGCTAAATAAAGCCAGACCAAGAATCCTATAGGTCACTAAAGGAAGAGGCAGCAAGGCTAAGGGAGCCAGGGAAGATGTTTAGGAGGACATGGGCAAGCTTGGCCCTGAAGAAGAAATGAGAAAATACACTTTGGTCCTTCCATTGGAGAAATGGAGGATGGTGGGGGTGGAATGGGGGGTACCGTCAGACGCCAATATGGTGGTTGATGTTGTTTATCTTTCTTTCCCTCCTTTTTTATTCTTTGCTATAAGGCATGGTTCTGGGGGAAGGGGGAGATGGGGCACAATTTATTAAGTACCTGCTAGGAGAGAAGCGACTCACAAAGCATCTCCTCTGGGCAGGAGAGGGGAGAGGCACACATCTGGAAAAGAAGGGGATACAAAGGCAAAGACTGTTTCAATTGGGGGGGGGTTGTTTGTCTCAAGAAGAGATGAGTCTCATGTCTCAAGCTGGTCACCAAAGGAAAAGGAGGTCAAACCATCGGAGAGGAACAGGATGAGCAAAGGTAAGCCCTTTGCTTCTGCTTGTTAAATTAATTTGGACTGAAAATTGGAGGCACGACTGCCATGAACACGCTTGTGAGAATCGGAGTGGCCGGGGGTCACTGCTGGGGCGGTCTGTGTAAGGCAATGCAGGGACATGAAATTAGAAAGGAGGGTGGCTGGAGAAGAAAGGGGCTTGAATGGCAGGCAGGCTCCGTTTACATTTGAGTAGGGAATCATTGAAGGGTTTTGAGAGAGAAGTTCACTGCCTGGAACATTAGTTAGATGCATTACCCTGGACTCCCGGCCAGACCTGGGCTATACATGCCTGGATGACCTCCCTGGCCCTCTTAAGGCAGGTAGGTAGCCCAGTGGATAGAACACTGGACTTGGAAGTCAGGAAGAGCTGAATTCAAATCCTGACTCCGACAATTACTAGCTGTGTGATTTTGGGCAAGTCACCACCTCTGAGTGCCACAGTTTTCTCCTCTGTAAAAGAGTTAGAAGACCAGGAGTCTCATCTCAAGCCCTTCTTTGCCTCTTTGTGGGGCCTTCCCCTCACCACTGCTCTCCCCTTCCCCAAAGCAGGCTCATCTGAGGGTCCTTAACCCAAGTTTTAAAGTATCTTTATATGTGTATGTATGTGTGTCCTTATATATGTATGTGTCATACATGAATATATTTAAAGTATACATGTGTCCTTATCCCAGTTTTAAAGTATATGTCCTTTAAATATATATACGTGTGTACATATATGTATATATCTAAAGTACATATACTTCATACTCATACATGGACATAAATACTATGTATATTTATAGATATAAGGACACTATATATACTTCAAACATATATACTTAAAATATGTTTATATATAAAGACACATATACCTTACACACACACATATATATACATATAAATGGACATATACTTTAAAACTGGGATAAGGACACATATATATTTTAAATATACTCAACTATGACACATATACTTATATATGGACACACATATACATATGTGAACATATAGACTTTAAATATATCGTCACTCTCGGTCACCGAGAGACGACTACTAGACTTTAAATATATGTGTCCATACATAAGTATGTATGTTTAAAGTCTATCTGTTCATATATGTAAATGTATATATTTAAAGTCTATGTGTCCGTATATGTATATATATTTAAAGTATATATAGTATCCTTATATATAGGTATATATACTTCATACTCCTATATTGACACATAGACTTTAAATATATATATATGTGTGTGTGCCACATATATAAGTATATATATTGAAGTATATATGTTCATATATGTACATGTATATACAAAGCATATATATGTGCATCCTTATATAGATAAGCATATATGTACTTAAAGTATCCTTATATATGTACATATTTAAAACATATATACATGTGTCCTTATATACAAGTATATATAGTCAAAGAATATATGTCCATATATGTATATATTTAAAATATTTTATATTTATATATAAATAACATCAATAGGCTTGTTAGCAAGAATTGACAACAGATCCCGAGATCGCAGGACGAGGGAGACGGAAGGGGCTGACATATTTCTTGGGCTAGATGGAGGCGGAGGCATCCCTGTTTCAGACTGGAGCCAAAGGCACGAGCAACCATCTCAGCAGCCACTGTGGCGATGGCCTTCTTCTGCCTCCTCTGAGGATTAGGCGCAAGTTTTCTTCAACTCATCCCAGTGGAGGCTCCGGGATCCCAAAGACAGAAGTGTCCTATGATTTTTTGTTTCCCTTTCAGGCTTCAAGAGGAACTTTCTCCTTTTACTACGTCTGGATTTGGTAACAGAGGAGGCAGGATGGAGGCTTCACATCCACTGCAAGTTGTCAAGAGAAACAGTTGATCATCCTCATTGTCCACATCAGGGAACTAAGCAAGATCTCCCCTATCATTGCAGCGCTTTCTGGGGTGGTAGGGAAGAACTGGAAACCAAGCAAATGCCCTCTGACTGAAGAAAGGCTAGACAAAGTATGGTACACGAGTGCAATGGAACATTACCGAGCCATAAGTCACAATATACATGGAGAACTGAGAGAATAACAGAGATACTGCAGAGAACTGATTCAGAGCAAATTAAGCAAATGGAAGAGACTATAATCGTGTTTATTTCCATTTATTTTATAAGCATTTATTTTTTCATTGAACAATATTTTAAAAAAGAAAGCCATCATATTATGCAGAGACCAAGAAAAACCAAAAATGTATGTTTTATTTGCCATTTTAAATACCCAACCCACCCACAGACAAGAACACCACTACAGCCCAATTTTAGACTTGTTCTTGACTTTGGTCTTGTCTAAGGCACCCGTAGGGTGGCCAGAAGGGTGGCCTATGTCCTGAGAGGGCTCTGGCTGCCCTGAGGCTTTGGTTTGGATTCTGGACCAACAGCTCCTTCAGGAGATGAGTGGGTTTTGGTTTTTTTCCATCTTCATCCTCTAGACTCTGGTTAAATAATGACTACCATGTAGAGCAGGAATTCTTAACCATTTTGTGTCCCAGCCAGCTTTAACTTTCAGATAAAGTTTATGGGTGTCTTCTCATAATATTTTAAATGCACAAACTGTATAAGTTTATAAAAGAAATGAATTATATTAAAAGTTATCAAAATGTATATTTTTTTCAAATTCATTGGCTACAGGTTAAGAACCCCTGATGTAAATGGAACAAAAAACAACCACTGTCCCAGTCAAATGAAACAAAATGCTATATAATTATGGTGACCCTGCTTGGCTTTAGAAAAGACTTCAAAAAGGACACCCCTCTCGATTCTTTGCTGAGGCCAGGGGAAAAGTAGAAGAGAGAGTAGGGGTGTAGAATATAGTATATAATGTTAAGCATGATCAATGTATTGGTTGATTTTGCTGAAATGTCATCTCCTCTCCAGCTCATTTTACTGATGAGGAAACTGAGGCAGCCATAGTTAAGTCATTTCCCTGGGGTGAAAGAGAGTGTCTGTGACTGGATTTGAACTAACAAAGATGAGTCTTGCTGACTCCAGAGCAGATTCCACTCTATCCACTGCACCACCTAATTGACCCTCAATTCTAGAACATCAATATTCAAACAAGTCTCATGCTTTTGGTAGCATTCTAGAACTGATTTATAGGGACGTGAATAGTCCAAAGATTCTGAGACTTTCACACTGGACTGCGCCGGTTGGCACGAGGCTTCTTCTGGGCTCACTTCATCGAGGCTATGGGCTTCCAGGGGTTCAGGGGTTGGGGAAAATCGAATCTTTGAAGTTCCATCTGAATGATTTCCTGGGGCTGGGGGGGGGGGGGGCTGACTCATATCCCAAGGCCTTTAGCATTTAATTTTATTTCACTCATGGGGAAACTGAGGCGCTGAGAAGGAAAGGCGACCCAGTGAGTCAGAGCCAGGCAATGAAGCCCCATATTATCAACTCAACGTCAAGGCTTGGGAAAGAAGAAGCCTTGGAGTTAAGAATCAGACAGAGCGTGGGAGGAAAGGGTCCGGAGGCCTCCGAGCCCCTCCAGAGAAGGGGAAACAGAAGGGGAGGCCACCCTGTATTTCAGCTGCGGGAGAGGGGTGGGTGCCAGGAGTTTCAGATGAGTGGGGCAGGAGATAGTCCTCTGTGTAGAGGGGAGGTCCCGGATATGAAAAGCTGACAGCCAGAAAACTATGGGGGAAAGACCCAGATGTGACTCACCTCCCACAGGCCCGTCTTTCTCTGCAGAAGCCGAGGCCAGACTTCCCCCAGAAGAGCCTCCCGCTAGACGGGGCCAGGAAAGGAGCTGACGTATCCCTCCACCCCCCACCCTCCGCAATCAACCCTGCCCCAAGTGCCATTGCTCAGAAAGAGATGGCCAAAGCCTCAAACCGAGCCGAAAACAGAAACTGCTCCCTGAGGGCTCAGCTTCCCCCTCTGAACTTGGAATGGGACCAGAATAAGGAAGAATTCAAAACAGAAAAGTAGTATGTGGTGTTGGCTGCCCCGGGACAATTTATGTATCTCATGGGGGCCTCGCTTGGTTTCCTTCTGGGTAAAACGAAGGGCTTCGGGGACAGAGTGGAACAGTGGATGATAGCGTTTCGGGCCTGGAATTCGGAGGACCTGGGTTCAAATGTGACCTCAGACACTTCCTCGCTGTGGGACTCTGTTTTGCCTAGCCCTTGCCCTTCTTTCTTAGAATTGCCACCAAGACAGAAAGTAAGTTACCAAAAATACCTCAATAAAATGATGATTCCTAAAGTGCCTTCTAGCCTTAAAACACATGCCAATGACGCATATCTAGACGGAGGTCATCCACAGCTTCAGGGCAGGATTAGAACCAAAGAACCTGCCCTGGAGCCCTAAGCCCAAGAAATAGGAACATCTATACAGGAAAGTCGGGCTTTCCCCTGGGCACGAGCTCAAGATGGGAACTAGGGAGGGAACCACCTGGCTCACAAGGGAGCCATTCTGGCCTGGCATAGACAGAAGATGAGACAGAGCCAGAGCCCCGGGCAAGGAGGAAGGACCAGGAGCGGCTCTAAGCCCCAGCTTCCTCTGAGGTGCTGGTGACTAGAATAGGGAATAAGAAGGAACATGGGGTGAGGTAGCTGTGCAAACGTGGAAATTCAAAGGGAGAATAAAGAATGTCCAGGGTTCTCAAGATTGTGGATTACAAGACAAAAGGTTCCAGAGCCCTGGGGAAGAAAAGGGAGGTACTGATACTCCCCTCCCTTTTTCTCCATATTCGATTATTCCTTGAATCAAAGTCTCTTCTCTTCTGTCTGGGATTTCCAGGGTTCTCCAGGGATGCCCAAGCACCAAAGACCCAAAAAGCAGAGTTGGTCAATGATCCAAAGTAGAAGAAAAGTAAATAGAATCAGGGCTAGATCCAAGTGTTTGAGACAAAGCATGGGACCTGGGACTAAGAAGACCACAATTCAAATCCCAGCTCAGTTACTTAGCAGACAAGTCATCTGACTCCTCTAGATCTCAGTTTTTTCAACTGTAAAATGACAATACCTATTGGATGGGATCTCACAGTTGGTGATTCTCAGATCAATAGCGTATATAAGACACTTGGCTATTTAAACATCATTTCAGATCAAATTATCCCATCTGAAAATCCCATCTGCCTATGCCCTGGGCCACACATGACCTGAGGGCACAGAAACCTCCAAAGCCATCCTAGGCCTTACATCACACAGCCAAAGAAAAGAAATCTGCTGAAGAATCCGATGTGAAGACTAGGGATCAGAAAGAAATGAATGAGTGGGGTCTTCATCTCTCAAAGATATTTCTCTTTCCTTCAGTAGGGCATTTTTAAAAGATTTTCACTTCTAGTTTCTCATCAAGCAGAGGTTATTATCTCCCTTCTACAAATGGGTAAACTAAGGCACCAAAAAAAAGTTGAATATATTTGACCAGTAATGTCAGCTAGAATTCCACTATATTCTGATTCCCACAGATTTCCACCACACACAAGTGCCAGCCTAGGTATATGCACATGAAAAGGAATGGAGTTTATCTGAGCCCCCCATTTTGGGTACATTCTTCCTAGATCCTTCTGAGGAAAGTAAGAAAGGTCTCCATTTTCTTATATGCAAGCATAAAGAATGATGTATGGGGGGCAGCTGGGTAGCACAGTGGATTGAGAACCAGTCCTAGAGACGGGAGGTCCTAGGTTCAAATCTGGCTTCAGCCACTTCCCAGCTGTGTGACCCTGGGCAAGTCACTTGACCCCCATTGCCTAGCCCTTACCACTCTTCTGCCTTGGAGCCAATACACAGTATTGACTCCAAGACGGAAGGTAAGGGTTTAAAAAAAAAAAAAAAGAATGATGTATGAAATCTTCTCTTTCACATATGGGGAAACTGAGGCATCAAACTAGACCATAGAGTAGGCCAAATACAGAATTGGGATGTGAACCCAAAACTTTTTTTTTCTTTTTAATTATTTCACATCTTAGACTTAATATTGTATATTTTGGTTCTAAAGTAGAAGAGGGGCCAGTCAATGGGAACACAGCTAGGAAGTGTCCGAGTTCAAATTTGAACCCGGGACTTCCCATCTCTGGGCCTGGCTCTCAATCTACTAAATCACCTAACTACATTCCAGAACTCACATTCAATTCATTTTTTATTCTACTTCCTATTCCTCTCATCATAATTTAACTAGTAACCCCATTTTCAAGACTTAACATATTTACTGGGAATTGGGGTCAAAGATAATGGGTTGGGAAAAGCACAGACTGATGGAAATTCCAGAACCATGTGTAGAACAGAGCCAGAGTAGATATGATTGATTCACCAAAATCCCAGAATACTGGAACCTATGGTGCTTTTGAAAGCTGTTCCCAAGAGCTATAATCCAGTCTCCATAATTTTACAGATGAGGTCTGAAGGGGGAAAGGTTATTTTCGGAGAGGAAATAAACCAAGGGCAGAACCTTGAGGTATTTGCCAATTCTCAGTCCAATATTTTTTAATATGCTCCTAATATTTCTCAAACTGTTCCACGGAATCCTGATATTCCACAAAGAAAAAAAGTTAGAATACTAAAGAAGCACATGGCTATTGAATCACTTGGTTATTATCATTTTTACTTTCTTCTCTCTTCAAACCTTTAAAATTCCATCTGTCAATTCTAATTATCTCTATATGGGTATATCCCTTCCTTCTCTGGGGTAATTGGTCAGCCTCAATGAGTATGGGAAAGTAAGATCAAAACTAAAACCTAGTGTGTGGCTAAAAAGAAGAATCTTGACTAAGAAAGGCAGCTATACATATTTCCAGCAGTGTCTGGGAAGGTGGTGGTAGTTCTGGGGATTGATTTTAGTAAATCACAATGCCTGTTGCATTCAGTTGTGAAAAACCACTGGACATAAATTGAAACTGATGATCACGAAAGTTGATCACAACTACAAGCTGGTCATTAGAGAGGATCATTAAATATGTCCAATATTGGTCTTTTTAAAAATCATTTTGGTGCCGATGCCCTTTATGTGTAATTAAGTGGAAATGAGAAGTTTGAAGAGTTAAAAAAAATGATAACCATGATTGACAGCGAAAGAAATATTCATGAACCTAGTTTGAGTACAAAATCCCAAATGACAAACACAACTCAAATTTATCTCCTTTGGATTATCTTCTGATGATGTTGAAGCACAGATGTATGTACTAGCAAAATTATTATTTTTAGGTTCTATAGTTCTAGAAAAATTACAAAGACATCAATTTAAAAAATATAGCAAATTTCAAAACAAAAATTCAAGGTTTTGATGGCGGGGAATTTGATATACTCAAAACAATCTCCCTACCTCCCAGAAAGATCTGTGAGGCATCTCATGAAGTGAAAAGGCACATTCAAAAGTGTTCCCAATTATAAAACAGCAAATACCTTAATGCCAGTGTTGGGTTCAAGAGAAAATCAGAGGGAAAATGTTTAGTTTTAATCAGTTTTACATTATTTGCTAAGTAGGCTTTTTAAAAAATCTTACCTTCTGTTTTAGAAGTATTGATTCTGGGGCAGAAGAACGATAAGGACTAGGCAACTGAGGATAAGTGACTTGCTCAGGGTCACACAGTAAGTAATAGGCATTTTTAAAAATCACTATATTTTCAATCTACTCCTCTGACTCAGTTCGGGTTTGAAACCACCCTTTTATAAGGTTCTTTTGGGATACTTCTATTACTAACTCTTCTTTAGAAGGGTCTAACAAGCCCAAAGCGACCGACTTCCCCTCATTCAACAAAGATGAAGAGAGTTGCTGTGACCAATTGATTATTCACCATGCATTTACTGAATACCTCTAAATGCCCAGCAATGTGGCAGGTGCTTAAGGAAACACAAAGGGGCAATAAAAGGAGTTTTGTGCTATAATTAGGGAGACATGACATAACATCTGGGCTAAAGTTAAATACAAAGAGATGTCACAAGGCAGTACAAGTGCCAAGTGAATGATACAGACAATCAAGACAATGAGTTCAGAGGAGAGAAAATATCGTTGCCAAGTTAAGGCCACCCTCTGGCATTTGGGACATTACTCTAGATCTTTTATGAAGTGGCAAGACACTAACCTGAAGATTCATTACCATTTACTATTGCATCTCTGCCATTCCTGGACCATCCATCAATAGACAGTCACATCCTTTCTTGACTTTCTTGTGTTCAGTTTTTCAGGGTCCATCACCTTGTTACTGGCCAGCTGAGCTATCATATTGTTGGTCAGTAACAGTATAAAAGCCAATTAAAATTGCTCCAGCTGTTGTTGGAGGACCTGATGCTCACACAGCTCAACCAGAGCCATTAGTGAAAAGAGGGAGAGGAGTGGCTTACTCCCATCCTCTCCCTTTTTTATACCCTTTAAGTATTCATTTTACACCCATTAAGTGGAATGACCACCTAGGGGCTTGAATAGGAGGGTCCAAAAAGTCATGATGGGCGAGATGGAGCTTGAAGGATGGATAAGACATAGGGAAAGACAAAGGGGACAGGGCATTCCTGACTTGGAGAATGATGTGAAAAAAGGTTCAGAGGTGGAGATATGCATTCTAGGATAATGGAAGCAGTGGGCTTTGTACAAAGGAGAGACATGATTAAAATTGTGTTTTAAGAAGATGAATCCAGTATCAGTTGGAAGGGGAGACTGAAAGCAGAGAGATATTCAACTATTGCGATAACAGGAATGAGGTGATAAGAAATATGACAGTGAGAATGGTAAGGAAGGGAAGAACGTAAACTATGAAGATTAAAACAGGGATTAGTTGGATGTTTGGAGTAAAGGCTAGGAAGGAATACATCTGGGAGTTTCTATACCTGGGCAACTATAATGAGGTGTTATATGATGGTTTCTGGATATAGCCAGGTAGCAAAGTGAATTTTTTTTTTTTAGTCCTTATCTTGTCATAGTATCATTCCAAGAGGAGCTACAAGGGCTGGTTGATTAGAGTTAAGTGACTTGCCTAGGAACACACTGCTAGGAAATGCCCGAGACTAGGTTTGAATCCAGGTCCTCCTGACTCCAGGCACAATGCTGAATCCATTTTGCTTAGCTGCCCTCAAAAGAATATATTATACCTGGTGGTGGGTGACAGTATGACAATATAAAGAGAGGGGGGAAAAGGTTCAAATAAAAATCACAGGTCATAAAAAACCTCCATGTTAAAAGGGAAGTTGGGGATTTGAGGAAGAAATATTCATAAACTCTTCTACCACATTGTCCCACAATGTAATAATGCTGGTGCTCCTGTCAGAAACATGCTGAGCTCTTTGTGGTGGCAAAAAACTGGAAAATGAGGGGATGCCCTTTGATTGGAGAATGGCTGAACAAATTGTGGTATCTGTTGGTGATGGAATACTATTGTGCTCAAAGGAATAATGAACTGGAGGAATTCCATGGAGACTGGAACAACCTCCAGGAAGTGATGCAGAGCGAGAGGAGCAGAACCAGGAGAATATTGTACACAGAGACTGATACACTGTGGTACAATTGAATGTAATGGACTTCTCCATTAGTGGTATTGCAGTGATCCTGAACAACCCAGAGGAATCTACGAGAAAAACCACTATCTATATTCAGAGGGAAAACTGTGGGAGTAAAAAACACCAAAGAAAAACAACTGCTTAGTTACATGGGTTGAAGGGATATGGTTAGGGATGTAGACCCTAAAGGAATATCCTAGTGCAAACATCAACAGGATGGAAATAGGTTTTGATCAAGGACACAAGTAAAACCCAGTAGAATTGCATCAGCTACGGGAAGGGTTGGGGGAGGGAAGAGAGGGATAGAATATGATTCTTGTAACCAAGGAATAATGTTTGAAATTGACCAAATAAAATTTAAAAAAACTAACAAACAAATGCTGACTTTTCTTATGCTCCACTCCACTGGCTAATTATGGGTCTAATGAACTGTGTGCACCTGCCAATCTTGCTAAGAAGTTTAAGGCTTTTAGTCAAAGGCTCATGCCAATTTACCCAACTCCAGGTCTTTCTAGAAATCAGATGGCAGCAATGGAAGTAACAGGGAGCCTTTCCCTGACATTGAAGGGGACTTCAGCCTAGGCAACACTGGGAAAGTGGGGAGACTCAGGAAGCACGAGTCATTCTCCGATCATAGTACAACCAAGAGAGGCCTCTCCAGCACTCAATTCCAGATGCAGGGAGGAGTTCAGAACCTTTTAGTGAAAGCCAGTCTTATCTATCAGTTTAAGACAGTCCAGGAAAGACAAAGATGAATATCAAAAACCCCTGCCAAACACACATTGTAAATTTATACTTCCAAGTGTGAGGTGGACACAGGTGTGTCTTTTAAAGAAAGCCCATTTATTATGCCCCAAAATAGAATGACCAAAACATAGAAATCAGGAGTCATTATGAACATTACAAAAAGATCTACCGCATGGTTCCTCTTTTTAAAAAAGAAAAAAATTAACTTTAGACTTTGGCTCCATTCTGAGCAAAGGCTTTTTATTGGTCCTTGCCTGACAGTGTCTCTGATAGATCCAGTCATTGATTTTGAGCTAAAAAGAACCTTGGAGACCAACTTAAATTCAACAGAGATTAAGCAATTTACTTAGGATCACACAGCTAAGTGGCACTCAGTTTTATATATTATGCAGCCTCTCCTATGAAACTTGACTATAGAAAACCCTCCTCCTCAGAGGGAGATCCATTGTTAAGGTAGAAGCATAGCATCGTGGCTGGAAAAGATCTCAAAGATCACACCATCTACCCTCCACCGACTCCATCTCTCCACATTTTAGAGTTGAGGAAGCAATTCCAGACATTGGCAGATTTGCACCAGCAAGAGATACTCTCCCCGATCCCAAATGACCATAAGGTGGGCCTTACACTCATCTGAGGGCCACAGGCCAAGAAGGGGTTAACAGCAGGGCTCCGCTGAGTCACCAAGGACAGGATGGAAGGACACCCACTCCAGCTTGCACCTTGGCTGTGGCTCAGAACATGCAGTGCTACCCAAGCCACCTTCACCTTCCCCAGCCACCTCCTCTGCTCACATCCTGTTTCCACCACTCTGAAACCTCTCACCCCTAGCAGACCCATTATGGTTTCACATCACCTCATTTGGGCTGGTTTGGGGGTATAACTTTTATTTTTAGCTTAATGTGGGTGCTGCAGAAATGTACACTTCTGTCCAAGAGAGTTTCAGCATCAGAATCTTTCCAAATGTGGCTCAGTGGGCTCTAAGGTTTTTTCTGATAGGATCAAAGGTGCCTTTCTGATAGTGGAGGCACATGGAGAGCAGAATGGTCACTCTAGATAGGAGGGGAATCAGGACTCAAAGAATTAGTGAACAAAGGGGAATAGGGAAACTCGAACTGGGACTTACAGAAGCTACCTGGTATAACCCCATTTCCATGGTGCCCCTCTCCTCTTCAAAGCCGCTGCCCTCCCTGGTGACGCCACCACTTAGAAGGCTTATGGGCTAACATAGTCCCATTAACTTTTCTCTTTGAGGTGTACAATTTCTTTTTAATTGTCAATATCTTAAGAAACATCAAGTCACTGGTGGCAATAGTATTAAAAAAAAACAATGAAAAACATCTTCCATCCCATTTATTCCCTATTGGCAGGCCCCTGTACCTGCCATGGAAACTCCCTGCCTTTAGTGACCTCTATACCATCCATTGTCTTGTCTCAGTGTGCACTGCCATAAGGTGGAGAGACTTGATCCTAATTCACATTGTTCAACTTCATCTTACCTTCACACTATTCAATGTATGTTTTTTATTTCTTTCTTCTCTAACTCCACATAACTACTTCAGACCTTCTCCTTAAGTCTATCATGTCTACCTAGAAATTTTCTCTTAGTTCTGCTTCAGCTCCCTCCTTAAAAGCAACCCATACCCAAAGGTAAGTCTACTGAAAGACTGGCCACTCTCAATAATCTAAGATGCTCTCCTCTGCCTCTATCACTTAGCTTTGGACTCATTTTCTATGACTAGATTCTATCACAGTAACAACAGAAATTCTAATTCCTACTGACTGATCTCTCTGCCACCATCCATCTTCTCCCTGGCCTCCTACACCATTCTGGTTTCCCAAGCTCAATGTCCTTCCTTCTCTCACCTTAGTTTATCCATAACTTATGTACCCTCCAACCAGCTGGGCCCAATTCCTTTCCTATCAGTATCTGTTCACACTGAAGTTTTCTCTAAGTCCTTGCACAAAGAGATCCATAGGAATTAGAAATGGGACCACAGCTACCTCAGTCTAGTCTCTGTTTTACAGTTCCCTCCTGAGGTAAAAATAAAAACCTAGAGGGCTTAGTGATTTGCCCCAGATCACACAGTAGTCAGTCAGAAGAGTTCAGTTTGAAACTCAGCTCCCCTGACCCAAAAGAGAGCTTGCTACAATAAGCTGTGACTGCAAAATAAGGAAAATGAGCCTATCACTGAACTTCACAGCAGTTACCTGAGGAAGCTCAAACAGGGGACTCTCCATTATAAGTTCTCTATCCTGTTTCTAATATTAACTGGTTCAGCCTAGAGTACAGAGCAAAAAATGATAGGCTTGGGGAGGAAGGTCACAATGTTATAAATCAAATTGAATTCTATTAATATATTGCCTGGATCAAACCATTTATTCACAGATAGATCTGAAAAAGGAAAGGAAGAAAAGGGTAGGAGAGGGATGGAAGCACTTGAAACAATCTCTTTAGTCCTTCCAATGGAGATGGAGCAGCCCTAAGTAAGGGAAAGGGGGGGGGGGCTGCAAAGTTGGGGAGAGGCGAAAATATATTAAAGTCGTTCCAGGGCTACATGTGGATCTTTGATACCTTCCTCCGCCACTTCAAAAAAAATCCCTTCCCTTCAGTTCTAAAAACTTTCCACTTTATATCCACCTTTAATATTCCCCAGCAAAGCCACCTAATCCAGAACCCACTCTTATTGTGGTGGTCTGACCCACTTTCTTTGCTTCTCACCTGTTGAATTTGGTAAGTTTTTAGAACTCTTTTGAGAGTAGAAAGGACTCAAATCTGCCCCTTACAGAGGACACTGTGCAATAGTCAAGGCAGTTTGTTTTGTGCAAAATTCTTCCTCCAAAGCAATGAGAGAAATTCAGGGCTATTCGATGGGTGCTACTGCTCTGCCACCTGCTGTAACCAAGCTGTAGTTACACTGAGCATTCAAGGTGGAGTCTCAAGTGGCTTACTGGACTTACAACTGAGAGGTCATCTAGTCCAAGCTGCCTCATTTTACAAGAGAAAACTAAGGCCTAGAGAAGTGAAATATTTCTCTCTGGGATACACAGGAGGAAGACAATGTGAGTTTGTAGTAACCTCTATTATGATATTATCTATAGAATCACAAATACCATGACAGTGCAAAACAGATAGAGCCAGGCTACACAGAAAGTTGTCTGAGCTTAAGAGTTGAAAAAACGTTCAAACAATTTTGAAAGACTAAGAATTCTGATCTAATAATTTAGAGGACTGATGATACAGCACTACCCATCTCCTAGGAAAGGGAGTGGTAGTTTTTTCTGATAACATATGGAAAATATGGTATATTTCCTAGGACATTTTAAAATGTGAATGTTCCATGTCTATAAGATAGTCCAGGATGAGAAGGTTTCTGTAATTATGTTCATAATTATAAGGGGGTATTAGAAATGAAATCAGAAATAGATTTGAGAAAACCTTATATGTGAGGAAAAGGTGTATGATGGAAATAAAGGCTGGTAAAAAAACACACACACAAAAGATTAATGAGGAAAAAAAAGATTAATGGCAGTATATATATATACAACCAACAACAAATCTGAGAGAATGGAAGTCATTTGTAAGGTTTCAAGAAGAGACTCCAAGAACATTGTATACAGAGACTGATACACTGTGGCACAATCAAATGTAATGGACTTCTCTATTAGCTGCAATGCAATGATCCAGGACAATTCTGAGGGACTTATGAGAAAGAATGAGATCCATATTCAGAGGAAGAACTGTGGGTGCATAAAAGCAAAGAAAAACACCTGCTTGATCACAAGGGTCGATGGGGATATGATTGGGAATGTGGACTCTAAGCGATCACCCCAGAACAAATACTAACAACCTAGAAATAGGTCTTGATCGTTGACACACGTAAAACCCAGTGGAATTGCTCGTTGGCTACAGGAGGGAGGAGTAGGAGACAGGGAAGGAAAGAACATGAATCATGGAATCATGGAAAAATATTCTAAATTAAATAATTTTTAAAATTATATTCACAATAAGAACAAGGGAAGAGATTTCCTGTTTAAATAAGTAGCATAATGTAAAACAAGAAATCAAAATAGTCATAGCTTCCATCTTCATCAAAGAAAATACTCAAACTATAAAAAGCAGGTTTAAAAAAATAATAAAGTATAAGACCAAAAGCATTCCCTGATAAGCAGTCATGGATATGAGCAAAGTTTTTAAAAAGACTGTACCCTATTGTTCATCCTTTGTTTTCTTAAGACCAATGACATCACAATGAGTGACGTGAACTGGATTTTAGTGAGGCAGAATTGGCCAAAATCATCAGCCTCACCGTCTCTTCCAGTCATTGAAGTCCAATGGCAAGACAAAAGTCAGGATAACTGGAGGTCCAAGGATGTAGTGGATGACCTCAGAGTCTTTGAGGTTTGACCAAACTCTGAATTCCACAACACTTGCTTCTACCACTTTTATGGCTATTGGAACAAATTATTTTCACACACCAATTCTGCTGGGAGAAGTCTTCATATGCTTGGAGCATGCATTCCCCAGATTGCCAACAGGTTTAAACCTGTCTTGAAGCTGTTTTAGCCCAGGCTGCCAAGATGGCTTTAACAGTGTGACCTCTGTGCATATGTACCCTATTAATAATCATATGAAAGAATGTTCCAAATATGAGAAATGCAAATCAAATAATTTGGGGGTTTCACTCACCACACAGCAAATTGGTAAAAAGAAGCTGGTAATAGTAAATGTTAGGAGGTTGTTGAATCCCTGGAATCTAATGTACTAGGAATTGATTTGGATTTAGAAATGAAGTGGAATTAAATAACTAGAACATCCATAACCTTTGACCCATAGATTCCACTGAGGTCAATGACAAAAAAGTAAGGTCCCATATAAACAAAAATATTTATAGGGTTTTTTTTAAAATTCCATAATACCTTCTGCTTTCAAATCAATACTTGTATTGGTGCCAAGGCAAAAGAGTGGATAAGGGCTAAGTAATGAGGGTTAAGTGACTTGCCCAGGGTCACACAGGCAGAAAGTATCTTTGGTCACATTTGAACCCAGAACCTACAAATAGTTGTCACTTTATTAATATATTAGTTTTGACAAACTGCTTTTCTTTTTTCTTCTTTGTTATAAGTAATTGCTCTCTGGTAAGGGAAGGGGAGGTAATATATTGAGAAATACAGGTGATATTAAAATAAGCATACTTAACAAAATGCAATTCAATTAAAATGTAAAATAAGCCAATATAATATATGGCCAAAAAAATGGAAAAAAAGTTATTGAAGCCCAAGAAATTAAAAGAGTAAATATTTAAAGTCATTTCAAGTCTCTAGAACTAGAAAAATTGTACCCGTGGGGAATAAAAATATTTCAAAATCATTTGCAAGCTTTTTCAACAGCCTTTAAGAAATCATGGTAAATGTCAGAAAACTAGAGACAGAAAGACATCCTAATTTTAAAATGAAGGAAAAAGATGTATCCCAGGAGCTATAGATTGGTGAATGATGTCAATCTGTGGCAAAAATTTATTCAACATGTTTGCAAACACAAGAGCAGTATCAAGGACCTAGTAAGGATTCACTAAAAAAAGTTATGTCAAACCTCATTTTTAAGAATAAATTAAAATCTGTGTAGAAATCATGTATTCTGACTTCAGCAAGGCAAATAGAGAAATACAGGCTAGACAATAGTTGGTAGTAGTTAGGTAAATTGGGCTCTGGTTGAACAATTTAGCATTCACAAAATGTCTGATGAATTAATAGTAACCTTGAGAGTCACTACAAGTCAAATGTCCCAGAAATTTTTATCCTTGTCCCTGTCCTATTTGACATTTTTAATCAATGACTTGAAAGACATAGAAGTCCTGCTTATCAACTTTATAGACGATACAAAGCTAGTAATAATGTCAATTGTATTCAAAAGGTCAGGTTAGAATGAGGTAGTATGGTACAAAGAAAGAGCAAAGGCTTTAAGAGAATCTGGGTTCATAATAAACATTGTTCATAGTAACAGCAATATTGTAGAGCAACCAAATGTGATACTTTGCTACCAAAAGGAATACAACAATCTAGAAAAATTCTGAGGGACTTATGAAAAAGAGTGCTATCCATCTCCAAAGAACTGTTGGAGTAAGAATGCAGATATGAATATGACTGATTTAGCACTCATTTATTTGCGTACATTTTCGGATTTTGGTTTTATAAGATTATTCACTTTTTAAAAATGAATAATATGGAAACATGTTTTGCAAGATAATACATGTGTATAAGCCAGATTGAATTGCCAGCTCCAGCAGGGAAGAGACAATCTGTATTATATAACTTCTGAAAAGTCATATGGAAATTTGTTATTAAAAAAGTTTTTTAAAGAGGGAATGAGTTCAAATCCTACTTCTAATGATCCCTACTTTCATGACCCTGTACAAGTTACCTAACCCCAAGGGATTGCCTTAAGGATCATTATTTAAGGAACCTATTAAAAGAGAGGATGAGACAAGAGCTCCCCTCTAGTTCTATGATCCTATGACCCTAGAATAATGAAGTTAAATTTCAAAAATTCCATTTGAAATAAATTTAAGGTGCTGTATGAGTTTTTTTTAAAAAAAAAAGCCAAAAACCAATTATTTGAAATATAGGATTCTGAAGAATCATCTTAAAATATGAAGAAAACCTAGAGCTTTTAGCTGAAAAACAAACTAATGTAATCCAAGATCACACTTAAGAATAGTGTTCCAGATCAAGGAAGATGAGTCACATTGAACCCTATGTTCAGGTAAAGAAGAGACAATTAAAGGAACCATTTTAAGAGAAGTAACTGGTATGGTAAAGGGTCTAAATAATGTTACAAGAGTAATTATTCAGGTAACTGAGTATATTTAAGGTTCAAAAGGAAAAGAAAAAGGAAATTTATGATAGCAATATCCAACTGTCTGAAAAGGCTGTCATAAAGAAAGCTGTATTTTATACAATATTGTTCCAGAGAACAAAACAAGACAACTTATTGGACAATAAAAAGAAACAGATCTAGATTTAGTAAGCATTTTTTAGCAATTACTGTCACTGAACAATTGAATTGGTGGCCTCAAAAAGTTCAAAGCTCCCTTTTCAATGTAAATACAGACTTAAAGCACCTGTTTAAGTCATTGAGACATTCTCACTTTGGAAGAAAAGATAAATTATAAAAACTGGGATTATTTTACTTGATTAACTTTCCCTCTTAAGGTAGTTTTGCCTTTCTCTTATGAAACTTGATGAAGTCAAAGCAGGGAATGATGCTAGCTAAAGAAGAACTGATGTAACTGATGTCCCTCCTAAGCCACAGAACAATTAGTTCTTCACAAGGTCCTAACAGAGGACAGATTATAATAAAGGTCCCAAGTAAATAACCCCACGGAGGGTGGGAAAGGCAGTTACCTGACTCAGTGGATAAAGCCAGGCCTGCAGTCCAGAGGGCCTAGGTTCAAATTTAGTTTCAGAGATTTCCTAGTTGTGCCCCTTGGCAAGACACTTAACTCTATTTTGCCTAGCCATTAGCCTTCTGTCATAAGTTACTAAGAGAAAAAGGGTTAAAAAAAAAACAACAAAGCTGTGAGGGATGGGAGTGGTGAGCTCTAAAGTCAAATCTTGGTTCAAATCCTAGCTCTATTATCTCTGACTCCAAGCATGTTACTTAAGCCTTTCTAGACTTCAGTTTCTCCATTCTGTTAAGAGATTAGATGTATAATAATCTTCAAGGTTCCTTCTGACTGAAAACATGCATGAATTCTAAGTCTACTCTGCCATTCACTCATGTCTTTGATCTTCAAAGGCATTGTGGAGACGGAAGGCCTTTACATAGACTAAAATATATACCTAATCTCTATAAGAATCAGAGATTTAATGCTAAATTCATTAAAACATAAATCTGGAGACACAATAGGTGCCTAATAGTGGTTGAAGTTTTAAAATATTAGCACTCTGATTAATGGGATGAAGAGAAGATCAAGAATCCCAAATAAAAGAGAAGTTCCAAATTTTACCAATCTGTGTTATAATTTCCCCAACCTACAGTATCTTTAAAAAAAAAAAACTATCTGCAACTTAACTTGATACATTCCTTCAATTCTTAAATCCTATGGCAAAATTCAATCACTTGTCTTTCTACCATGGTAAACCATTTTCCAAATAAGCTTGCCTTAAGTCCTTAGACTCTTTCTCAACAGTCTTAAACCTCCCACTACTTTTGCTCTGAGAACAGTACCTTTGCCATTTACAAAAAAATTCACCATCATTTCTTCCACAATAGTCTATCTTTAGGAAAAGTCATAGCAATTGTCAAGTCAAGAAAGTAGAATAGGTGATTTCTTTTTGGTTGCCAAGCCAGGTGCCCAAAGGGGAGGGATTAGAATTCAAGCATGAAGCTCTGCTCTGAGTATAAGCCAATAAATACTGAAAAAGAACAAGCTATTTTTTGTTCCCACACCCAAAGTTAGAAAATAAAGGGCTGTGCCTTTGCATCAAGCAAAAACAATCCTCTTTTCAGTTATGACCATGAAGGAAAAAGTTCCAACACTGAAAACAGTTCCCCCCCCCCACCACTCTTCCAAAGACAAACACTTTCATACCAATCTGTATGTTTATTCACACTTTTGGTAAAAATGCCAGTTATTAGTGAAATTATTATAAACCCAAAAGTAACTACTAAACTGACATAACCCAGTGCCACAAGCCAGAACATGGAATCATACAGAGCTTCCTAAGTACCCTATGCACCTTTAGAGATGCTCTCTTTATAAACACAGTAGCTCCTGTAGGTAATGAAAACTAATGAAACCCAATGACTGTTCCCTAATTTCATCACATCCTGAAATCATGAAAGAAGGATCAATGAAAAGAAGCTTGGGCTCCTCAGTGTACCTCTGTCATATCATCTGAACAGATGCCAAGAAAAGTATGGTGGGATCACTACCTTGGCACAAGTCCCAATAGATGGTAAGGATAACATAGGATGACTGAATTTACACTTAGGTTTAGATCTCTTCTATCATAGAAATAGGATGTGGGTGGTGGGGGTAGCAAAGAGAAGCTTCCCACCTAAATCTTAGTGACAGGAAGACTTCAAAATCCCCCACCACATTCCAATAACTGAGACCACCCTTATTATTATTGCTCTATAAATGAGAACATAACTAAGTCTGGAGATTGCACACTTACATTCAGCAGGATCCTTCCACAGCCAATATAGCCAATGTGCCTGTCCAGAGCAAGGCACTCTAGTCACAATCAAAACCTATTAAATACAGTTAAGATCATTCATCCCACTCTGCAGATTCTGTTAGCCTTCAAGTTGGATTTTTCCCTGGCCATACTGGTTATTATATCTGGCCAGAGCAAAACATTTCAGCAAAATTCAAGTCAATTATATAAGAGCTAGTAGTATTTCAATGCAACAAGTAAAAAGAGAAGTAATGGGAGAGGGTTTTGTCAAACTTCAGTGATTTAGAAAAGTAGGGGAATGAACTTCTCTTTAGTTTTATTCCTCCCCTGGCTTCAATGCTAGGCAAAATGTTCAGATGAACTGGTATATAAGCAACTCAGCCAGCATTTCTTATGATGGCAATTATCTTACCTTGGTTTATGGTTCTGAGACCTCTATGGGAAGAGAATTATTTCCCCTTCTCCATGTGTTCTCTTTCCAACTGGGAATTGAGGACAAGCCCCTGGAGAATGTCTCCGTGTTGATTTTATGTCTGAGCTTCACTACAAGAAGAGTGGCTATACAAACCTTATGAATTTCCAAAAATGAGACTGGCAAGTCAAACAAGTTTGTTCGACAAGTTTGGCACTTTCTTTGCAGTGAGGTTAAAAAGGAATTTTTTGTAGATAGGCTAAAGAGGAATCCTCAAAGCTATTAACAACTGTGTGATTCCCTATTCCACTTTCTCCATCAAAAATTAACATAGAAAATAAAAATTAAACTTAATTCATATTTTAAATAACTTGCCGTACTATCATCTTGCCTGATCCTGCCAGAATACTGTTAATGTATTATTATAAAAGGTCTTCCTTTAATTATAGACCTATGTAGGGGAGGATATGATGAGTAAAAAGATTTAGTTCAAACCAAAAAGGACAGCAAACATATTGAGTGGACTTAAAGTGGAATCTCAGAGAAAAGAATAACACTTTCTGGGTAGAATAAGGGCATTTCTTGGCACAGCTTTCATGTTGTTCCTAAACAAACAAAGATCAAGAAAGGCACTTGGGCCACATAGGACTGTTTCGTTTATGTCATCACATACAAAGACCTACTGCCAAGAGATTTCAATACCCCATTTCCCCCCAAAACTGATGAAAAATCCAAACAGTCTTGTTTGTGGAGTCTTCAGCAAGTGAAGTCATTGCAGAATGAATGGCACAAAGTAAAATCCAAGCATGAGGAAAATGCTCCAAGGGAAAAATGGAAGTGTTCTCATCCTTACAGAAGTATAGAAATAATGAATTTAAAATTCTTGGGCCAGGAACACAACAGCTTCCCAGAAGAGATGTCATCTTCTCAAATGCTCTGAAAAAAGGATATCAAAAGCACTGAAAGATTCAGGGCCAGATGAATTAGACTCCGGTTATCAAACTATCTTGTCTTTGTGAGTAAAGCAGACCTCTTCGAATATACCTGGCTTTTCCCTGTTTTGTAACAAGGAGTTAAAGGTCCAAAGCAGGTATAAAAGAACTTCTCCCTCAACCCTCCCCCCCAACCTAATTCCCTTTAAGCATATTCGATGCGAGCAGGGCCACAGCTGCCCTCACTCTTTCGATCTGGGGTCTGGGTGGCTGTTTTGGCATCACTGCCAACATCTAAAGGTTTGGTTGAGATATAGTCCTTCACTTTGATCTCCATGTTCTTGGCTTTAAGGGTGGCCATATGCAGCTTCTCCAGAAAATCTGGCATGCCTATTGGAGAAAGAGGAGATGTCTCTCAGTGACATATCAACATTTGGAGGAACTCATTAAGAGCAAGAATTCATTCCTCTCCTGAGATCACATCCTGATAGTTAACTTGTGAAACACTGTAGAGATGAAGGTATCTCATGGTTCTACCCCACTGATATGCTAGAAGAGGTGCTAAGCAGTCAGGTAGGCAAGGAAGATGAAATGGAAACAGGTTTCCCATACTCATCAATCAACTGTCTTCCCTGGGAAGACCCAGAAACAAGGACACAGTTATTCCTCATCTTGAAAGCTTAAGACAGGGATGCTCAGCCCATCATATCTCTAAATTTGGAAATGTACCAACTAATAAAGTTTCCTCTCTACCTTTCCAACTCTCTCCCCTACCCAAGTGAGATTAGAAAAGCTACTTGTTGACAGTAGAAAAAAAGTTACATGAGAACAATCTGATATAGAAGAAATCAGAAACAAGACTTCTTAAAACACTTCTCTGAACAAAAAGCTGACTTCAATTTTTTAAATATCAAAATCTTTTTCATTATTTAATGGGAATATTATTGTCTTTCAAGATTCTCATCATTATAGTTTTAAGTTCATTTCTAAGTCATTAAAGATTTAATTCTCAACAGTCTTTGATGTTCCAAGGAAAAACAAGAATATTCTTGATGTTCAGGTATACAACCTACAACATGCCCAAACCAGGTTACATTTCCAACTATAACAAGCCCTGAAATACTCACCACTAGAGACCATCCAGCTGACGCAGTAACGAGGAAAAACAGTTTGGGGGTTATCACTGTATGTCAGCAAATAGTCAAAGCCATTCTGAAAAGGATAACAGGTAAGATGAAGGATTTTGTGTCACTCATCATTCCAAAGAGTGACCAGGTTCTGTTTCTAGAAAGTATTTCAGTCATAGATACTTATCTCCAATAGTTAATGTTGGCAATTTATATGAAAGCTTAAGTCTTGCCATAATAAAAGAATCTGTACTAGGCAACTGTAAGTAAAACACTTTGTTAGGCAAGGTGGTACCAATGCTTAAAGGGAAAAAATGAGGCTTATTATTTAGAACAGTGATTATGGAAGTGTCTAGACATCCTGTGTTTTAAGAAAAAGTTTCTTTTTAAAAACAGCTTGCATAATGCTAGATATATATATATCAAAGAAATTGGAGAAAGGTTATATGGATACTAAAATATGAATTGTAGCATTTTTTATGGAAGCAAAGAACTAGAAACAAAATAGGTACCTATCAATTAGGGGATGGCTAAAGTACAGTGGTACTTGAATGTAACAGAATACTACTATATTTTCAGAAACAACAAATATGAAGAATTAAGAGAAATATGGGCAAGTTTTTATTGAATGAAGTAAACAGAACCAAGAAAACAATGACTGAATTGTTTTTGTTTTTAAGTTTTAGAAAAGGATGGTTATTTATGTAATGACACTTCATTTTGATCCTTTGAAGAAATGGGGGGCCTTGAATATAACATCAAGGTTTTTTTAATATACTTCTAGTTTTTAAAAACTTTCCCTGGGGGCAGCTGGATAGCTCAGTGGATTAAGAGCTAGGCCTAGAGATGGGAGGTCATAGGTTCAAATCTGGCCTCAGATACTTCCCAGCTGTGTGACCCTGGGCAAGTCACTTGACCCCCATTGCCTAGCCCTTACTACTCTTCTGCCTTGGAGCCAATACACAGTATTGATTCCAAAACAGAAGGTAAGGGTTTAAAAAAAAAAACTTTCCCTCTTTCTTTATGCTTTACTATACAGTGGGAAATATGAGTGATGTAAAAATAGAAGATAGGAATAAAAACTTATTTTTAGAAAGGGAGGATTATGATCCCATGTTTAATGAAATATAATAAGACCATTATTACTATTTTTTCCCACTGGGTTATATACATATTTTTATCACTACTTATTTTTGTGACAAGATAGAGAACTGGCTTCAAAGTCAGGAAGACAAAGGAAGAATTAAAGTACCATCTCTTGACAGGGATGTGATTATGAGCAAGTCATTTAAGTTCTCACTGCTCTAGGCCTGTGATGGTAAACCTATGGCACATGTACCAAAGATGACACACAGAGCCCTCTGTGAGCACAAGAAGGCCCTCAGGGCTGGGAGCCTAGCCCCACCCCCCAAAGCAGGGGTGAGTGGGCACTGCACATAATCAGGGAGCAGATTTGGGCATTGAGTCTGGGGTGGGTGGGGCATGGCACAGGGTCCCTAAAAAGTTCCAAAAGGTTCCCCATCACTGCTCTAGGCTATTCTAAGTTCTGGAGAAAAGTACCAACCTACATTGATTGGTAGGGAGAGTTTCCTTATTATTATTTGAAAGTTATGGTGATATTAATTAAAAATTGTTTAAATAGAGAGGACATCAAGAACTTCCTAGTTATCTGCCTGGGCAACTCATTTAATCCCAATTGCCTAGCCTTTGCCACTTGTCTACCTTGGAACTGATAATTAGTATCGATTCTAAAATAGAAGGTAAAGAGTTTATTTAAAAAACAACAATTAGGTAGAGTGGCAGCTAGGTAGCCCAGTCTGCAGTTGGGAGGGCTTAGGTCCAAATATGGCCCTAGACACTTCCTAGCTGTGTGATCCTGGGCAAGTCACTTAATTGTGATTGCATAGCCCTTGCTGCTGTTTTGCCTTAGAAATAAAAAAGAAAGGGTTTAAGGGAAAATTTTTTTGTTTAAATCATCCTTCATCTCTAGCATACATCCCTTCTTCTTCCAGAGGTATTTTCACACATGCTCAGGCCTCCTCATCTTAAAAATAAAAACACAAGATAATTCTACCTCTATTATTCTTCACTAGGTACCATCCGCTCTCAATTTCTTTTCCAACTGACATTCTCAAAGGTGTCTATGCTCATTGCTTTTACTTCTTTACCAATCATTAACATCTTAATTCCCTGCAATCTGCTCTCTGTACTCACCATTCTACTGAGAAAGTTTCCAGTCACTTCTTTTTCACTAAATTCAATGGATATTTCTCAGTTCTTTCACCTCAACTTCTAGGTCATTTGATAATGATTACTCTCTATTCATTCTTGAATTTTCCTCTCCTACTAATTTCCATATAATTATACTTTCCTGATTCTCTTTTTATATATTGTGCTGGCCCTTTTTCTTCTTTCTACCATCTGTGGACATTCTCCAAGATCATGTCTTAGCCATCTGCTCACTCTCAAAATCTGTTTCCTCAAATAAGTGCTCTGCTCTCAAGCTTTCCTTTTCTTTCAAACTATCCTTTTTATACAGATCACTCTCTCCCCAAAAAATGGATTTTCTGAATGACTACCTATAATTCAGTTATATTGCCTATTCTCTTCAAAGTTAAACCTACTTGGAATAATCCATTACCTCAAGTTCAACAAGTTCACAACCAAACTTTTTTTCCCTAAAAACTAGTTTCCCTCTTCCAACATCCAAGGAGTTAGTAACATCACTATTATATAATTCTGTAGAATAGGAACTTTAGTCATCTTTTTCTTTTCTTCTAACCCTGCTATGTCACTACAATCTACCCATTTATTCTTTCTTTCTTTTTTTTTTAATTAAACCCATGCCTTCTATCTTAAAACCAATTCTAAAACAGAAGTATGGCAAGGTCCAGGCAATTGGGGTTAAATGACTTGTCCAAGATCATACATATAGGAAGTGTCTGAAGACAGATGTTAATCTAGGTTTGACACTCATATCCACTGTACTACTTATCTGTTCCTCCACCCATTTATTCTATTCTTTTTCTCAAATGGTTATCTTCTGGCTTAGAACTGATACTAAGGGGGAGGCGGGGGGGGGGGGGGGGGGGGGGGCAGGTAGGTAGCTCAATGGTTGAGAGCCAGGCCTACAGATGGGAGGTCCTAGGATCAAATCTGGCCTCAGACACTTCCCAGCTGTGTGACCCTGGGCAAGTCACTTGAACCCCATTGCCTAGCCCATACCGCTCTTCTGCCTTGGAACCAATACACAGTATTGATACTAAATATCAGTTTCAAGGCAAAAAAAAAGTGACAAGGGCTAGGCAATATTGGGATTGTGACTTGTGGGTCACAAAGCTAAGTGTCTGAATCCAAATTTGAACCCCAGATCTGCCAATTCCAGGACTGGCTTTCTATCCACTAATCCAACTACCTGTCCCATACCCATTTATTTTTGTGAAATGTCTCTGGTATATTCCTTCCAGAAAGTACTACCTAGTTCCTACTACCACAGTCCAGGCCTTGATCAATTCATCCTCTTACCAACTTAGGCCATTTTTATTATGTCATTCCCTTGCTCAAGAGCTTACAATGGCTTCCTATTCATCATATCCAAATTCTCTGCTTATTTTTAAGTAGCCATAACTTGGCTCCACTCTACTTAATACATTTTATTTCTCATTACTATCCTCTGTTCCAACCAGGTTGACTTCTTCAATATCCCATTCTATTAACTCATTCTCACTCCCCCTATGACATTGCTCATAATGTTGCCTCTACCTAGAATTTTGTCTTTTTCTTCTCTATTTACTCAAAACACTGCCTCCCTCCATTTTTCTAGGCCTGGCTTCTTCTTCTTCCATGAAGTTTTCCCCCCATTTCAACAGAGCACATGCAAATATATTGCCCCTCAAATAAAAAATAAACATTCCTGAGTCTACTATGTCCAAGGCACTATATTTTTCAATAATTCTTGTATATCTACTATTCCTATCACTCCTACTAGAATGTAATATCCTTGTAGGCAAGGACTAAGACATATCTTTTATATCCATACAGTGTTTTATTTATATAAGATACTTGGATATCTGGTTTACTTTAAGGTATGTAACTAATCAATTTTGCAAGCAGCACATTACAGTACTCCCATTTCCTATTCTTTGCAGGAAAGAGTCAAGCTTTAGATTATTTTTTATTTGGGGGGAGGCATGCACAGTTTTGGATTCTTACAATGAATTTTAAAACTTTCTCAAGACTTTATTCCAAGTTAAGAGTTGTTAAGAAGCATATTCCAAATAAAGAATAAAATGTTCATTTTTATAGTTTCCATTAAAGGGATAGAATGATGGAAATTTAACATGAATAACTACTCAGACAGACTCCTCTTGAAGATAAAACCACAGAAATAATACTCCCAGAAGTTATTCATACATCTTTAAAAAGTAGTAAAAGGAAGAAATTAGAATCACAGAGAAGAGAAATAACATTCTATATACTCAGCTAAGTTAACAAAGCTGTCCAAAAACAAGTAGAAATGATTATTTTATACTTACAAAGAACAGCTTTTGGAAAGTACTCTATAGTAACTAAAGAAAGGAAGTAGCCAATGAACCATCTATTTAGCCATTAGTATGACAGTGCCTAACAATTAACCCATAACCTGGACTCAGAAAAATTTAGTTACTAATCACCACCTTATTCTGGGACCGCTTTCACCAATGCCATCTTGCTATATAATAGTAACTCATCCCCACCCTGAGGTCAAAACTATCCAGAATTTCTTGGCTGAAAGAAAGCTCACCTCATCAAATGATTTGTGGGGACGGATAACCATTTGGGACTCATATGACCGGACACGAACAAATTCAGGAGATTCTGGTACATTAGGATGTTCCACGGCACTATAAGGGAGAAGACAAGATAAATGACGACTCTAAAGATAAAAGAATAACCCCATATATCACTTGCCTTGGCATGTCTACCTTAAAACAATATTAAACTTCCTGAGGTTAATGATTCAAGGAGAACAAAAAAAAGAAAAAAGACAAAATTGTTAAAGAAAAAAAAATTTTTTGTACTCATTTTGTGATCCTATGATTTAATTGGTTTAGGGTACTCCTAGTGAGGAAATTTCCTTTACCAATACAGATCTGCACTTCCTCAGTGGATTCTGTCTTAATGATTTTCCTAAGGCACCAAAACAATAAGTAACTTGCCCAGGATCACAGAGTCAAGATATGTGAAAGGAGGAAGTCTTCCTACCTCAAAATTTCCTTTTTGCCACTCCCATGAACCTCAATTTCTCTTTTGGTACCAAATTTGTCTTTTTGGAACTTATCACTGGAAACTTCTTTCCTTTTAAATTATCTTTGATATTTGTATCTCAGAATGCATTGGAAAGAGTATTGAGTACTGTAAGGATATTTAAATGGATCTATTAACAGAAGTGAAGGTTTTGCCCAAAATCATTATTTGACCCACTCCCAACTATACGCACCGTGATACCAACACCATTACATTGTTTTCCTGATCCACACTGTACCTCCGAACATATACATAATCCCTTGAGTACATTGGATACTAAAGAAATGAGAGAGAATTAGGTGTCTGTATCACAGATATATCTGATGAAAGTAAAAACATCAACAAAAGAAAAGTACTCACAGGAAAATGAGTTACCCAGTGAAGAACTTCAGAACCACTTAGCACATCCCTCTCAATCACTTCCAGTTTGATGACTAGAGCATCCCACTTCTTCCTATACTCTGTATCCAGCTGTAGAGAGACCAGAGATCCTGGTGTGTCAAGGAAGTTCATTCCCTCCACCTCCTGAGTAGCCTGACCTGTCTGTCAACATTCCTCACATAACACAGTTGCATACTTTACAGGCTGTACATCAATAAAAGGGAGGGAACAGGTCTTTTCTGGGCTTTTGAATGAATGCAGGGAGAGAGCAGGCAGGTAAGGAGGGAGAAGAACTTAATGAAGGAAAGGACACGTGATTTGAGATCTTAGAGTAAGGCAGCGAGATTTAACTTTAGTCTTATCTACCCCTTTCTATTAATAAACTTTATATATTTAATAACTGGGTAATTAGATTAATTTAATTCTTATATTGGGTTCAAATCTGGCCCATCACTTCACACTTGAGGGACTTTGGGCAAGTCATTTAACACCCACTGCCTAGTCTTTATTGCACTTCTGCCTTTTAATAGATACTTAATACTAATTCTAAGATGGAAGGTATGGGTTTAAAAAAACATGGAGACTAGGAAACCTCAAAGTTATAAAAAGTTCTACCAAAAAATCTCCCAAACTTCAGCCATTAGAAAGTGGAACACTGGCTTTAGCTTCTATTTTTATTAGTTAAAAGACAGCTAATTTTTTTTAAAAAATGTTAAGAGAATGTCACGGAGAAATTACAATGTACTCTACAGGAAAATGGAAGCATAGAGATTCATTTTTGTCATATATATGGGAGAGAATATTTTTATGGAAAACTGTCAGATCTGTTCAACCTAATCCAAACACTAGAACTTAAAAGGCAGATCTTGACTAACTCCAAAATACTCTGCTGCCTTTCATAGCTACCTCTCATGAGATAAAGTGGAGAACTTAGAGGGGAAAAGGGAAACCACTTCAGATAAGCTCTGAACTACATTTTCCATTAAGCAGGATCTGGCTAAATAGCATTTAATTTTGATGTTATACCTAACACCCAGGTAATCTAGCAATATTTTGGGAAAATAAAGTTATAAAAATAAACTAAAAACTAAGAACTAAAAGTCAATTAAGAGGAAAGCAAAGGTTAAAGAATGACTTAAGCTGACTACTTGCCCCACAAAGAAAAGTCAAGTCTCAACCCATTCAACTTGCCAGACAGCAAAAAGATGGAAAAATAAAAATCTTGCTTTGGTTCAGATCCCATTAAAATGAACTCACTAAGGAACTAACAAACTTCTTTGGCTATATTAAACATGTTGTATTTTATCTATTTAGAAAGCCATTTGCTGGAGCTTAAAAAATATTATATTACAATTATAATGATTATCATAATGTAGAATACTTCTGCAATATTTCATACTAAAACCAAAAACCTACATGTCCATTTTCTCAGTTGATATTCAGAGTCATCTGATTTGAGAAAAAGAAAAGCATACTATACCCATTTGACAGATGAGGAAACCGAAGCACAAAGAAGTTATGAATGGTCTATATTCGCACATAGTATGTTGTAGCACAAATGGCCAACTTGACACCCAATGCTAATGATTTATTTGGACAGGAAAATTTTCCTGGATAAAGATTTTTTTCTCTCTCATTGGTACTAATTAGACTCATTAGGTCTAAACTTTGAGGGGGAAAAGTTGACTCACCTGAACATTGAAGAACTGTCTGGGTGTCACATCAGTATATGTTCCAAAAACTAAAAGGAAAAATAGGTGGGTCACTACAATTATTGCTGAACTTCTAATTCAACTGTGATTAAGATACAAATTTATCACTGAAAATTCACATAAAGACGATAAAGAAATCACACTGGAGCAGAGGAGAAAGAAACAAATTTTACAAATCTTAAGACTGACAATAGTCAAGCCTAGAATATGAAAAAAAAGGGACAAGCAGACCAAAATGGAAGTCAGTCAGAATAAAGTAGTATGGAAGGAACAAAGGAAAGGGAACCAAATGACAATGCCAGAGTTCTGTCCTTCTAGCCAACAATGGCATGTCAAATGTCTTAAGCCAGAAATGAGGATTCACCTCTGTATTGGTACAGATGAGTACCACTGATCAGGCGCCTCCAAAGTTTGAAGTGTTTCTTGTCCATTACCATTTCCCATGGCTGGTCTTTGGTGACTTTATCACTTGTTTCTTCTTTTTGGGGTTTCAGTTCGGGAGGGTGGCACTCAACGCCACTGCTTCTGAATACACTAGATATTTCCTCTATTCTTTTCATCTCATCAATAGATCTGAGAAAACAGAATGATGAGAAACTGTAGAATCTTTTGATCACTGTCACTAACCAAAAGAAATTTTAATTAAAAAAAAAATACAAGAGGAAAATGTCCTCCTCATTCTGAGAAACATACTTTCAAATGCCAGAAAAGAGTAAGATTTTAATCTGGGGTTTGGTAGTTATATAGACCCCCAAAAAATGTCATTAAAAATTAACAAAAAAAAAAATTGGGCAGTGAGATACAAAAAAAGGATGCTAAATGAAGCAAATAATTAAACAAACTATGAATCACAACAATTTACACCAAGTTAATAAAACTGAATTTATTTTTTTCCTCCCTTTTCTGGCACATGAATTAAACCAAAAGTACTTTGTTTAAAAAAAAAACACCAAAACCTAGCAAATACAACTTAGAACTGAAAACTATTTTTGGAGCTACTGAACTGATTAAAAGAAAATATGTAAATGCTCTCAGAAATTAGTTGGAATTTGAATCCCTGCACTAAATGAAAAGTCAAAGCATATATCTGATTACTGAAATTGAAGGAAATTAAAACACTCCAAAATACTCATCAAAAAGATAATACAATTAGCAAAACTGTATTCATAAACACAGCATTCATATAGTGTCCATTTAACACTAATATCAAACAATTATTGTGCTTTAAAATTTGCAAAGTGCCTTGCATATATTTTCTCATTAGATTCTCACATGAACCCTAAGAGAAAGCAATTATTAACATTCCCATCTTACTGAAGTTAAGTGATTTGGCCAGGGTCACAAATCTAATAAGTATCTAAGGCAGCATTTGAACTTAGGTCTTCCCAACTCCAAGTCCTAGCATTCTATCCATTTTGCTGCCTGGCTATTCTGACAGTAGCCAGTCCAGTGCTTAGGACACAGACAGAAGATGCTCAATAAAATTACTAAGACAAAAGAAACTGGAAATTCTAAGGAGTTATCTATAACACAATAAAGTTCAGAAATGCAATATTAACTCTGAAGCTCATTTCACAAAAGTGATTATTTCCAGAGTTAGAAGGAATAAGCAAGATTTCAGATTATAAGCATCAAATCCTTACCTGGGCATTTGTGCTAAGTATTATTGTTGTTATTATTTTTTTAAGTTTTACCTTCTGTCTTAAAATCAACACTAAGGTTCTATTCCAAGGTAGAAGAGCAGTAAAGGCTAGGCAATTGGGGTAAAGTGACTTGTTCAGGGTTACAGTTAGGAAGTATCTGAGGCTACATATGAATCCAAGACCTACTGTCTCCAAGCCTAGCTTTCTATTCACTAAGTCACCCAGCTTCCCCATTACTAAGTATTCTTAAGTGGACTGCTGACAACATAGATTTCCAATTAGTATGAGTAGAACAGTAATAAAAAGCTATCCTTCCTTCCTTACTAAAACTTGTGTGATCATGCTACAATTTTTTCAAAAGAACTAAAAAGTCATCTACTTTTTGTCGATGGAAAATTCAGTTCTACTGTCTCCCAAAAAAAATAAAAAGGAGATTCTTTTCTTTTATTCTAGTTTGTCCATTCAATTTCTGGCCAGGGCCTTGGGTTAGGCAGCCGCAGTACAGCAAGTTCCCTAGATACAGCAATGATGAACAGTTTATATACACAATACAGTGTTTCTCTTTATCTAGTCCAAGATGAAATCAAGCACAGCTTGAGAGTTTACAGTGGCACTGAATCTGAACACCACTAACAGAACAAGAATTATAATTCATATCCATCATGTCTAAGGAGAAGAATGATGTCAATAGTTAAATGTAGTTTGAAACCAAACACTGGTTCCTTAGAAATTTGCTAACAGATATGATCAGATGGCTTATTTTCTGAAATTAACTGAAAGCAAAAATAGTCTCTGGGATGTAGTTTCAACCATGATACAAAATCTATAAGCTTAAATAAGTCAACTGAATCAAATGTTTTCTGGGAGAAGTTTAAAGTACATTTTTACTTTTGGATATAAACTTAATATATGTATATGTAAACTCCCAACAACCAAAACCCACCTTATCACCTAAGTTTTCCCAATGTCTCATCCTTATTAAACATATTAATCCCATTTTCCAAATGAGGAAACTAGAGATTCAGATGCTGTTAGTCATTTCAGTTGGAACATAGGGAATTAACCAACAGGTATTTATTAAATCTTGTACATTCATCTCTGTGTCAAGATTGTACAAGGAGTCAGAGATTCAAGAGATAACTGTGACAAGTGAGCTTGACTTTAATTTATTTCAAAACACCAAAGCAGATTATTCAAGAAATGACTAAGGAATATCATTAAAAAGAATGTGAAGGGGACAGCTGGGTGGCTCAGTGGATTGAGAGCCAGGCCCAGAGATGGGAGGTCCTGGGTTCAAATTTGGCCTTAAGACACTTCCCAGCTGTGTGACCCTGGGCAAGTCACTTGACCCCCATTGCCTAGCCCTTACAACTCTTCTGCCGTGGAAACAATATACAATATTGATTCCAAGATAGATGGTAAGGGTTTGAAAAAGAAGAAGAATGCGAAAAGAAACACGAGGTATAAGAGAAAAAATGCTTGACTTGGAGAGTGAATCCTGCCCCTTAGGTTTACCAGCTATGGGACCATGGGCAACTCATTTAGCATTTCTGGATCTATTTCCTCATTTGGAAAATGAATGGGGTTAATATCTATAGAATCCCTAGCCCATAAGGTTGCTTTAAGAGTCAAATGAAGTTATGGTATATACATTTTGAAAACCTTAAAATGCCACACATTATTATTATAAAGAACCAGCATGATTTCATCAAGAACAGGTAATGCCAGATTAATAACTTCATTTCCTTTATAAGTGTCAGTCAGTTAACAATTATATATTGTTCCTACCAAGAGCCAGGCACTGTGCTAAACCCTAGAGTCAGACCTGACAAGAGGTAAGACAGGTGTGTTGCTATTAAGGAGCTCACAATAGAAGGCAGAGAATAGAAACATCGAGCAGGGTCTCTGCCATGAAGGTTGGCTTAAATTTTCCCTAAAAAAGTAGGGAAGCTGTCCCTAAAACACAAATGGTCTAGAGCACTATGACTCAAATCATTAAGGAGACTTTCTTGTCACCAAGGGCAATGATGCCAAACAAAACATTTGTAGATCCTTGTGGGTTGCATATTAAATTAGCCATAAATTAGCATCATTTATGTTGCACTGTATTTTTATTTTGCTCAACATTTTTGAATTACACTTTAATATGGGCTGTACTCTGGGAATTTTGCCAGCCAGCTTGTGGTGCCTGACGCCCCTCAATAAAACATCTTAGCCTATGAGAAGCTGTGGCCCCTCAGACTCGACAGATATCCCACTGCCAAAAAAGTTAACACTGGCCCCTCTGACTAGATGTATTTCCACACAAAGAGGCTGCATCTGAACTGAAGTAGTGCTATCATCTTAAGTTTTCATGCTATTATTAAGTAAATATCTTTTTTAAATATTGGATGGTCTACTAATGTCTCATTTCATTTCAATCCTGAGCCTGAATTGACCCAAAACAAAGTTACTAAACTAGCAAATCAGGGGAATATTATGGGAACAATTAACCTAGATGCTAGTGAAGTATATGACCAAGTTGTTCATGCTATTCTTGTGGAAAATTTAAGAGATACCAACTAGATGATCATATGGCTCAAAGGATTAAGAACTGATTGAATAGCAAATCTCTAAAGGTAGCAGTAATGTTTCAAAATTGACCTGAAAAGTCTCTAATGTACTTCAGAAATTTGTGCTTCATATTATACTTATGCCAATTTAACATTTTTATTAGTGACAGAGATTGCACAACTATTACTTAGGTTCAAAAAAGCAATTTTATAAGTATAACATGAGATTTGAAAACAGGTAGACAACAGTGCTTTTTAAAAATGATCTGGGGTGCATCTCCCTCCTTCCCTTTATTGGACTAGAAGTGGAATTTTGCAGAGAAACTATTTTACTCAGTTGATGTGTTTATTAATTTTACTGAACTACTTTTTTTCCTTTTTTATTTTTGTTACAAAGGATTACTCACTAGGTAGGAAAGAAGTGAAGGATATATTTGGAAATAAGATATAAAAACAAAAACTATTATTTTTTAATGGCACAGGGCTTTGGGAGGAGGGGGAAATAACAGTTGTCAACGTATTATCTAGTCCTGAAAGTATTCTCTAAGACACAAACAGAGGATCCATGATGTTAAAACTACATTTATAACAATACTAAGACATTCTTTGCTTATTAAAATGCCCCCCCTTATGAACTACACATCTAAAGCTGATTTTTTTCATAAACAACATAACACAGCAGATTAAATGCAAAAGCAGATGTGAGAATTCAGATGTCTTCAATTAGGAAGCTATGTGGTACTTAAAGAGTGTTGGTGCTGGAGTCATGAAGACCAGAGTTTAACCAACCTCACTTAGTAAGTTGTGTGATTCTAGGCAAGTTACTTAACCAGTTTCAATTTCCTCAACTGTAAAATGGGGATAATAATATCTACCTCCCAGTATTGTTGTGAGAATTAAATGAGAACAACATAAATACTATATTATTCTATTAAGTCAGATATTAAAGAGATTTACAAAAATGTTAAACAATCTAAATACATTTGTTTGGTTTGGGGGAAAGTTATTCATAAAAACATGTTATGTTAACATGAAATGAGTTTTTGTTATTTTACATGAATAATCTTAAATAATTATGCTAGTTTTAATATCTAATACAATAAATACTAATAAATAAACAAATACTCTTTAGGGGTCCTTATAGTTTTTTTAAACTCTTACCTTCTGCCTTAGTATCAATTCTAAGACAGAAGAGTTGTAAGGGATAGGCAATTGAGGTTAAGTGACTTACCTAGGGTTAGAGAAGCTAAATTTGAACCCAGGTCCTCCTGACTCCAGATCTGGTACTCTGTCCATTGTGGTACTAGCTGCCCCTCTGAGCTAGCCTACAGCTGATCCTCAATAATTTTAAGAGTAGAAGAGTTAAGACCAAAAAGTTTGAGAACTGTTGATGTAGGAAAGCCAGGGGACAGTGACCAGCATGGTAAAGTCTCATAATCATGATACACAAGGATTAATCAAAGAGATAAATTTAAGTCAGGAAAAAAAAAAGACCAAGATATATGATGACTTATTGTCATCAACATTTGAACGAACAGGAATATATGAATTTGTTCAGCTATATACCACAGAGGACAACAGTTCTACTAAAAGGAAGGGATGGAGATTACAGAGAAAAAAAAAATCTAGGCTTGATGTAAGTAAAAACTTCCTAACAACCAGATCTAAGAATAAAATGGGCTGTGCCTTATGGGTCAGGGGCATACAAACTGTTGATGAAAAATTCCTTGACAAGTGCTTCTGTGGGTGCTAGAGCTACTGCCTCCTTAGCAACCAGATACTAAAGACATGGAAAATTCAGTTCTTACCACCAAAGTCCTTAGCACTGTCAAATAGTTCAACATCAGAAACGGATTCAATTATCAATAAAAATAGTATTAAAGATTTATTGACATCCATTTCCATTGCACCATAAGGACAAGGTCTTTCCAACTAAATTGTAGATAAATTTCTCTATCTGGTCTTGTCATCCCTACCTCCCTCCCACAATTTTGGAATTCGGACTCCTTGATAGTAAGTAGGGCCTGTCTTTTTTGGTTCTAGTTCCAACATTTTGCTTCTAGGTGACACTTAAATAAATATGCTTTTTCATTCATTCATAGTGGATTCCTTCTGATATATCCTCTAAATGAAGACTAGAAGCCCATTTCTAAAGGTTTTTATTAGGGCTTCTTTTTCAAGCAGTTTGGACAAGATGGTCTCTAAGATCTTTTGCAACTCTAAGATTTTATGACTTTTATATGCTTGGTTTCATATAATTTCCACCTCAGCTTTCCAAGCCATCATCATAGTTGGTAATTCTTAGACAGTGACCTGAGACTTTAACTAAAGGTTTCCAAGCCATTAATTAGAGGCCAATTAACTTAGCTGCTCTACTAATGGAGCAAAAAAATAAAAAATCTCAGGTCAATTTTTACCTAAATATTAATACTACGGAAAAAAATCCATCAGAAAGATAACCTGAACTGTTGGTTGAAGTAGTCACAGGAGCCTCTTACACAAAAGCAGCTTTAATCTCAAGGACAGAAGAAAGTCACTTTCTTCTTCACCAGTAAGCCAAAAGGATTTTATTTAAGTAAGAGCATGCTAATAAATAGCATACTGAGGGGGCAGCTGGGTAGTTCAGTGGACTGAGAGCCAAGCCTAGAGACAGGCCTCAAGACACTTCCCAGCTATGTGACCCTGGGCAAGTCACTTAACCTCCATTGCTTAGCCCTTACCACTCTCTTCTACCTTAGAACCAACATATAGGGTTTAAAAAATTTTTTTAAGTAAATAAATAAATAGCAGACTGAAATATTCAAGTATTCCATTTCCTGAGTAAGGTTTGGAAATGGATAAAAAAAGACAATATTCTCTATTATATTAACAATCTATAAATATATTTTCTTCTTGTATGAATTAAAGCAAGAGTCTAACAAAACAGAGGTTCTTCCCATAAATATTCCGCATACTGAATATATATATTTCTTAATTTCCTTCCTCTCTCACTGCTGAGTTTTTGTTTTTCACTTTTAAAAGTTACAAGTAAAAATGTTTTATTTTTCTGTAAGGGCACTAGACTTATAGGTAACTATTTTGAAAGCCTAGACGGCTTCAAAAATAATTAATTAAAAATATAGACCAAGAATCTTAGTGTACAAAAGTTCCAGGGTAAAACTTAAGAGACCTGAGCTCTAAATTTTTGGTTCCAGCAATGACTCACAAAGTGACCATGTACAAGTTCTTTTCTCTCTCAGATTCTCTCGATGCTGTTAAAATTAATAAGATAGTGTTAGAATAGTCCTTTAAACTCTCTAGAAGTAAGTACTTAGAATAGAAATTAAAAACCAAGTACTTAAACCAAAAAAAAAATGTATTCAATTAAAAATGCCTGCTGTATTATCCTTGTCTAAAATGTCAATAACGGAAACGTGATTACCTCGAAATGTTATAACAAAATAGCTAAGGATTGTAATTTTAGGAACCTCATAAAAATAATCTTGTCTTTCATTAGCAGCAAGCCCTCTAATTCTGTAAGAAACACATACAGTTCTAAGTGCAATGGGTCATTATTTAAGTTAAGGCAAAAACATTCTGGGAAATTAAAATCCCTAGATTAGAAAATTCTAAGCTGGTTATATGACAATCTCTGCAAGTGCTTATTTCAAAGCAGATGGAACCAATCAAGAAGTATTTATTTATTAAGTATGAACAATAATCAACACAAAGCAAAGAAATACTCTGGCCATAGGTTAAACTTAACAAAACATCAAAACTATAAATTAACCATTGTACACAGTAACAGCAATACTGTGGAATTAACAACTGTGATAAATTTAGCTACTTTTGGCAATACAATTATCTCAGACAATTCTGAGGGACTTAAGGCAAAGAATTCTCTCCACTTCCAGAAAAAAGAACTGTTAAGAATGGGAATACAGATCAATGCATACACTTTTTCACTTTAATTTGTTTTTTTTTATTTGAGGGTTTTGGTTTTAGATGATTATTCTCTTACAAAAATTAACAATATGGAAATATGTTTTCCATGATAATACTGGTAAAACCTAGATGGAATTGCTTGCCAGCTCTGGGTAGGGGATGAGAAGGAAGTCAATTTGGATCATAGAACTTCAGAAAACTTATGTGGAAATTTGTTATTACATGTATCTGATAAAAATAAAATCTTTATAATAAAAAAATAAAGCTGAGAGAGGAACTGAAAAAAAAAAACTAAGTTATCATTATAAAGACCTAGAATGGCACTGTACAAATTTTTCATTACATTTATTATCAAGTTAACAATATTTTGGGGGTCTTGTTCTTAAATCTACAGGACTGTAGCATGAAGACAAAGTTTTAAGTGTGTATTTTTATATGTTTTTTACAATTCAATAAAGCAATTCTAGATTTTAGTTTAGGCATTTAAAAAAATACTTCAGGTAAGCCTTTGTTAGCAGAAACAAATCCCAAAGCTGGTAAAAAAGGATTAGAGCCCAAAGGGTACCCAAAACATGGTTTCACATTATCCAAAGGGGAGGGGTTGATAAAATATTTATCCTGATCACCAATTGGTCAGATTTCTGGCAAGATGAGAAATGAATGATTGCCATTTCATGTGTGTGTGTATGTATACACACCCCTAGTTACTTCTGGAAGAAGTATTTGCATTTTAAGCATTATCTGTAAATACAGAAATAAAAATTTACCCACCCAACCCCGGAAGAATTACAACAATTAGCAAACACATGAAGGAGGCTTTCAGTAAGCCAGTGTACTATTTTGTATCCCTGGAATCATAAACAGGTCTCAGAACAGTGAAGCATGAAGTGAAAAGAACACTAACAAGGATTCTTTCAGAAGGAAATTCATTCTGACTCTCAATTTTTTCCATATAAGTAGAAAACTATTATATTGCTTTCTAAGAAATTCCAGGTTTTTGTCTTAAAGTTTTGCTTTTCCTTCAATTAAGCCTATTTTGAAGTGTAGATTATGTTAAAGTTTCCTGCACAAAAAAGGAAATCTTGTTTCACTAGTCTTTGCACTAGCCATCACCCACCTTCCCCACCGGACAAAATGTATGCCTCTTTGGAAGAATTCCTTCCTAACTTGGAAGAATGAACTTTTAAAATGTGTAATTTTAAAAAAAGAACTTTTTTGTCAAATGTCATTGCCACGGAGATTAGCAAATTGGTAAAGTATCAACTAAAAGGCAACAGAATTTTAAAATATATCCATCCCTTTATGAGAGTTAAATAAAACCCTCCAAAGTTCTCTTATAGAACACCCATTCAATAAACATCAAAAACTAAAATTGCAAATTAGAAACCTCACCTCTGTAACTCTTCTTCTTTGATCCTCTCCTCTTCCCACACAAAGATTCCAGTTAGAGCAGCCATCAGTTTACAGGCATTCCCGTGATGAATATAAAATTTGCGCCAAAGTCTACTGAAGAGGCTCAAGCGCGTTCTCTCCGAGTAGATGTTGCCGTAGAGCTGGCCGATCTGCTGGGCACGGCGGACCCTCAAGCTGGTGACATAGCTACATTGGTTAGCTAAAAGCGAGAGCAGGCTCTTATTCTGTCTGGGGCCTCTTTCAATTTCCTTCTGGAACCAACTTAGAAACTGTTGTACCCTGCCCTTGAGGGAGCTCACCTGACGCCCCCAGCCCAGATTCCCATCTGCAACTCTGGCAAACCGTGCTGAGCTCACACAGTAGAAATAAACACTGGAGGGCGACCTCCTCTGCAGTGAGTGGAACATTCCTGCTAAGTCGGTCCAACCAGTCGGTCCCCCTCGACTCCCTCCCACGGAAAGGATTAGTCAAAGCGTGTGACTTACAAAACAGGGAATCACCAGGAGCCTCCTTCTCAAACCAACAAGTCTAGGGTTCCCCCACACTTTCAGCATTTGACTTACAAAAAGTAAATGGAATTCTGGCTTCTGGGGGAGAAAACCTAGGCCTCCTCTACACAATTGGGACAAAAATATGCACCCAAATCACTAAGTAAAAAGAAAGAGGAAGATCCCTGGAACAAACAGGTAACCTGGCAGACTGTCAGTGGTTAAGGGTGGCAAAATAGTGGGCCAGTTCTCTGCTATATAAATACTGTGTCTGATGAACTTCTCAGCAAGATTGACTGGTTTCTTGGGTGGGAGGAAGCGTCCAGTAAAATAAGGGAATCAATATAATCGCAGCCGAAGGGAAGACTCTGCAAACGCTGATGAGAAACCGTGTGGGTGTGTGGAGCAGGGAGAGAAAGAAAATAAGATGGACCCCGAGGGAATGAGCGAGAAAGAGAGGGCACGCACGGGTGAGTGACGGGAAAGCTTCATGCAGCCCGGGCCCGAAGGACAAGCTTGACTTCCCACCCCCGGAGGCCTCCCAAGCCGAGGGACAAAGCGACCTCGGTCTGGAGGCCCGGACTGGTCAGGCAGGTGGTGGCGGGGGTGTCCCAGAGAGGAAGAGGGCCGCTCGAGTGGACGCTGGAAATGGGTTAGATTGGGCCCTGAGTAACCAGTCCGTTAGGGCCCGTCGGCCTGGTCTCCCCTCGCTGGGCCCCCGCGGCCTCGTCGTCTCGGTCCCTGGAGCCACAGGCCCGACTCGGCCCCGCCCCCGTGCGCACAGGCCGCCGGCCTCCTTCTCCGCAACAGCCGGAGGAGCCAGGACCAACAGTGGCGGGCCGCCGTGCACAGCGGGCCAGAGGGGGCCTAAGTGGAGGTCGGGCACGGGCAGGTTGTCCTGGGGCTCCGGCCCAGCAGCTGCGTAGATGTCGACCCCTCTTCAGCAGCCACCACACACGCTCCTGCCCCTGCAACCTACCTCCCCACCCCCAGCCCCCACTGCCGCTACCTCTCTTCTGATTGGCCGTAACCTTCACTCTCCCGCCACTCACTGGCGCCCAGGAGTGCTTGTCACGAAGCTCGGACCCAATTCGTCTAGCCTTGACTCCGCTAGCAAGGTAGGTGGAGTCGCACGCTGCCTCAACCATTCAAGGGCGCCTTAGTGACGACCCAGGACCCCGACAGCCGCCATATTCGCGCTCCTCCCCCGCCCCACCTCCTCGTGGAGCTGTCTATGGAGGTGCCTGCGAGAGTGACTGTTTTGTTTTCAAGAGCTCGTGAAGGAATACTATTCCCGAGCCATGGTGGGTTAGGGAAGAGATCCCCTATCCCTGGCCAAATTCTCCCTTCTCCCATTCTCTACAATGGCACTAGGGTGATTGCCCCGGAGCGGGGTGCGGTGACGTAATCACTTTAAGGAGCAAAGGCAAGGACCGGAAGAATCTGAAGACCCTGTCCGTTTCGTGTTTGTCTAGGTGTGAATCCTGTCTAGATCTACTCATTTCGGCTCTATGCCGATAATCCCAAATCCACTTATCCAGCCCTCACCTCCCTTTTGAACTTGTTTCACATCTCCACCAAGATGTCCCATAGAAATCTCTAAGTCAATGTGCAAAAATCTGAACTCGTCTTTACCCCTTAAATTTCTCCCTACTCCATTCATTCAACTAGCATTTATTGCGTGCCAGATAGGCCGCTAGGAGGCGCAGTTGGATAGAGCTCTGGGCCGAGAGTTAGGAAGACTCATCTGAGTTCAAATTTGACCTCAGATACTTCCTGACTGTGTGACCCTGGGCAAGCCACTTAACCCTGTTTACCTGTTTCCTCATTTGTAAAATGAGCTGGAGAAGGAAATGGGAACAGACTCCAGTATCTTTGCAAGAAAATCCCAAATAGTCATGAAGAGTTGGTGAAGACTGACAACTTTGTTTTATGAAATCTTGGGGCATCCTTGAATCACCTTAGAGAGGACTAGACTGAACAATAAACTTTCAAGTATGATAATCTTGATCTCAATTATTTCAAGCTAGATAGGAGTGTTAGATGTAATCTAATCTTAAATACCCTTTTGTCTCAGGATACCCTTTGTATCTCAGTCCTCTTCCAGGTGGTTACTCTTTCCCTTGTCTCCATGTAAGCCAGCTGTTCTCAACCTCTCAATTTGTAGCAATGAGAATACCTAATGCATATCAAGTATTTACATTCCGAATCATAACTGTAGCAAAATTACAGTTTTGAAGTAGCCACCGAAATAATTTTTTGGTTTGGGGTCCCTGCAACATGAGGAACTGTATTGTGGGGTCACGGCCTTAGAAAGGTTGAGAACCACTGATGTAAGCCAATCAGTTGTCTTTCCTTTCCTTTGTCAACCTCAAAAAACACAGAACCACTAAGGTAGAAAGAACAAGTCTTTCTAAGTCTATCAGGACAAGAGAGACAAGGCTCAAGATTCCACCACCACACAGAGTCAAGAGCTTAATACCACACAGAGCCAAAGCTCAGTGACTCTGGGAATAATGTCTCTGGGAAAACACACTCCAAAGGAGATTTTCCACTGAACTGGAGAACTTGGGGGTCTTATATACCTTTTGGGAAATAAAGGACAGGAAAGTATAATTGATAGGCTTTACAATGGGCATAAGGGAATGAGGAGTCCAGGGCTGGATTATGGGGGAGAAACTGATGCTTTACAAAAGGATGATTCCAGCCAGGGACTGAGCTACCTGAGAAGAGGTCTCCCATACACTGGGGAAACTAATAAGACAAAAAAGGGCACTTAAGATTTTATTAAGTCTACTAATTCTACCTAAGTTGAGATCATTAGGTACTTTAAGGTTTATTTTTCAATTGAAGACTAGGGCAGTCTGAGATTTGGCTTAAGGCAAGTTCCCAAGGAACAAAGGCAAACTAGGGGATTCCATAAACAAAAATTGACACCGTTATCCTCCCAAATGTATCTTAAGATCCCAAGTTCTTCAGTTGGAAATTCCCATGATGAAGATTTCCATCATGGCGCATTTTCTGGTGTGGTGACAGTGGTTTATGTGTGCAGGACTCTGCGAGATGGCCATCAGAACTCTGTCTCCCTTGTCCTGATTAAAGACTTGTTCTTTGTAACTACTTTAGTGGTTCTATAGTTCTCTATCAAGGTCAACAAGACTGAAACCAAACAATTGTGCCAAACACTTCTCTGCTTCAGTGGAAGACACCATCATTCTTTTGGTAGCCCCTCAGGTTTCTGGGAGAGGCATTTTCCACCCTTATTCCCCAAATCCAAGACAGTTGCCAAGTCTTATCAGTTCTACCTCCTCAACATCCCTCATATTTGTCCCTTTCCTTTCGCACCAAAACCACAATTAGGTAGCTCAAGCCGTCATCAGCTCTTAAATGAACTATCCACACTGGGCTCCAATACCCTATTGTGATAATTGGGTTATTTTAAGTATAACCAGAACTGGTCTGGCCATTCAGTTAACATGAAGGCAACCAATAAAAGGAGGCTACCCCATCCATATAGTAGGAAGGAATTTCAGGCTACATGTAAAGCAAACTGGGCATAGGGAAAAGGCCCCTCAAGGATGTCTCCAGATTCCATATTCTTGAAGTGGGCATGCCCAGCCCAGTTTACACAAGCAATACAAAAATATAATGGCTTCTAAGAACCATTTGGTTTCCTCCTTTTCCAGCTTTAGGAAGTTTATTTTATTTTTAAAAAGGTTTTTTAGTTGTAACAACTGTCCAAGCCCCCATTAGGAAAATTTCTAACATCTAATGTTTCTTTCCCTAATCTTATGTTTGGGGAATGACTCCAATCTTACAATTATATTTACATATGGCCCCTGACTTTTTTTGTGGTTGAGGAAAAAATTCAGTTTACTAAAAACATTTCTGAAACAAACCAACAGATTACATCCTAATATCTTTGAATAGATAGACATCAAGAAGGAGAATTAGGGGGATGAATTGACTTTTTCTTGAAATTTTTCTCACCCTGGGAAGATATACTCTAAAATTCTAGTAGAGTCAATGATTTGGGTATCAGGGGAAAGGATTTTTCAAGAGTTCAGAAAAAGGTAAAAAACATAAAGCTCTGTTACTCACTTCCCAGTCTCAGGTCATAGATCCAGAGAAGACTAAAGAGAAGAACCACCTAGAATTGGCATTACAGGCTGAAGATCATTTGTTGGCTATAGGCTGTGTACAGAGCTAAAAGCAAGTTCAGAAGTAAGCAGTCATGGTGTGGCTCAACCTGGCCAATCTTGGGGTCTGGGCTCCTAACTCTAGTGCAATCTGAAAGGAATTTCAGGCCAAAGGGAAGCTACACTTCTATTCACTGAACCAGTACAGCCTTCCAGCTGGCTAAAAGGGGCTGAGCCCAGCATGAATCTATAAAAACACCAAAGGCAGTAAGTTCACAGGTCTTTGGCTCAGATCTAACCCCACATTAGGAATTTGTAGAGGTGGGTGAAATTATTTCCTGGGATCTTTCCTATCCCCTGTTTCTCATAAACTTTTTCCCTTATCCATAGATCTAACAGGCAATATTTTCCACGTTCCCCTAATTTTCTTATGACATCACCCTTTCTGTTTAAATTGTTTACTCATTTTGAGCTTGTGTTGACCTATGGTGTGAGATGTTGGGTCTATGCTTAGTTTTTGCCAGATTGCTTTTCAGTTTTGCCAGCAGTTTTTGTCAGATGGTGAGTGCTTGCCCCCAAAACTTGGATCTTTGTGTTTATCAAATACTAGAGGGCTATGGTCATTTATATCAGTATATCATATTCCTAATCTGCTCTATTGCTCCATTATTCTATTTCTTAGTCATCAGGTTGTTTTTGATGATTACTGCCTTGTAATATAATTTGAAGTCTGGTTAGTATTGCTGTTTCCTTCCTTCACATTTTTTCATTGATTCCTTTAATGTTCTTAACCTTTTGTTCTTCTAGATGAATTTTACCTTATTTTTGGTTCTACAAAATAATTCTTTGGTAGTTTGATTGGAGTGATGCTGAATAAGAAAATTAATTAAGGGATAATTGTCATTTTTATTGTATTAGCTCAGCCTATGTATGAGCAATAAATTAGTTCTCCAGTTGTTTAGATCTGTCTTTATTTATCTGACATTATATTTATATTTGAAATAATGTTCATTATTTCATAGTTTGTGAATTTGCCTTGGCAGACTCCCAAATATTTTGTATTACTTGCAGTTATTCTAAATGGAATTTCTCTATATCTTCCTGTTATATTTTATTGTTAATATGTAAAAATGCTGGTGATTTATGTGGGTTTACTTTTTGTACTGCAATTTTACTAAAGTTGTTAATTGTTTCAACTAGTTTTTTAGTTGATTCTCTCAGATTCTCTATATATACTATCCTATTAACTGCAAAGAGTAATAGTTTTGTTTCCTCATTATCAATTCTTATTTCTTTGATTTCTTTTTCTTGTCTTATTGCTATAACTAGCATTTCTAGTACAACATTGAATAATAGTGGTTATAATGGATATCTTTTCTTCATTCCTGAGTCAGCTTTACTGGAAAGACTTAGTTTATCCACCTTACAGATGTTTGCTTTTGGTTTTAGAGATATACTTCTTATCATTTTAAGAAACATTCCATTTATTACTATGCTTTCTGGTGTTTTTAATAGGAATAGGTGTTGTATTTTGTAAAAGAAAAAAATTGTTTTAAACTTTTTCTGCTTTTTTTCCTGCTACCTATTATATTTCAAGAAATCTTCAAAGAAAACTGTCCAGACTTCTCGGAACCAAAAGACAAAATGGAAATAGAAAGCATGCATGATCACTTCCTGAAAGAAACCTCAACATGAAAACTCCCAGAAACATTATAGTAAAAATCTAGAGCTTGCAGGTCAAAGAGTAAAAAACTGCAAGAAGCCATAAAGAAAGAATTCAAATGCAGAGGAACCAGTCAGGAGCCACACACAATTTAGCTGCTACCACTTTAAAAAAAAGGAAACTTGGAATATAATTTCCAGAAGGCAAAGACTTAACAAAGCAAAACTGCAAGGGAAAGAATAGGTCTTTAATGAAATAAAATTTTTCAAGGTTTCCAGATAAAAAGACAAGTTATAAAGAAACTTTGAAATGTAAACACAAGGGTCAAGAGAAACATAAAAACCTAACCATAAAAACATAAACCTAAATAAATAAGCATAAAGGAATAAACAAGGAAAAACTGCTTACATTCTAATATGGGGAGATGGCATACCCTGTTATCAGCATTAGCCATAGAGATATCTAATTAGTCAAAAGGCTTGAGAGTGGTTCTGTTATATCTTGATTATTGTAAAAGAAGGGAAAAAGAGGGGAACTAGAATATATTAGGAGGGGGAACAAACTGGAAGACAAAAATAGAAGTCAATAAAACAAGGAGAAAGTGATTGGAAAGCAACTGACATTTGAACTTCACTTTCATCTCAACTGGTTAAAGGAGGAAAGAAAACACACACAGAATTGGGTACAGATAAGTATTTTGCTAGGCAGGGAAAAAAAGAAGAAAAACATAAAGGGGGTAAGGGGAAGATAGAAGGTAGATTAAGAGAGGAATTAATCCTAAACAAAACAAACTCTTTGTTGTTGTTCAGTCATTTTAGTCATGTCCAACTCTTTGTGACCCCATTTGGGATTTTCTTGGCAAAGATAATGGAGTGGCTTGACATTTCCTTCTCCAGCTCATTTCACAGATGAGGAAATTGAGGTAAACAGGATTAAGTGACTTGCCCAGGATCACATAGCCAGTGAGTGTCTGAGACTGAATATGAACTCATGAAGATGAGTGTTTCTAACTCTAGGCCCAGTGCTCTATCCACTGTGCAATCTAGCTGTCCTCATTTTAATTCTGTGCAAATCTTTATATTTCACATATATTTCTTATAGACAACATTATTTGATGCTGTTTTTTTATTTGATATTTCCCCCAATTACATGTTAAAAATTTTGTAACATTTGTGTTTTTTTTTTAATTTTGAGACACAAATTCTTTCCTTCTCTCCCTTCCTCCTCACTGAGATGGTAATCCATTTGATATAGGTTTTATATGTGTGTCAAGTTTGAAAAACACAGAACCACTAAGGTGTCAGAAACACCAAGTCTTTAAACAGAACAAGAGACAGTGCTCAAAATTCAGCCACTATATGGAGTCAAGCACTTAATACCACACAGAGCCAAAGCTCTGGGTCTCTGGGAATGGTGTCCCTCAGAAAACACCACCAAAGATGATTTTCCAAAGAGCTGAAGAACTTGAGGGTCTTATAGGAATAAAGTGGGTAAGTATGGTTTATTAGCTTTAAAAAGGACTCCAGGGCTGGATCAGGGAGCAATGGATACAAAAGGATGATTCCAGCCAGGAGCTGGTCTACCTGGGAAGGCATCTCTGATACAATGGGAGAAACTTTTAAGGCAAAAAGGGTGATTGAGGTTTGAGTATTTCTATCACTCTATTCTGTATACCTAATGGATGCTTGGTGGTCCTTTGTTCAGTCTAAGCCAAGCAGTCTGGGACTTCCCTTAAGGCAAGCTCCTGAGGGACAGGGGCAAACTTGGGGGTTCCCAAAACACAGTTGACATGTGCAATCATGCAAAACATTTTTCAACATTAATCCTTTTATGGTAGAAAGCTTGAAGAAAAAAATGAAGAAAGTGAAATGTAGTATGTTTTTGGTCTGGTTTCAGACTCCATCCGTTCTTTTTCTGGAAGCAGATGGCAAATTTCATCACTAGTCCTGCAAAATTATCTTAAGTCATTGAACTGATGAGAATAGCTAAGTTATTCACAGTGGTTCATTGTACAATATTGCTGTTACTGTGTACAATGTTCTGGTTCTACTCAATTCACTCTATAAATTTGTGCAAGTTTTTATGAAATGCTTCTGCTCATCATTTCTTATAGAACAATAATATTCCATTACCCTCATATACTACAACTAACTCAGCCAGTTCTCCAATTGATGGGTTTCCCTCTTACCTTCCAATTTTTTGCTACCACAAAAAGGGATGTTTGAAATATTTTTATACATATGCGTTCTTTTCCTTTTGTAATGGCCAGAATGTAAGTGGTTAAAAAAAAATGGTTGGACTGAATTTATCAGAGTTTGGCACCAGGAATTTAGTTAATTCCAAATTATTTTTTAGCAATTTATTTATAAAATATAGAAAAAAAGTGAAAGTAAGAAAATCAGAGGATAGGGTAAGACATCTAACAACACACTAAGTAATTTGCTCTGGCCCCTGGCTCAACCCAGGTAGGCCTAATTAGTCCTCAGCTAGAGCTAGAGAGCCTTGAGCTGAGGACCTGGGGAGGAATAAAGCAAGGACTTCAGTCACAAAGCCTCTCTGTAAACCTCAAAATTTCTTAGACTTATAAATGTTGGAAATTTCACCATTGGGAAATTTCATACTTGAAAAATTTCCTATTGATAGTGGGTCTTGACTATTGGAATGTGAACCCCATTGGCATGGGAGGTTCCTTCTCTTCCCTTCTTAAGATTACTTTAGGACAGAAACCTTTTGCTGAACAATGGAAAGGACTTTGACCTATGCTTAAGCATAGAACAGGAATTTCTTTGAGTCATGATTGATTTTAGAATTGATACAATGGAGATACTTGGAATCAATCTCTACCCTATTCAGTCCTAACAGGATTGAGTAAGGGCTGCAGCCTAGATCAAAATTTAATTATTCCAATCTCTACCCTACTCAGGTTAACAGGATTTAGAAAGGGCTGTAGCAAAGGATCAAAGATTTAATTATTTGAAAATATGACCTTCAACAGACATGTGCAAAGCCAGAGACCTCTGGGCGGTCCTGGGTTAAGCTAGAGCCTCCATTGGCACAGGGAAATTGATGGACAGGTGATTGGTAGATGTGAGGACTGAGGGGAGGGAACTTGGATGGTTTCCTTAAGGATAGGGGGGTCTGAAGACTGGGGGGGGAGGGGGGGAGAAGTTTGTGGGAGTGGTTGCAATGTGCTCTGAGAAGCTTGCGCTGAAGGAAGCTGAAGGTGGGGGCCCCGGAGACTGTTTCTTCATTTTTGGTCACGTGAGTAATAGGGACTGATCTCCTTTCATTGCCCCAGCTATCTAAGGGCTTGGGCCTTTTGGCCCAGCCTAAACAGAAGGGGTATTTAAGCCCTATTCCCTTCTCTCCCCTTTCTCTCTCCCTCTATCTCTCTATCTCTAATTCCTTTCTTCCTCCTGTTTGTAATTAAAACTCCATAAAAGGTTGACGGCTGACTTGAGTTTTCATTAAGGAATTACATAGCTGAATTCCTTGGCGACCTTAAATTAATATATATCAGTCTTTTAAAAGTGATTTCCATATCACATCTCATAAGAGGGGAGGCCTCTCCTGAGGCTAGTCTCTTCAGAAAATCCAGAAAAGGAATCAGTCTTTTTCACTCACCCATATGGTAGCTCAATGGGAGAGATTTAAGAACAATCTCACCAAGTCCAGGGTCTCAGGTCCAGTAAGCAGATTCTTTATCAACCTCCAACTTGAACTAAGAAGAATGAAGAAATCCCCATAGGAAGTTGTAACTACTTTTTAAAGAGGCTTCTTTTGCATCACTTCCTGTGCCTTCCTCCACTTTTACATGTATCAATTACAGCTAAAGCTTTGCTTAGGACTGCCCAGTCACTGGGTTGATTTGTCACCCACTATTACACATGTGGGTCACAGACCCCCCCACCACTTAAGGATAAAGTGGGGTATGTACACTTTTGGTGATGAAATCTAAAAATTGGCAGAGTTAATCCCATATTCACATTTTAAAAAATTCTCTGGGATAGTGACCTAGTAATGATATTGCTGGGTTAAAGGGTATATATTGTTTTATAGATCTTTGGGCATAAATCCAAATTTCTCTCCAGAATAGTTGAATCAGTACACAGTTCCCCCAGAAGTCCATTGTGTCTCAGTTTTCCCACATCCCTTCCAAGTTTTGTTACTAGTTCATTGGCTTTAAAATGGTAACAAAGAAAAATGAGGAGTCCCAGACAGGAATAAGAGTGAAGGGTTGGTGCTTTACAATGGACAAAAAAAGGGAAAGATCCATCCAAGAGCTATACTATCTTGGTAAAGGACTTTGATCTAAGGCCATGATGGTGAACCTTTGACACCTGTGTCAGCAGTGACACACATAGCCATTTCAGCTCAGTGTGCCTAGGAGCCACCTGAGTAGCAGCACCCAGCCATGGCCCCAGGGGGGAGGGCTGTTCCACTCACTGGCTGAGGGGGTGGGGGGCGAGCAGCAGGTGATGGAAAGCAGGGAAACCAGGTGGCTGGGGCACATGGGGCTCCCACGGGGGCAGGGAGGAGGAGTGCACCTGTGGAAGGAGTGCCTGAGGGCAGGCAGGCTGGCAGGAGGCAGCTGCTACTGTTGCAGCACCCCTGGGTAAGCTGACCAGGGAGGGGCAGGACAAGGTAGAGCCAGGCCAGAGGAAGACCTCTCTGGAGCCAGCACCTGGGTGCTTTCTCTGGGTCTCTGTTTGAGTCCAGGCAACAGGGTAAATCCATCACCCCTCATAGGGGAAGGGCTGCTGATAGGTAACTAATATTAGTACAATGTGTGAGCAGCAGGGTCCCTGTTCTTTCAGAGATCTTGCTATAAAAGTAGCACGATTTCTTAGCGGCTAAAGCCATCGGAAAATACATATTTTGCCCAAGTGCAAAGGAGGAGTGCCTGGAACCCATTACCAGACACTTTTAGCACCCTGAAAAATATAACAATGGCTTTACTCACAATTCTTCTACGTATTTTTGTGAGACCTTATTCTCAGCATTAAATAATATCAAAACCAATAAACGAAACAGATTGACAGATGAAGTTGGTAGCACTTGCTTGGGCTTTAAGTGTACAAAATACCAACCTTCAATTGAAGATTTAGCCAATGAAATTCAGCAATAAAAAAGCCACTAAAAGGCAGGTTAGTTAAAGAATTCCCCCTCCCTCTCATTTATCTTAGTTCATGGCACCCCACACAAGTTAAATAATATCAAGACCAACAAAAGAAACTGACTGACAGATTAACAAAGAAGTCATTTAGCAGGTAAGTGAAATAATTAGTTTTTGGTTTGTTAAAAACAGTTATATAGTACAATTGTACATTTTTGTTATTTAAACTATAAATATCACAAAATTATGTTTTTTTTTCTCAAAGTGACACATCATCCGAGTTATACTCAGTTTTTTGGCAAAATTTGACACACCAAGTTCATAAGGTTGCCCATCACTGACCTAGCCCTTACCACTCTTCTGCCTTAGAACCAATATACAGTATTGATTTTAAGACTGAGGTAAGGGCTCTAAAAAAATTAATAAATATAAATAAATCAATCAGATTACCTATCCAGTTCCTATCTCTTTATCTTTTTACTCTAATCTATCCATGGCTCCAAAATTATATTTCTCTCAGTTGAGTCTTCTACCTCTCTTTGGCCTAAGGCAAAAACAGCTAGGAGGAAATTTGTTGGTCAGTTTAAAAACTTATCAGGGTTTCCTTACCATTTAAAGCAAAGCCTTTCGCAAATATGCCTTGTACTTTTACAACAACAAAATGACCAGTCTGCAGTTTACCAACCTAAAATGAACTTTCTTTACTTCAGAACACACACATAGGTTAATCAGAAAAACCTTATTCACTGTAAATAAACAGCTTGATAAAAATGTGAAATTACAGCACTTAAATTAAAAAAATGATACCTAGAATAAAATGTATCTCATTACCAATGTTATTAAAAATTAACCACTGTTGATATGTAATATTTCATACATTAACCATACCAGAACTAGGAAGAAAAGATTAGAATTTAAGGTTATGAATTCTGGGCCTCCTGCTGGATATTCCCTTCCCCAGCTCCTGCCTCTTCAGCTTTTGGGAGGAAATGACTGTTAATACAACTTTCAGACATTATTTGCTAACATTTAAATCACAAGAATTTAAGGTTAGTAGGGAAACCTCTACCTAAGAAATACATCACAAAAACAATTTAGGCAAAACCTCCCAGAGAACTGAGAAGAAATCCAGAACTTAAGTTCTTGAGCTTCTATGAGAAGCTCTTCCACAAAAATTTACAACCATTCAAACCAACGGTTCTCAACCTGTGGGTCGGGACCCCGGCAGAGGTTAAATGACCAAAACACAGGGGTCACCTAAAGCCATCGTTAAATATGTTTTTTCCAATGGCTTTAGCCGCTGAGAAATCATGCTACTTTTATAGCAAGATCTCTGAAAGAACAGGGACCCTGCTGCTCACACATTGTACTAATATTAGTTACCTATCAGCAGCCCTTCCCCTATGAGGGGCGATGGATTTACCCTGTTGCCTGGAGACTGGACTCAAACAGAGACCCAGAGAAAGCACCCAGGTGCTGGCTCCAAAGAGGTTAAGAACGAGTCCTGGAGTGGATAACTCCTGGAGCAGATAACGGAGCCGAGTAACCCTAGCAAAGTGAAGCCTCAGCTCGAGCTGGAGGGAGACCTCAGGAAGAAGAAGGCAGCATCTGTGGACCCCCTCCCCAGGCAGGACTTACCTCCCACCCCAGTGCTCAGGCTGCCTCCTGCTGAATTAATGTTTCTCAACATATAATTATATATTGTTTTTGTGATTAATCACTATGTTTAAATTATGTTTGATTTGTAGCAATGAGAATACATAATGCATATCAGGTATTTACATTCCGAATCATAACTGTAGCAAAATTACAGTTTTGAAGTAGCCACCAAAATAATTTTTTGGTTTGGGGTCACCTCAACATGAGGAACTGTATTTCGGGGTCATGGCATTAGAAAGGTTGAGAACCACTGATTTAAACCTTAAACCATGGCATTTCAATTCATGAAGAAACTATCTCTATTTTAATCGACTTAAAGCTGTGTCAACATAGAATCTAGGAATACCAAACTTGTGGTCTAGCAGGATCTGGTGAACCCCAGGTTTCAAGATTAGCTTATAGGTTTGAGACCCCAAAGTTTGTACTTGTTCCCTTTTCCTATGGGAATCTACCCTAAAGGGAATCCCAGGCTAACTGTTTCAGACTGGCAGACCCTCAGGGAATTGACAATCCTAGTTAGGTGGGACTAAGCATATGCTAAGGACCCTTTTTGTCTGAGGTAGTCTCCCCTATTGTATCAGAACCTTTCCCTAGAAGATCCACACCTGGGCAGGAACCATCCTTTAGTATCCATTGTAAGCAGCCCCTTCTCTTACACCCTAGCCTAGCTATGATTCTTTTCCCAAGCTTGATTGTATCCTGTCAGTGTAGTTTGAACACTCCCATTTTCCTTGTAGCTATAGCAATGTCAATCATCTTTCCTTGTCCTTGGGTTCCCCAAATGGCATGTAGGTTCCCCAAATTCTTTTGTTCATAGGAGTCCATCTAGCGTGGTAGCACTCCCAGGGGTCAGTGACCAGAGCGGCCAAAGTTCAATCCCTGGACTCTGTCCAGTCATGTGTGGCGCGCGGCTCTGTGTCGAGGCCTACTAGCGCTGAACCCCTTCTTGCCCTTGATGAAAGAGTGATTTGACTATTTAATAGTTCTGTGTTTTTTTTCCAGTCAACAGCAGTTACACAGAACTTGAAATCTTGGCTCCCACACTCCAGCTCAGCTTCACATTCAAAGTTTTCAGTCAACCGTTCAGGCATGATAACTGCACTATCCTCACTCTTACTTCTAGTAGAGACACTGCTTCCCTCATATACACATGCACCAATACACAAACCCAAAAACCTAGCCAAGCGTGGAGCTGGCGGGTTGACTAGACTCCGTTTTGGCCAGCTCACCTTGGGGTCAGATTTTGCCAATCTGCCATCTGTCCACACGGTTGCCTGCACGAGATTCATATCTTGAAAATATATAATTTGACGCAGTTTGTCCAGGTGGCTTTTCGGGCTGCCAGCTGCTCCCACCTTCACCTGGGGCCACAGAATTGGGTCCCATTTCCCCCAGCCCACCACTCAAGCCCCCTTAATTAAAGAGTGGGTAAGTGACTGAGTCCTTTTATCCCAGGGCCAACTTGAGGTAGTCTGAATAAGGGAAGATAATAAAATTGAAGTAGATAAAGCAGATCAATCCCTCCCTGCATTTTTAAGAAACAGACCCAGCCCCCCCCCCCCCAGGAGGTCAAACAGCTTATGCAGGCTGCTGACTAGCATCTAACTAGCCTGGGCATGAGGATTAGGAAGGTCAAGAAGCAAAGGAACTTCAGGAATATCAAAGAGGTCCAGGATGAAAACAAGGTAACATTTAGCTAACTAGGAATAAGTACATGAATTAAGTACATGTGAAAGTAAACAACCCCTGAATAACCTGAGGATTGTCCACTCATCACTGACCACACACACCTGTGTTTGTGATAAGGTTTGCTTGATAGTCAAATAAGAACCTGTATGTGAAAGGAAATAACTTTGTATCTTGTAACCCATATAAACTATCCTGTAATGTCAGTCTGATACAGCTTCCACTAGGGAAGGCTGACTCAGCTGGTAGATTCTTTATTCTGAAGAAACATAATGTTATCATGGGAACTTGCCTTCCAGATGATATCCTAAATAGGGTCCCTTGTCCCAAGAACTAAAATGACCACATCCTTATTTATGTACTGCCATATGTTATCTCAAGTCTTTAAGTTTCACTGATCTGACCTAGGTCACTGACCGACCAATATTAAAAAGGAAACATCTGGGACTAAGATTGATGCGTCTTCACTTTTGGCGACCCCCACCCCTAGCTCCTCTATATAAACCAGGCCTATGCAATGCTCGGGGTCTTCTACTTCTTGTGGAGGCCCAAGCTATAGCTTGAATAAAGTACCTCTTGTGTATTGCATTATTGTGTGTGTTTCCTCCTTGTAATCTGAACCAGAATCGAACCGAACAATATTTTTTTTTTTATCAATAAATCACAGTTCCAATCGTTGAATTTCTGGGTGTCCAGACTCGCTTTATGAAGTGCCCCACTGCACATTTCCCTGGCCACTCTGATAACTGGACTCCTGACAACCCCAAATGGATCCAGTGGGTACCTCACATCTTGGAGTTCTTGTTAGCAGGGGAGCTCAGGCAGTTGGGACTTTGGGATCTCATTGGGGACCTCCAAATTATTAACTAGGAAAAAACTACAGAATGAGTAAATAGTCAGAAAAACCATTCTAATTAAAGGAGTTCAGTGCTTTCTTCAAGGCCTCCACACAAAGCTGAGCACTACACACCCATGTAGAGTCCTGAAACTATGAGACTTTGGTTGCTCTGGTCACTGACCCCTGGGAGAGCTAACTGTGATAGATTGGACAACTCCAAAGAGCCATTAAAGTGGGAAGCTTAAATACATTTCTAGGGAAACATGGGGACTAAAGAAGAGAAGGATTGTTGATTGGCTTTAGAATGGTAACAGAGAAAAATGAAGAGTCCCAGACAGGAATATGGTGAGGGGCTGATGCTTTACAATGGACCCAAAAAGGGAAGATCCTGCCTAGGCTGACCCTCCTAGGGTAAAGGACTTTAGACTAATGGGAGAAACCACTGGGACAAAAAAAATATACTAAACTCTTGGTGGGATTAGCCCTCCATACCTAAACTACTTTAAGGTCTATTGTTAGTCTGAGACTCTTGAAGTTGGACTTTCCCTCAGGGAGAGACTCTCAAGTGACTGGGTCAAACTATGAGCTTTTCACCTTTAAACTAACTAAACTGGGATTATTTAATCTTATTAGGCTACAAATTTGGGGGCTTCCAGATTCCACATTGACAAAGTAATGGAGGAGGAGTTGAGATCTCTAAGCCTACTTCCTCTTTAAAAATACCCACCAGTAGCTGTGAACTGATCCAACCATTCTGGAGGGCAATTTGGAACTATGCCCAAAGGGCGACAAAAGAATATCTACCCTTTGACCCAGCCATAGCACTGCTGGGTCTGTACCCCAAAGAGATAATGGACAAAAAGACTTGTACAAAAATATTCATAGCTGCGCTCTTTGTGGTGGCCCAAAACTGGAAAACGAGGGGATGCCCATCAATTGGGGAATGGCTGAACAAACTGTGGTATATGTTGGTGATGGAATACTATTGTGCTAAAAGGAATAATAAAGTGGAGGAGTTCCATGGAGACTGGAACAACCTCCAGGAAGTGATGCAGAGCGAGAGGAGCAGAACCAGGAGAACATTGTACACAGAGACTAATACACTGTGGTATAATCGACTTCTCCATTAGTGGCGGTGTAATGTCCCTGAACAACTTGCAGGGATCCAGGAGAAAAAAACACCATTCATAAGCAAAGGATAAACTGTGGGAGTGGAAACACCGAGAAAAAGCAACTGCCTGAATACAGAGGTTGAGGGGACATGACAGAGGATAGACTCTAAATGAACACTCTAATGCAAATACTATCAACAAAGCAATGGGTTCAAATCAAGAAAACATCTAATGCCCAGTGGACTTACGCGTCGGTTATGGGGGGTGTGGGGGAAGGAAAAGAAAATGATCTGTGTCTTTAACGAATAATGCTTGGAAATGATCAAATAAAATATATTAAAAAAAAATACCCACCAGTTTAGACTTCCAGTATAGATCCAAAGGATGTATGAGGCCAGTCAGAAAGAAGACATGCCTCCCATATAAAAGACAGTGTTACAACTGATAGAGGGCTTTATTAAAAGATCATGTACCTCTATTAATATACGATGTTATACTCAGAGAAATGGCTTCATGTATTTATTTTTTAAATTCTGGGTGCCGTATCTAGAGTATCTGGATAGATTATTCTTGGCTGTAAATTTTTCTCTTTTGTCATGTAATGACTGAAATTATTATTTTAAAAATTTTTGTTTTATTTAGTCAATTTAGAACATTGTTCCTTTATCACAAGAATCATATTCTTTCCCTCCTTCCCCTACCCTCACCCTTCCAGTAGCCAACATGCAATTCCACTGGGTTTTACATATGTCCTTGATCAGAACCTATTTCCATGTTGTTGATGTTTGCACTAGGATGTTCATTTAGAGACTACATCCCCAATTATTGAGAGACGGTTACTTCTTAAATTTTAAGTTAGTATATTAATCAGCTGTTCAAAAAACCATAAACTAACCAGTAGACTCCCTCCTTTAATCCAAATGGCCAGTAATTGTACAGGGATGCTAATGCATTGCTGGTGGAGCTATGAATTGATCCGTCCATTTTGGAGGGCAATTTGGAACTATGCCCAAAGGGCTATAAAAGAATTCATTCCCTTTGATCCAGTAATAGCACTGTAAAGGATAATTTAGCATTGTGACCTAAACTATGTTAATTATTTGCTCACCATGGATATCCCAAATATAAAAGAAATATAACCAAGTCAACTGGAAATTTATGGTGATTTAATTTATATAGTGGAAAGAAATTAAGAAGAAGGAAGAAGGAAAAGGGTGTAGGATTTCTCCTGCCTGGCTAGTGCCAGGAGGAAGACCAGAGACTTTAGGAAGATAAGGTTTTGAAGAGTAAGGAGGAAAGAATCAGCCTGAACTCCAAAGGACTCAGCCAAGATGCCTGAACCTGAATCAGTTCAAGGGCAAACTCACCGCCAAACCCAGACAATAGCTGCCACCAGGCCAAGGTGTCGGAATGCTTAACAAGCTGCCAGCCAGAGTCGCCTGTCTGGGGAAAGAGGGAGAGAGAGAAAGCGACGTGCCTTATGTAGACAGTTTTACTTCACTTTCCTGCATCTCATCTGTACCAATGAGAGCTTAGCTTGACTTAGGACAGCCCAGGGGTCTGTCTGCTTTTCTGCACATGTCTGTTGAAGGCCATTTTCTCAGATAATTAAATCTTTGAGTATGGTGCAGGCATCCTGACCTTGTTAAACTGAGTAGGGTGGAGAAATGTATAGTTCCCAAGACTTGATTCTGTTAAACCAAGTATCTCCATTGTTACTAATCAGGAAATAGCTAAATCAGATCTTCTAAAGTAAGGCCTGAGTAGGGTGGAGTTGTTTTAAAATTCACAGCACTACTGGGTCTGTATCCCAAAGCGATAAGAAAAATATTTACAGCTTCTCTTTTTGTGGTGGCAAAGAATTGGAAACTAAAGAGATGTTCCTCAATTGGGGAATGGCTGAACAAATATATTGTGGTATATGATGGTGATGGAATACTATTGTGTTATAAGGAACAATGAACAAGATGATTTCAGAAAGAGCTGAAAAGACCTACATGAACTGATACAAAGTAAAATAAGCATAACCAGGAAAACATTGTACATAGGAACAACAATATTCTGGAATTATCAAAGGTGCTAGACTTAGCTACTCTTATCAATACAATGATCTAGAACAATTCTGAGGGATTATGAAAAAGAATGTTATCCACCTCCAGAGAAAGAACTGTTGGAGTAAGAATGCAGATGGAAGCATGTGATTAATCTGTTTATTTGTTAACTTGTTTATTTGGGTATGTTTTAGGGTTTTGGCTTTATAAGATTATTCACTTACCAAAATTAATATGGAAACATGTTTTGTGTGATAAAAAGGTATAGCCCAAATTGAACTGCTTGCCAGTTTGAGGGGAGGGGGGAGGGAGGTAATCTGGATTATGTAACTTCAGAAAACTGATGGGGAAATTTATTATTGAAATACAAATTTTTGTAAAGATTTCTTTCCACTGGTATGTTGGCCACAGGGATTATAACTTCATACTTTCCTAGACTAAGATCTCAAGAGATCACTTAAGAGGGGCAAGGTAAAGAAATAAGCATTTACATAGTGTCTACTATGAGCAAAGCACCATGCTAAATGTTTTACAGATATTATTTCACTTATCTCTTACAGTAACCCAGTTAGGTGGGTGCTATACACCATAAAACTGAGGTTGAGTGATTTGCACAGGGTTATACACTCCTCCTGCCAAGTAGAAGGAACTTATGGCAACTAATAAGTATTCAGTATTCTGCCTCATAGTCCCTGGGATCTCAGCTTCAAGGAGGATTAAAATGTGTTATCATTTATTCTTCGGGATCTTTAGTTTTATTTTAGTGATCTTTCATTAACATTGTCATAGTCATTATGTATACTGTTTTGATTCTGCTTATTTTACTTTACAGGATTTCTTAAACTGTATATCTCCTCATGTTTTTCTGAATTCCTCCATTTAATTATATTTTATCACATTCATGTGCCACAATTTATTCTGCTATTCTCTATCTAATGGTCACCCACTTTATTTCCTTTTTTTTTTTGCTACTGCAAAATAAGTGCTATAAATATTTTTCTCATATATTGGAACTTCTCAGGGTTTTGTTTTGTGTTTTAATTTCTTTGGGTCAAATAGCCAGAAGTCTCCTGCACTCTTTTTAAAATGTCCTTTTTTATTATAAATTCAACAAACATTAATGAACATGAATATTTCAACAAACAAAGGAGAACAAAAAAGGATTACATATTAAACTGTGAACCTCTTTTAAACTTATTTAAAAGCATATATATTAAATTTAACATAGTAGTAACAGAACTGCCCTATTTGTGTGCCCTTCTCAACTTCTTCCCACTTGGTTCTGGGTGGTTTAAGAAAATGTTTCATGGACACTTTTATTTCTTTTCTTCTCATGCTTTTTCTACTTCACCTGAAAGGACTTGACTAGAATCTCTCCTAAATAACATTTGAAGGGAAGATAGGAGTACTCACATTTAGAATGGGGAAGTGTTATTGTTTATACAGGGAAAGTGGGAAAGAGGCTGACCTACCCTCAAAGGGCCAAGGGAAGAGGAATTCCTGTGGAGGATGCAAGTAAATGGAGAGAAAAGGGTTATGAGGTAAATGGAGGTAAAGGAAGAATAATCTGACACTAACACCTAGAACCCCAAACTCCTCTGCTGTGCTCTACAGTTATCACCTGAATTTATACTCATCTCATCTCCTACTCTGCTAGAAAGAGTACATGTGATAAATTTCTGAACTTTCTAAAATTTTATGCCATTTAAATTACTTTTTTTTTAACCCTTACCTTCCATCTTAGAATCAATACTGTGTATTGGTGGTATGGGGTAGGCAATGGGGTCAAGTGACTTGCCTAGGGTCACACAGCTAGGAAGTATCTGAAGTCACATTTGAACCCAGGACCTGAATTTCCAAGCCTGGCTCTCAATCCACTGAATCACCCAGATACCCCTCCACTGAAATTTCTTAGAATAAAGCCCCCATTGTCTTGCACTAGTTATGTCTTTGTTGCAAAGGAGAGTGGTATGTGCTTTGGAGAGGTCATTTTAGTAGCTATGTGACAGATGAATAGAAGAAAGGAAATGGAAGTGGGGATACTATTTAGGATGAAGATATTGTAACAATTCAAGCAAGAGGTGATGAAATCTTGGACCAGGGTTATTGTAATGTAGATAGAAAGGAGGAGATGGAACCAAGATGTTATGAAGAAAGAAATGAAAAGATATGACAACTAATTGGATATGGGATAAAAGTGTAGACTCTAGGATCAACCAATCAATCAACAAGCATTTAAGCATCTACTGTGCTCTAAGCATTGTGCTAAACACTGAGGATACAAAGAATAAATGAATCCTCTTTGCCCCTTTGTTATTACCCAGTGATCTGTCAATAATTAGCCATCTTCAAATACTTGAAGGTGTTCCATTTTCTAAGGAGATATAAATATATGAGTTGTTATTAGATTATTAGGCTTGTTTTAAAGTCCAACTTCATGGGCTGATCCTAGGAGCACTTGGTGAAAGTTGCAGGAATAGATTTCAACTCAATTTAAAGAAAAATGTTCTAATAATTAGAGCTGTCAAAAAGCAGAATAAGCTGCCTCAGGAGATATTGGGTTTCCCATCACTAGAGATCTTTAAGGGGAAGCTGAAAGGTTTCTTGTCAGGAATGTTGAAGCGAAGATTCTTTGTCAGGTAAAAATTAGTCTAGACCTGATTTTAAAATATTTAAATGCCTACTACATGCAAGACCCTGCTGGAGCTACAAAGGCAGGCTCCATGCTCTCAAGGAATTTACAATTAATTTAGGGATTCAAGAAGCTCTTATTTGAAAGGATTCTCAATAATAGCATAAGGAAGCATATGAGTGCCAAATGAGTGTACATGCTATAAGAGCTCAGGTGAATACGAATGATCTGATTTGACGTAGGAAGTTTTCTAGAAGGTGGGATTTGAGCTGGACTTTAAAGAATGAGTGGGATTTAGATAAGAGAGAAGAGAAGATTGCTGGTGAAGGAATAGGAGGCAGAGAGTGGTACAGAAGTACCTTAGTCTAATTTGACTTGAAAGAGAGAAAAAGTCTGGAACAATGAGATGGGACCAGATGGTGGAAAAATTAGAATGCAGGCTAAGGTATCTGGACAACATGATGTAGTTAGATGGATCCCTAGAGCTGTAGTCAGATGGCCTCGGTTTCAAATCCAGGTTCTGATTCTGACTATTCCTCTGACCATTGGTGAGTCACTTTTCACCTGTCTAGGTCTAAGATCTTCATCTATAAAATATGAGGATTAGATTAGATGCTCTCAGAGATCTCTTCCAGCTCTAAATTTGTGATCTTATGAGTATAAGATAAGTTAAGTAATTTTTTCAAGGTCACACAAGAAGCATAGGTAGACTCAAAGCCAGCTACAATCCAGGAGAACAAACCTGATGGAGAAGGGGTTCATCATCCCCTCCACAACTGCCACTAACAAAGGCAGGGAAGATAGTATAGCAGAAACACCAGGGCATCCTGAAGGAGAGACAGGAGGAGACACGTGCCAAATGAGTCAAACTGCGTTGACCGCTGTCTCCCCTCAGAGATTGTTGGAGAAAGTCTTGGTCTCTGAATCCAAAAGTCTCAGGAAAAGAAGTGATGATTCCATCTTCCACTGGTTCTACTTCCTACCCGGCGCTTTTGGCTATCATCATGGGGAAGAGACCTTATGGAGAAGGGGCCCAACATCATGAATACCAATCACTGACAAGCTGCCCTAATGGGCAAGATAAGCCCAAGGGCTGGCCCCCCCAGACCACCAGGCCTGCTTCTAGTCTAGCCCTGGACTCCATTGTCCAGGGAAGTAACCTTGAGGAGTCACCACCTGCTAATGTTTCTGCAGGGCCAAGGCTGCTTCTTGCCACTCAAATCCTTGGCACTGTCAAGTAGTTCAATATCAGAAACCAATATAATTTTATTAATGGAAATGATGCTAAAGAAGATGCATTACCACTTACTTTGCTGCTGTGCCCTAAGGACCATGGGGGTCATTCCATGTGACTTTCAGAGCTAAATGTGAACTAAAATGTGAGCTCCTTGAGAGCCAGCTATGTTGCTTTTCTTTTTAAATTCCCAGCGCTTTGCATATAGAAATTGCTTTGATTTTTCATTCATTCACATATTCATTCATTCTGATACCAAATTTGTGTTCTTTCTACCAGATAACGTTGTTTCTCATAACAAAGTTGACCAACCTGAGTAAGAGGCAGAGCCAGAATTCACCAAAATCCAACAGAGGGCCCTAATTCACACTTTTAAAATATTAATACCTAATTTAATTATCTGCCATACCCCCCATTTTTATACTTTCTTCTGATTTTACATTAGTTTTGCTCATTTGGAGTTCAGCTTATTGGGGAAAAAACCCCAAATGGATGGGGGGAAAAGGCCTATTGTTGAGGCCATGATATATAGTTGGATAGGTAACCCATAGAGTTTATCTACCAGTACATTTTACATAAATACTACAAATAGGTGGTGAGCTGGGTCCAGAACTAAATAAGAGGAGGAAGTAGGGTTAGTTGAGTCTGAGAAAGTACACAGTCCTTTTAGTGATCCTAAGCTTCTCCATCAAACAAAGACCCATCTCTGTTATACCAATATTCTTCTGGTGATGTTAAATGGCTGCTAGTGATGGAAACTATGGTTTCCAATGGCAATGGAGAAACACACAGGGGCATGAGGAGGCCTCACATACAGCATTTTAAGGAGTTACTGAATATTCATTCATTTGTTTGCCTGGTATTTGTCAAGTGCTAAGTGCAAAGATAGGACAAAACAAAACAAAAATCCGAACCCGAACCTTACTCAAGGAACTTTCATTCTATTTGGGTAGAAGGATGGTATTGTAGAAATGTAAAACTATATCTGTATGTATGTGTGTACATATATATATATGTATATATATATATATATATATATACATATATATATGCTAGTCATTTAGCAAGAGCAGTGGATAACTGACGGATGGCACACATAGTCCATTGGTATATACATAAACATTATGAGAATTACGAAGCAGCAGCTAGGTAGCACAATGGATAGAATGCAGGCCTGGAGATGGGAGGTCCTGGGTTCAAATCTGGATTGCAACACTGCCTAGTTGTGTGATCCTGGGCAAGTCATTTAAGCCTGATTGCCTAGCCCTTGCTACTCTTCTGTCTTAGAATTGATACCAAGACAGAAGAGAAGGTAAGGGTTGAGAGAGACAAATAGAGACAGGGAGAGACTATAATAAGGTCCTGAGCTCATTTGATGGCCCCTCTTTGGTGGATTTATGAGATAACATGGATAAGTCACACAGGAGCAGTAGCAACATTAAGGAGATAACAGATTCAAAGAAATCTTATTAATAAATACCTGATTGTTGTATTGAATAGAACCGACACTTTATCTATCCATTTGGACTTAGAACATGGACATCAGAGGTCATCTAGTCTAATATCTTCATTTTACATGTGAGAAAGCCGAGACCCAGAGAATGCTTGTGGAATGGCTGTCAGAATTTGACTCTAGGTCCTCAACAACAAATCTAAACTTGTTCCATTGCAGTTTGCATGTGAAATAAGTATCTTTTTAAAAAGCCAACTTCCACTTTCCCTTATGATACATCAACATTGCAATTGCTAAGGCTTTTTTGTTTCTTTCTGCATATAATTTCTTCCAGCTCTATATACATGTAAAAAACTATGTGCAGTCCTAGGAGCCAGGACTGGTGACTTGTTATGGGATGTGGGATTGTGGGATGTGAGTTATGGGGTACTATTTAAATACTCTTTAAGTAGCTACTCCTCCTCATCTAATTTCCTACTCTTATCCAAACTCACATTTCAATCATTCAGCAAACATTTGTTAAATGCTTGATCTATGCATTCATTTTTATTGTTATTGTTAAAAAGCCTCTCTAAATTTCCAATTGGCAATTTTTTTGTGTTGTTTTTCACTTGTCCAACCTTTTATGATCTCATTTAGGGTTTTCTTGGCAAAAAATTTTGGAGTGGTTTGTCATTTCCTTCTCCAGTTCATTTTACAGATGAGAAACTGAGGCAAACAGTCCTTAAATGACTTGCCCAGGGTCACACAGCTGCTAAATATCTGAGGCTAGACTTGAATTCATGAAGATGAATCTTCCTGGTTCCAAGACTAGTGCTCTATCCACTGTACCATCTGGCTGCCTCTAATTGGCAATTGCCATCCCTCTTTTTTATGTAATCCAAGTCTGAAAGACCTCTGGTATAGGACTCTTCTCATAGATGGAGATCAATCCCCTACACTTGAATGAGGAACAGAGCAGGTGGAGTTGGTGAGAATGGAGAGAGGAAAGCTCCAGTCTTTTTAAGTTTCTGCAGTCTCTTCCTTCTGGCACTTCTGGCTTCCAGCTTAGAGAGAGAAGAAAGATAATGCCAAATTCGATTTGAAGTTGCTGAAGGAAAAGACTCTCCTCAGTCTTTTCCTTCAGCAACTTTAAGTGGGGTTTGGTGTCATCTATTTTAGATCAGTACAAGAATGCTTTTCAACCCATAATTCATTCTAGTCCCATCCCCTGGTTGCTACCATTTTCAGAAATAATCTAATTCATACTCCTTCCTCTCACCAGAACTATTTATTCTTGCTCCCAACAGATGTTAACTTAAAAAAAAAAATCACTAGAGACCACTAGATTTGGCAGTCCAAAGATCTGGGTTGGAATCTTTGTTAATTACTAGTGTTATGTGACTTGGGGCAAGTCATCTAACGTCTCTAGGCTCCTTTTTCTCATCTCTGAAATGGGAGATAATTAAACTTGATTTGCCTACCTCAAAGGGTTGTAATGAGTAAGAGATAAACTATTATCATTTTTGGCTTCATCAAACTCTATTATTATACAAAGGCATAGACTGGGGGACAATACCCAAATCTTGATTTTCAGGACCCTTCCCCTTCAGATCTACTGCTGCTTTTAGGACATCTCCACCAGGATGCTCCACTAGCATCTCAAACATCCCCCAAAGGTTACCACTAAAGCTGTTCTTCCTCCTAACTATATTATTTCTGACTATGGCACCACCAGTCACCCAGGCTTTCCTATCTACAAGACTGCGGTTATGATTGACTATTCCTTCTCTTACCATTGATATTTAGTCAACTATCAAGTAAAACACGTAACAGCTTCCTCTTTCATATTCATCTGTATCTGTTCCCACAGCCAACTCCTTAATGCAGGCTATTTTACCAATTGCCTAGCCATTTGTTAAAAGTTTTACCCTTCCCTGCTCTCTCCTGCTTCATTCCAGAATACTCTTATGTAAATATCTGGGTATGCTATTCCTTTGCCCAGAGATGATTTGTTCACTATTACCCTCACAAAGTACCATTTAACTAGAAAGGACTTTACATTTACGTGACAGATTAAAGAGGAAGTGGACATTGTGGCTGGACATAACAGCTACAAGATAAAGTATGAGGCCTATCCCCTGGGGAGGAAGGGGCTCACAATGAGTTAAGACTTGGACTTAAAAAAATAGTATCGTCTATTACTACCAAGTTCCAAATGATTTAGTTCATTTGTTTACTTTTGATGATGAAGTTTCATATCTAACAGTAGAGGACTGTTAGCCTAAAAAAAGGAACTTGTTGATTAATTGAGGCAAGTACTAGAAGGTTAACTTTCCAGAGGACTCATCATGTACCATGGTGATGTTATCCCAAATGAGACCAGTCTAGCAAGTTATTACTGAGGATACCAGCTCAAAAAGAGTGAGGTGGAAATAGGAATGCTGGTCTTGGAGTCATTAGATCTGATTTTCAGCAAGTTACTTAATCATTCTTAGCTTGTTTCCTCAGCTGCAAAGTGGGTATATTAATAGCACCTTCCTCATGAGGTTGTTTTGAGAATCAAATGAGATAAACATGTAAAGTGATTGGTAAACTTTAAAGCAAATGCTAGGAATCGCTCTATATGTAGGGTAATAGAATGGATGTTTTAGAAATTAAAATGTTGAGGAAAGTGATTTTAGTGATAGGATTCTGGGGCCTGTTTTCAAAATTATTCCTTGCCAAAGGTTTTTCTTCATAATTATAGGTATATATGCAATAAGTAGATATTGCTATGTTCCCTTTCTGCCAGGTTCCCACACCCCAACTCTAAATACAAAGCCTTTGAAGAAGTGGGAGATTGGGAGTTCCTCGAGGCATGGGTCATAAGACAAATATTCAATATTATTTCCTTAATTTCTCACTTCAGAAACTTGTAGAACACACTAGATCTACTGTTGCTAAATAAATCTAGCATTTAAGAGTTCACAAACATGCATGCATGTGGGCATGGTTTCAGAAATGGTTTGTCTGTGGGTAGCGTTAGCTGAAAACATTATTATTCAACAGTCGGTTTCCTTAAAATTGGCCTGTAACTGCAAACTACCACTCTCCAGTCACTAGGCTGTGGTGATAGGGGGAAACTGTTGCTGGCGTCAGAAGACCTGAAGGTTTGCATACTGGCTCTGCTCACTTGTCTAATTTTGTCCAAGTTCTAAGCTCTCTGGGTCTCAGTTTCCTCATTTATAAAATATAAGCTTGGTGTCCGGGGTCCATCCTACTTCAAATACAGTGATTTTGTGACTTCTCTGGAGAAAAACTGGCACCGAGTGGGGCTGCTTCAACAATCAGAAAGGCTTTCTAGCAAATAGCAACTCTTAGCTCTCACTCTGAACTCTCTTCCACCAAAGCCTACCATGACGGGCCTGTTCACTGAGATTACATTCAGCTCCTATGTGCAGTCAATCCCTCTGCCTTTCCCTATGGGTGTCCGTCCTTGTGGTTTCAAGAGAAAATGACTTTTCCAACAAAGTTCAAGGAAAACATGCTTCTGCGTCTCATAAGCCTAAAGCTCATTTGTAGCTAGACTCTTTCGATTTCTATCAGTGATTTACATATTTTTCAGAGGTGGGGAATACATAGTACAACTCTGGAAGACAAATTGTGAGAATATGGGAGTAGCTTTTTACATTCCTGTTTGATTTTTTTTATTTTTCTTTAGAAAAAAAAAAAACACTGGGAGGAATTTACATGGTAAACCATCAATAGTGGGTCTCAAGAGTAAGAAGAATGAGAATGCATGGAAAATTAATAAAAACTGAACTGCAGGGAAGAGTCCAAAAGGTTTATGCCCAGGATCTTTGGACATACTGATGTTATCTATGCCAAGTTTCCCAGGCTGCCTTCTCTAAAATGGATGGTCACAGAAAGTTGGCTGAGCTCCAGAAATGTGCCAACAACAATGAAAGTACTTGACAGATATACAACACTTAAAACAGTTCCTCTGTTTTATGCACAGGCTATTTATATTTGACTTTTTCTTTCATAAGAAGAAAAAGTCCAATGGAGTGTGACAGTCACCACTGTAATTACAATTGAACATCAGAGTAAGGAACTCTAGGCAGCTGGAAAGCCTGGATGCAGGACATGATCTTCATCAAAACAAGTTCTCATTAGCCTGACCTCAGTTCATTCCAGGCTTAGGGGATACATGATGCGGGAACAGGCTGACATTCCTTTTGCAACCAAACACCCAGTACAGACTCCCAAAATCCTTTGCTTTGAACTACCTCAAGCCTTGGGTAACGAAGAGGCAAGGCAGGCAGGCAATCTGAAAAGTCTCCCTTTTAGGGTAGTATTTGGACACTGATTTCAAAGATGCCTGTATGTATATTAAAGAAAATAACTTGGTAATTTATCCACTCTGAAAGCTGCCTCCATTATCTTCCTGACAAGCTGGGCTGTAAGGAAGAATCTCTTGAGTTTTCCCCACTTCATGCTTCAGATTTCTGGAGACTAAATTCAGCCAGAGCCAAAGACATGGGTGTGACCGGCAGTGGCCAAAGGTAAGGGGCAGGGCAAGAAAGAACCAGTTGTACAATGCAAAACTAGTGGTACATTCAAGAAGGGGTGAAGAGTGGGCATGCAGCAAGCTGTAGTGCCTCCACCCCAAGTTGCAGTTTCGGTTACCATGTCTGACCCTGAAGGATATTAACTTATAAGCTCCTTCATTGACCTGGTCTCCAACAAAGTAGTTCTGAAACCTCACTTTATGGTCTCCCATCAGTTTCAATTCCTATGTGTAAAATGGTAGGGACGAGGGTCTTGTGACCTTCTGATGTCATTGTTCCTGATGTGAGGCTGACTTAAACCTCACTGTGAGTTCCGAGGAGCACCATGATGGCCAGGTCACTGCAGCTGCTCAGTCCTTGGCACCCCATGAGGAAGGCAGAGTATCTTGTATCACCTAATAATAACTCAACCTCCTCAAAATAGGTGAAACAATAATAGAGGGTAGAAGGATGGGTTCTGATATGAAAGATAACAGGAAGAAGGAAGATGGGCTTATAAGAGGATAAGGCCTGAAACGCTGTTGAGGCCCAAGGGACCAGGATAAAAATGAAAAACTACAATTTTCTTGTCCCTACTTAAAAAGATAGTTTCCCCACTCCCCCCTTTAAAATCACCACATTTTAAAAGGTGAAAGGTAGGAGAGACTTGGTCCAATTGGCTCTCATCCTCAAAAGAGGCAGGCTCTCATCAGTTCCTCTACTGATTCAGTTCTTACCTGTTCAGCTCCTGCAACCTTAACCAAGGAGTACAGAGAGAGACTCCTATGTTTCCTACCAGTGTCTCACCTTCTCAGGGAGGAGGAAACTCAAAGACTAAAGTGCAAAGATTTTTATCATATTGTGTGTGCATCATAGTTTGGGGCAGATCAAGAGAAGGAGCAGGTTTAAGTGGGTGGTCAGATACAGCTGATCCCAAAGCTATAGCTGAGGGGTAAAAAAAAGTATCTGTAATGAGCAAGTCTAGGGAACGCATTCACCTTTGCCCAGGGGTTAATGAGCATGTTATCTTTTCACAGACATTGCTAACTCTCTCCAAGAGTGGCAACTGCTGTGAGTCACAGGAAGAATATCCCAGTCCTAAAAATATGACCCAAAGGGAGAGAAAACTGACATGATCACCCCAATGGTAGTGGCTGTGGTGAGCAGAGAAGACCTGGAGGGGGCGGGGAAGGGGAGAGAAAGAGGACAAGATTTTAAATGAATGAGTTTCCTTTTTCAAGAGATGAGACAGATGAAAAGTCTTAGATGTAGTATCTCTCATTCAGAGGAGTTGGTGAAGACTCTCAGGACATCCAAGCTAAGTGCTATAAGAAGAGAGCTCTTCTGCTTACAGGGGGCAGTAAAGGTACGGGGGCATGGGAACAGGATGCTGGAGAGAGAACCCCAGCCAGTTGCATTATGGTGTGTAAGCAGGGGGTGGCTGGAACTGATTGATGACCTCATACTCGGCCGGATATGGCTCATTCTCTTCCATCTCTGATAGTAGCTCCAGGGCCTGCTCCTCTTCTTCAGTGGGATAATGGCGCAGAAGGTTGGCAGCAGTCGCCAGGATGGAGGCCCCTCCTGCTCCTGCCACCAAGTAGAAGCTGACAGCAAAGGTGACGTAGACCTGGGAGCCATGGTACTTTTTGTGCTGCTGCTGCTGAGCCAGGATGAGCTCTGAAGCCCAATAGCAGAAGCCAATCACTGTGGCACACTGAAGGACTAGAAAGGAAGAGAAAAGAGAAAATGAAAGTTAATGCCCTTCCTAGAGACTGCAGCTCCTGAGAATAACATACTTGGAGAAGTATGAGAATTGGCAACCAAGATCAGGAGAGGTAGAAGATATGGAAACCCCTTGATCTCTACCAGCCAGTCACTCTGGGAACCATTTAGGGTACAAGAATGTCTTTGCTCAGCTTTTGTTAACATTCTGGTCTGCTCTCTTGGAAAGCAATGGGGTTACCTGTGAGGATGTGGGCAAAGGCATATCGGCGAGTGATCTTCAGAGCAGGGTGCTTGGGCCCAAACACATCAAGAAGAAAGGCAGAGAGGCTGCACAGGATCCCCAAGAAGCAAAAGGCAGCAATGACACGCAGCAGTAGCACCGTTTGGGGATTCATGCAGAAATCTGTTTGGGGAGAAGGTGATTTGAGAATCAGACACTTATCTCTAGACTCCTTTCTCAAACTTCCCCTGGAAGTCCAGCAAAGTTGTTTTTCTTTATGATGTTATTGTATTTTACTGGGCTGTCCCTGATGCCTGGAATGCCCTCTTCCCTACCTCTTACTTCAAGTCGCAGCTAAAATCCCATCTTCTACAGGAATCCTTTTCTTGTTTCTAGTGCCTTCTCTCCATTAATTATCTCCAATTTATTTGGCATAAAGTTTGTCTGTACAAAGCTGTTTGCATGTTTTCTCCCTCCATTAGACTATGAGCTCCTTGAGGGTAGGGACTACCTTTTGTCTTTCTTTGTATCCCCTTAGTGTAGTGATGGCGAACCTTTTAGAGATGTTAGAGATGATGTAAGAAATGTCCTCAGCTGCCCATGAATATGGGGAGGGGAGAAACCCCACCCCATATCCCTCTGGCTTTCTAGTAACAAACTCTGGCAAACTCTGTGTTGGGGGGATGGTTCAAGTGCCCACAGAGAAGTATCTGAGTGCTCCCTCCGACACACATGCCATAGGTTTGTCACCATGGCCCTGGTGCATGGCACAGAGCAGGCACTTCATAAATGATTAATGACTCTAAATTATTCTCCTGGTTCTGCTTACTTCATCTACATTGGTTCATATAAGTCTTCCCCCAAGTTTCTCTGGAACTTCTTTTTTGTTTTCTTTCTTACAGCATGACAACCTGATAAGCAAGAGGTGGTTTAGATTTCTTCCTTTTGCCCATCAACTTCTTCTTTCATAGATGAAGAAACTGAGGCCCAGAGCAGGGCAGTGACTTGTCCAAAGTCCCCATCTGATAGTGGCAGAGATAGCCCACATGTACACAAGAATATAAATACAATGTATAAAGTCACTTCACGAGGAAGAAGCTAAAAACATCAGGAAGCTCCCTCTACCCTTCCCTGCACATGGTCTCCTCATCCTCCTCTGAAAACCCCAACTTTAAAGGTATCTACCCAGTCCACCCATGTCTGCTGTGCTCTCCAGGCTGGACCCTGACCTCTGGGCTTCCTCTACAAGGTCCCTGGGATTCATGTCCTTTTGGATGTCAGGGACTATCCTTTCTGCTTGTATTCCTAGAGCTTAGAACCCTGCCTGGCACATAGGAGGTAATTAATAACTGACAACACCTGAGCTGTGCTTCAAGCCAGGACTTCTACAGGGAGGAGCTGAGAAGGGAAACCTTTAAGATACAACATAGGGGACCCCTTTGTGCAAAGACAAAGAGGTTGGCGATAGAATATCGTCAGTCATGGACAGCTGGTGAGCAGTTCAGAAAAGAAAACAGTGTGAGACAAGACTGAGAAGATGATAATCTGACTGTAGAAGGCTTTAAATGGAAGGCTAAGGGCTTTTTAATTTCATACTTGACACAACTGTGAGTCAGACTGGTTTAGGAAAATCAATCTGAATTGTTCTTATTTCTCAACCTTATGATAGCCCTTCAGAATAATTTTGTTCCTCCTAAATCTTCTTTTCTTTAATAAAACTCTGTCTCTGGCTCTAGTTCAAACAAGAGTCCCTTGGATTCTGACAAAGATGTTTTGAGGACAAAGACCAATCAACATCAACTAGAAATTCAAGTTTGCCTTTCCAATAAACCTGGTCTAAATATTCCAGTGGAGAATCACTGAAGTAATAAGCAGTCTAAGTCATTTCCTTTTCAGTTGAGGGACTCTACTACAAGTGGACATCACCCAGCAGATATAGCAATTAGGTATCTGGACATCTCTGTCCCTCCTTAAATCATGATCCTTGTTCTCTAATTAAAATTGTAGGGTAACTTGGCTTTCTGGCAATATATGTGTTCTTGAAAAAGTGTGTGAAATTCCCATTTGTAAACTGAATTCATTTTCCAACCAATTTGCTTTATAATTACAGCAATGGATCAAAAAAAGGCAACAATCTTTATCTCTCAGTGTCTCCTTTAGCAACATTTTGATGTCTATTCTCTGATAATGATAATTAGGAAGAAAATGGGGGGTAACATTTAAGAAGAGTATGTAACATTTAAGGAGAGCATCAGACTCTGGATAAAATTCTTAACCTTTTTATAATGTGACTAGTTATTCCCAAATAGATCTATTTTATAAATTCAAATTTTGAATTAAATTTCCTTAAAGCAGGACATCTTCTGTGGACCAAATGTGGTCAGCTTCCTGTGAGGTAAGAAAGGTTTTTGCCTTTAAAATAAAAATGTGTTGTATTTAAAAGTGTAAAAAACCATTTGGTTTCAGGCAGTTGATCAGACTTGGCCCTCAAGCTGTAGTTTGTGGATCCCTGTTCTATACATCATTCACATTATGGGTCAGTTCTGAGAAGCTGGTATAAACTGGAGTGGTCATGCTTTAATCCACTTGGAAGCAACTAGGTGGGGTAGTTGATGGAGCCCAGGGCCTAGAATCAGGAAAGCCTGAGTTTAAATACATCCTTGGGTATTTAATAGCTGAATGTCTCTAAGCATGTCACTTAACCTATGTTTGCCTCAGTTTCCTCTTCTATAAACTGAGGATAATAATAACATCTATGTCTCAGTGTCTGTCACATAGGAAGTGCTACATAAATGTTACTTATTATTACTACTCTTATTATCCAGGATGGCTGCATGCAATTTGTTCTGTTTACATTTGATATATGACCTTCTGTGACTTGATTACATTTCAAATTCTGAGGGAAGAATAAGCACATGCATAGGATTGTAGGAACATATTCTGAGGAGCTTGACTTACTTTAATGGAGCTTCCTCAACCAAGTAAAGTTTGCAGATTTGGTAACTGAAGAGAAAATCTTTAAAAATACAGAATGAGAAGGGCAGTTAGGTGGCTCAGGGGATAGAGAGCCAAGCGTGTAGACGGGAGGTCCTGGGTTCAAATTGGACCTCAGACACCTCCTAGCTGGGCAAGTCATGTAAGCCCAAATGCTTAGCCATTATTACTCTTCTGCCTTGGAACCAAAACTTAGTATTGATTCTAAGACAGAAGATTGGGGTTTATAAAAAAAAAATCAATACAGAAAGAAAAACATTTCTAGGAGGGTTTAGAGAGTCTAAATTGTTAGAAGCACAAATACATGCTATTATTGTTGCTGCTGAAGAAGAAAAACTCATTTCCTAGACAAAATATGTTTAACAAGAACTCAGAAGGTTTTTGTTATGTCAGTCAGCAATTCAGCATTTATTAAATGCCTCCTATGTGCTAAGTGCTGGGGATTCAAAGAAAGACCAAAATAAAATTCCCTCAGATTCCATTCTTAAGGAATGCACAGTCTAATGGGGGAGACAAACACAAACAATAAGCTCCAGATAGGACAAACTAGGAGAAATCTCAAAGGAAAGACATGAAAATTAAGAAAGATTTGAAAAAGATTTCTTGCAGAAGGTGGGACTTTAGCTCAGACTTGAAGGAAGGAAGGAAATTTAAAGAGATACAAAAACCAGGGATGAAACAGGCAGGGAAAATGCTGAGTCAAGAGACGGAGACTTTTATGCAAGCAATAGCCAGGAGGCCCATGTCATTAGATAGCAGAGTACATGGGATGGAGTAAAATGTGAGAAGGGTGTGAAAGTAGGAAGGAGGCAGATTGTGAAGGGTCTGAAAAGTCAGAGTATTTTATATTTGATCTTGGAAATGGCAGGGAGCCAATGGAACTTATTGAGTAGGGGACAGGGGGGAGGCCAGAGTTGACATGGTTAAATCTGTGCTTTGGGAAAATTACTTTGGCAGCTGAGTAGAGGATGGAATGAAGTAGAGAGAGATCTTGAGGCATGGGAGACTGTTATATTAAATATAGGAGACTATTATAGTAATGGTGCAGCAAGTTATTGTAATACTGCAGGTGTGAGATGATAAAGGCCTGAACCAGAGTCAGTATTGGCAATGTCAGGGGAAAGAAAGGGATCTACCTATCTTCCTTTCTTTTTATAAATAATGCTACATAGGTAGAAATGATGGGAGTGGACAAGTGATTTGATATGGGGTATGAAAGTGAGAGGACGAAGATTATACCTAGGTTTTAAGTCTGAGTAACTGGAAAGACAGTTCCTCTGACAGTAATAGAGAAATTCAGGAGAAGAGAAGGTTTGGTGGGAAAGCTCATGAGTTCTGTTTTGAACAAGTTGAGTTTAAGACACTTATGGAACATTCTTTTTGAAATGACTAACAGGCAACTAATGTTGAAGGACTGGAACTCAGGAAAGAGGCTAGTGCTGGATAAACAGATCTTTGAAACACCTACATAGAAATAATAATTGGACCCATGAGAGCTGATGAGGTTATCAAATGAGAGTATAGGGAGAAAAGAGAAGAGGACCCAGAACAGACCCTTGGGGGACAGGTTACTGGGCGTAACATGAATGAAGATGTAGCAAAGGAGAATGAGAAAAGGCAGTGAGACTTGTTGGAAAAAGAACAAAGAGATACCAGAGTCCTAAAAACCCTGAGAGGAGAGAGCATTTAGAAAAATGAAGCACAAATTCAAATGATGCAGAGGTCAAGATGGGTAAAGACTGAATGGAGGCCATTAGATAGATGTAACAATTAGGAAATCATAGGTAACTTTGGAGATAGCAGTTTCAGTTCAACAATGAGGTTGGAAGGCAAACTGCAAAGTTTAGAAAGGAATGAGAAGAGAGGAAGCAGTGGCACCATTTATACAGTTTTCTCACAGACTGGCCTTGGTAAGCAGGAAGGCCATTTCCTCATCAAAGACTGTAGTGAAATAAGAGATACTGGGGGAACATGTCAGAGGGATATGGCATGAGAAGGAAGGGAAGAGAGGGTGGCCTCAGTTAACTATTTGATTCTTTTAATGAAGTATGAGGTGAGGCCCTCAGGCAGAGAAGAGAGAATAGGGAGTGATGTGAGAAGTTTGAAGAGAGAAGAAAAAGTCTGGAATAGCTATTGTGGTAAGTGCAACAGGGAAACATTTAAGGAAGAGGAGAGGACTAGCTTCTTTTTAACTTGAGGGCCCAGTTGAGATTAGCTAGCATAAATTTATAGTGGAATCAGTTAGTAGGTTTTTATTTTTCTCAAGTGTCACCCAGTAGCAAATGAATAGATGTAGATGAGGCAAATGGTGGGAGTAATCCAAAGTTGTCTGGTAAAAGGACAAGGGAGCTGGAGATAGAAGAGCAGAGGCTAGGATAAAGTTGAACTGGTTCACTAAGAGTCCAGAAGAGAAGACTGTGTGGTCCAGAAAGGAGAAATTACATGAGACAGTACTGAGAAATGAAGTGACTGGTGGAAGTGAGGCAAAGATAAAGCTGGAAAAATAAAAAAGGATCAGATAAAGGAAACTCAAGAGTTCCTCAAAATGGCTTGAGAATGATCAAGGACAAGGGTGTTGTATATTTAAGGAAGAATGAAATAGGTAATGGGAGCTGAGTTAACTGACATGTTTGGGTATCTGAGGACACATTAACAAGCATGTTGAAGTCCCCTAGAATGAAGGAAGGAATTAGGATAAAGAGGAAGACAGTGAGCCTGGCACTAAAGTGATTGAGGAGGGAGAGAAAATGATCTTGGGATTGGTAGGGAATAGCCACTTGAATCTGGATTGATTGATGAATCTGTAGTAAATGATCCTCAAAACAAGAAAAGTCGGCTTCTTAAAAGCTGTATGTCCTTGGACAAAACAATTTAAACTTTTCTGAGGTACACTTTCCTCATGAGACTAGTCCCTACCCTTCTATCAATGATGTAACAACAACAACAACAACAACAACAACAACAACAAATCAATGTAGTTCAAATTGGAAGGGAAATAAGTTAATTGGGACAAAATCTTTTTGGAAAGTTTCTCTAATAAAGATTTGATATCAAAGATCTATAAAGAACTAATTCAAATATATAAAAATTAAAGTCATTCTCCAATAAATAAATGGTCAATAATCAATTCTTAAAGGAAAAAATCCAAGCTATCAACACTTCTATGGAAAAAAAATGCTATAAACCCCTAACAATTAAAGAAATGCAAATCTAAACATTGAGGTTCCAGCTCATA